>NC_061511.1:109847319-109947783 GCF_022539505.1 Lolium rigidum
GGACACAAATGGCATAGTGGTTGGCTCAAGTATTTTGGATGCATGAGAAGTATTCCCTCTCGATACAAGGCTTAGGCTAGCAAGGTTATTTGAAACAAACACAAGGATGAACCGGTGCAGCAAAACTCACATAAAAGACATATTGTAAACATTATAAGACTCTACACCGTCTTCCTTGTTGTTCAAAACTCAATACTAGATATTATCTAGACTCTAGAGAAACCAAATATGCAAACCAAATTAGCAAGCTCTAAGTATTTCTTCATTAATGGGTGCAAAGTATATGATGCAAGAGCTTAAACATGAGCACAACAATTGCCAAGTATCAAATTATCCAAGACATTTTAGAGTTACTACATGTAGCATTTTCCAATTCCAACCATATAACAATTTAACGAAGATGAAACTTCGCCATGAATACTATGAGTAGAGCCTAAGGACATATTTGTCCATATGCTACAGCGGAGCGTGTCTCTCTCCCAAAAAGTGAATGCTAGGATCCATTTTATTCAAACAAAACAAAAAAAAAAAAAAACAAACCGACGCTCCAAGTAAAGTACATAAGATGTGACGGAATAAAAATATAGTTTCAGGGGAGGAACCTGATAATGTTGTCGATGAAGAAGGGGATGCCTTGGGCATCCCCAAGCTTAGACGCTTGAGTCTTCTTAGAATATGCAGGGGTGAACCACCGGGGCATCCCCAAGCTTAGAGCTTTCACTCTCCTTAATCATATTGCATCATACTCCTCTCTTGATCCTTGAAAACTTCCTCCACACCAAACTCGAAACAACTCATTAGAGGGTTAGTGCATAATAAAAATTCACATGTTCAGAGGTGACACAATCATTCTTAACACTTCTGGACATTGCATAAAGCTACTTGGACATTAGTGGATCAAAGAAATTCATCCAACATAGCAAAAGAGGCAATGCGAAATAAAAGACAGAATCTGTCAAAATAGAACAGTCCGTAAAGATGGATTTTATTAGGCCACCAGACTTGCTCAAACGAAAATGCTCAAATTGAATGAAAGTTGCGTACATATCTGAGGATCATGCTCGTAAATTGTCTTAATTTTCTGAGCTACCTACAGGGAGATAGACCCAGATTCGTGACAGCAAAGAAATCTGGAACTGCGCGAGTAATCCAAATCTAGTACTTACTTTTCTATCAAAGACTTTACTTGGCACAACAAAACATAAAACTAAGATAAGGAGAGGTTGCTACAGTAGTAAACAACTTCCAAGACACAAATATAAAACAAAAATACTGTAGTAAAAACATGGGTTGTCTCCCATAAGCGCTTTTCTTTAACGCCTTTCAGCTAGGCGCAGAAAGTGTATCTCAAGTGACATCGAAGGGTGGTGCACCTACAGCGGGGTTTGGAGTTTTCTCAACCATGCATAGTATATTAGATACATAAGTTTCAGCGTCTCCCTTCTTATTAGTCTTGGGCTTGCTACTCTCATCGAACAAATTTTCAGGAACAAGCCAAGCATAGTTATGTTCTAGTGCATCATTCATAGCTAGGAGTTTACATGGTATTGGTGCTTTGATCTCCCCACCATCATTAACATTATTAGTGTACCTTATCCTATCCATATCCATTTTATCAAGGAGACCAACAAAATTAGTATGAGAACCAAGCATATTAAATTTAGCGAAGACCTTTCTAGCCTCTCTTGCTAGACCACCAAATTCTCTAAGAAGGGTTTCTAAAACAAAATCTTTCTTTTCCCCCTCTTCCAAATCACCAAGTGTAAGAAACATGTGTTGGATTATAGGATTGAGATTAACAAATTTAGTTTCCAACAAGCGAACTAAAGCAGCAGCAGCAATTTCATAGGTAGGAGCAAGTTCCACCAAGTGTCTATCTTCAAAATCTTCAACGGTACTAACATGGGTGAAAAATTCTTCTATATTGTTCCTCCCAATTATAGACCCTTGTCCTACCGGTATGTTCTTTGTGGTAAAATTAAAAGGAAACATGATGAATTAAGTAAAGTAAATGCAAGTAACTAATTTTTTTGTGTTTTTGATATAGCAAACAAGACAGTAAATAAAGTAAAGCTAGCAACTAATTTTTTTTGTGTTTTGATATAAGTGCAGCAAACAAAGTAGTAAATAAAATAAAGCAAGACAAAAACAAAGTAAAGAGATTGAGAAGTGGAGACTCCCCTTGCAGCGTGTCTTGATCTCCCCGGCAACGGCGCCGGAAATTTGCTTGATGCGTGTAGTTGACACGTCCGTTGGGAACCCCAAGAGGAAGGTGTGATGCGCACAGCGGCAAGTTTCCCTCAGTAAGAAACCAAGGTTTAATCGAACCAGTAGGAGTCAAGAAGCACGTTGAAGGTTGATGGCGGCGGGATGTAGTGCGGCGCAACACCGGAGATTCCGGCGCCAACGTGGAACCTGCACAACACAACCAAAGTACTTTGCCCCAACGAAACAGTGAGGTTGTCAATCTCACCGGCTTGCTGTAACAAAGGATTAACCGTATTGTGTGGAAGATGATTGTTTGCAGAGAAAATAGTAAAACAAGTATTGCAGCAGATTTGTATTTCGAGTATTAAAAGAATGGACCGGGGTCCACAGTTCACTAGAGGTGTCTCTCCCATAAGATAAAAGCATGTTGGGTGAACAAATTACAGTCGGGCAATTGACAAATAGAGAGGGCATAACAATGCACATACATGACATGATAAGTATAGTGAGATTTAATTGGGCATTACGACAAAGTACATAGACCGCCATCCAACTGCATCTATGCCTAAAAAGTCCACCTTCGAGGTTATCGTCCGAACCCCCTCCAGTATTAAGTTGCTAACAACGAGACAATTGCATTAAGTATGGTGCGTAATGTAATCAACAACTACATCCTCGGACATAGCGCCAATGTTTTATCCCTAGTGGCAACAGCACAACACAACCTTAGAACTTTCATCACTTGTCCCGGTGTCAATGCGGGCATGAACCCACTATCGAGCATAAATACTCCCTCTTGGAGTTAAAAGCAAAAACTTTGCCGAGCCTCTACTAGTAACGGAGAGCATGCAAGATCATAAACAACACATATGTAATAACTTGATAATTAACATGACATGGTATTCTCTATCCATCGGATCCCGACAAACACAACATATAGAATTACGGATAGATGATCTTGATCATGTTAGGCAGCTCACAAGATCCGACAATGAAGCACAATGAGGAGAAGACAACCATCTAGCTACTGCTATGGACCCATAGTCCAGGGGTGAACTACTCACTCATCACTCCGGAGGCGACCATGGCGGTGTAGAGTCCTCCGGGAGATGAATCCCCTCTCCGGCAGGGTGCCGGAGGAGATCTCCGAGAATCCCCCGAGATGGGATCGGCGGCGGCGGCGTCTCGATAAGGTTTTCCGTATCGTGGTTTTTCGCCTCGGGGTTTCGCGACGGAGGCTTTAAGTAGGCGGAAGGGCGAGCGGGGGCCTGACGAGGGGGCCACACCATAGGGCGGCGCGGGCCCCCCTAGGCCGTGCCGCCTTGTGGTGTCGCCACCTCGTGGCCCCACTTCGTATGTTCTTCGGTCTTCTGGAAGCTCCGTGGAAAAATAGGCCCCTGGGTCTTCGTTTCGTCCAATTCCGAGAATATTTCGTTACTAGGATTTCTGAAACCAAAAACAGCAGAAAACAAGAACTGGCACTTCGGCATCTTGTTAATAGGTTAGTTCCAGAAAATGCACGAATATGACATAAAGTGTGCATAAAACATGTAGGTATCATCAATAATATGGCATAGAACATAAGAAATTATCGATACGTCGGAGACGTATCATGTTCCACCTATATAATGAGGGCCAAGGGGAGGGGGCCGGCCACCCCAACACAACAAGGTGGCCGCACCACCTAGATGGCCGGCGCCCCCCTCTCCCCAAACCCTAGCCGCCCCACTCCTCCTTCTTCCCCGCACGCTTAGCGAAGCTCCGTCGGGATTCTCCACCGCCACCGACACCACGCCGTCGTGCTGTCGGATTCAAGAGGAGCTACTACTTCCGCTGCCCGCTGGAACGGGGAGGTGGACGTCGTCTTCATCAACAACCGAACGTGTGACCGAGTACGGAGGTGCTGCCCGTTCGTGGCGCCGTGATCAAGATCTTCTACGCGCTTTTGCAAGCGGCAAGTGAACGTCTACCGCAGCAACAAGAGCCTCATCTTGTAGGCTTTGGAATCTCTTCAAGGGTGAGACTCGATAATCCCCTCGTTGCTACCGTATTCTAGATTGCATCTTGGCTTGGATTGCGTGTTCGCGGTAGGAAATTTTTTGTTTTCTATGCTACGTTATCCTACAGTGGTATCAAGCCGTGTCTATGCATAGATGGTTGCACGAGTAGAACACAATGGTTTTGTGGGCGTTGATGCTTTTGTTGTCTTTAGTTTGAGTACTTTGCATCTTTGTGGCATAGTGGGATGAAGCGGCTCGGGTTAACTTTACATGACCGCGTTCATGAGATTTGCTCCACGCTCGACATGCAACTTGTATTGCATAAGTGGCTTTGCGGGTGTCTGTCTCTCCTACTATAGTGAAGATTCAATTTACTCTTCTATTGACAACACTAGTATCACCGTTGTGGTTGATGTTCGTAGGTAGATTGGATCTTACTCGAAAACCCTAAACCACGTAAAATATGCAAACCAAATTAGAGAACGTCTAACTTGTTTTTGCAGGGTTTGGTGATGTGATATGGCCATAATGTGATGATGACTATGTATGAGATGATCATTATTGTATTGTGGCAACCGGCGGGAGCCTTATGGTTGTCTTTAAATTTCATGTTGAGTAGTATTTCAAAGTAGTTGTAATAGTTGCTACATGGAGGACAATCATGAAGACGGCGCCATTGACCTTGGTGCTTCGCCGACGATGATGGAGATCATGCCCGTCGATGATGGAGATCATGTCCGTGCTTTGGAGATAAAGATCAAAGGCGCAAAGACAAAAGGGCCATATCATATCACATATGAACTGCATGTGATGTTAATCCTTTTATGCATCTTATTTTGCTTAGATCGCGACGGTAGCATTATAAGATGATCCCTCTCACTAAAATATCAAGATAATAAAGTGTTCATCCTTAGTAGCACCGTTGCCAAGACTTGTCGTTTCGAAGCATCTCGTGATGATCGGGTGTGATAGAATCAACAAGTGCATACAACGGGTGCAAGCCGATTTGCACATGCGGATACTAAGGTGGCCTTGACGAGCCTAGCATGTACGGACATGGTCTCGGAACACGTGATACCGAAAGGTAGAGCATGAATCATATGATTGATATGATGAACACTTTGAGTGTTCGCCATTGAAGTTACATCTTGTCTCGTGATGATCGGACTTGGTGTGGTGGATTTGGTTCGTGTGATCACTAAGACAATTCGAGGGATATTGTTTTGAGTGGGAGTTCACCTAGTTTTTAATTTTGTTGAATTAAAATTTGAACTCAATTTGTCATAAACTTAGTCTAAACTATTGCAAATATGTTGTAGATATGGCGTCCCCAATCAATTTTAACCAGTTCCTAGAGAAAGAAAAGCTTAAGAGCAACGGTAGCAACTTCACCGACTGGTTCCGTCATGTGAGGATCTTCCTCAATGGCGGAAATCTACAATATGTGCTTGATGCACCGCTAGGTGACCCTCCTGCAGAAACTGAAACCGATGAAGTAAAGAATGTTTACGCGACTCGGAAAACTCGGTACTCTCAAGTTCAGTGTGCCATCTTATGCAGTCTAGAAGCCGATCTTCAAAAACGTTTTGAGCACCACGATCCACATGAGTTAGTCAATGAGTTGAAAACTATCTTTGAGACTCATGCGGCCGTGGAATGCTATGAAGCATCGAAACACTTCTTCAGCTGTATGATGGAAGAAGGCAGATCCATTAGTGAGCACATGCTCGCCATGACCGGGCATGCGAAGAAACTCAGTGACTTGGGAATAGTGATTCCTAACAGACTGGGGATTAATCGTGTCCTTCAATCACTGCCACCTAGTTACAAGAACTTTGTGATGAATTACAATATGCAGAACATGAACAAAGAGTTACCTGAACTCTTCGCCATGCTAAAATCTGCTGAGATTGAAATTAAGAAAGAGCACCAAGTGTTGATGGTCAACAAGACCACCAGCTTCAAGAAACAGGGCAAGTCTAAAGGCAAGAACAAGAAGAGTGGCAAGAAAGTTGCCACGCCTCCTGTGAAACCTAAGACTGGCCCTAAGCCTGATGCTGAGTGCTATTACTGCAAGGAGAAGGGACACTGGAAGCGTAATTGCTCCAAGTATTTGGCGGATCTGAAGAGCGGCCTTGTCAAGAAGAAGAAAGAAGGTATATCTGATATACATGTTATAGATGTTTATCTTACTGGTTCTCGTACTAGTACCTGGGTATTTGATACTGGTTCGGTTGCTCATATTTGTAACTCGAAACAGGAACTAAAGAATAAACGAAGACTACTAAAGGATGAAGTGACCATGCGCGTTGGAAATGGATCCAAAGTCGATGTGATCGCTGTCGGCACACTTCCTCTACATCTACCTTCGGGATTAGTTTTAAGCCTCAATAATTGTTATTTTGTACCCGCGTTGAGCATGAACATTATATCGGGATCTTGTTTAATGCAAGACGGTTATTCATTCAAGTCTGAGAATAATGGTTGTTCTATTTTTATGAATAATATCTTTTATGGTCGAGCACCCGAAAAGAATGGCTTATTTCGTTAGATCTCGATAGTAGTGATACACATATACATAACATTGATGCTAAGCGAATTAAATTAAATGATAATTCTACTTATATGTGGCACTGTCGTCTTGGTCATATTGGAGTGAAACGCATGAAGAAACTCCATACCGATGGATTACTAGAATCACTTGACTTTGAGTCACTTGATAGATGCGAAGCATGTCTAATGGGAAAAATGACTAAGACTCCATTCTCTGGTATTATGGAGCGAGCTACTGACTTATTGGAAATCATATATACCGATGTGTGCGGACCAATGAGTGTAGCATCACGCGGTGGTTATCGTTATGTTCTAACCTTCACAGATGATTTGAGTAGATATGGGTATATCTATTTAATGAAACATAAATCCGAAACTTTCGAGAAGTTTAAGGAATTCCAAAGTGAAGTAGAAAATCAACGTAACAAGAAGATTAAATTTCTACGATCTGATCGTGGAGGTGAATATCTGAGTTTTGAGTTTGGCATGCATTTAAAGAAATGCGGAATACTTTCACAATTGACACCGCCGGGAACACCACAATGAAACGGTGTGTCCGAACATCGTAATCGAACTCTCTTAGATATGGTTCGTTCTATGATGTCTCTTACTGATTTGCCGTTATCATTTTGGAGTTATGCATTAGAGACAGCCGCATTCACTTTAAATAGAGCACCATCAAAATCTGTTGAAACGACACCGTATGAATTATGGTTTAATAAGAAACCTAAGCTGTTGTTCCTAAAAGTTTGGGGTTGCGAAGCCTATGTAAAAAAGTTACAACCGGACAAGCTAGAACCCAAAGCGGAGAAATGCATCTTCATAGGATACCCTAAGGAAACTATAGGGTACACTTTCTATCACAGATCCGAAGGCAAGATCTTTGTTGCTAAGAACGGAACCTTTCTTGAGAAAGAATTTCTCACTAAAGAAGTGACTGGAAGAAAAGTAGAACTCGATGAGATTGAAGAATCTCTGCTCGTTGATCAGAGTAGCGCAGTACCGGAAGATGTTCCTATGCCGCCTACACCGGTATAGAGGAAGCTAATGATAATGATCATGAAACTTCAAACGAGATAGCCACTGAACATCGCAGATCGACAAGGGAACGTGCCACTCCTGTTTGGTATGATCCTTGTCTAAATGTCATGATTGTGGACAACAATGATGAAGACCCTGCGACGTATGAAGAAGCGATGATGAGCCCAGATTCCAACAAATGGCAAGAAGCCATGAAATCCGAAATGGGATCCATGTATGATAACAAAGTATGGACTTTGGTAGACTTACCCGATAGCCGCAAGGCTGTCGAAAATAAATGGATCTTCAAGAGAAAAACAGATGCTGATGGTAATATTACTGTCTATAAAGCTCGACTTGTCGCAAAAGGTTTCCGACAAATTCAAGGTGTTGACTACGATGAGACTTTCTCACCTGTAGAGAAGCTAAAATCTGTAAGGATTTTGTTAGCAATAGCTGCATTTTTCGATTATGAGATTTGGCAGATGGATGTCAAAACGGCGTTCCTTAATGGAGACATTGAGGAAGAGTTGTATATGGTACAACCCAAAGGTTTTGTCGATCCTAAAAATGCCGACAAAGTATGCAAACTTCAGCGTTCAATTTATGGACTGAAGCAAGCATCAAGAAGTTGGAACCGACGCTTTGATAAGGTGATCAAAGACTTCGGGTTTATACGAGTGTCATGGAGAGGCCCGTATTTACAAGACAGATGAGTGGGAGCTCAGTAGCATTCCCGATATTATATGTAGATGACATATTATTGATTGGGAATGATATAGAACTATTAAGCAGTGTAAAAGGTTATTTGAATAATAGTTTTTCAATGAAAGACCTTGGTGAAGCATCATATATATTAGGCATCAAGATTTATAGAGATAGATCAGGACGTCTAACAGGGCTATCACAGAGTACATACCTGGACAAGATTCTTAAGAAGTTTAGAATGGACGAAAGTAAGAAAGGATTCTTACCTATGTTACCAGGCAAGGTCTTGAGTAAGACTCAAGGTCCGGCTACGGCAGAAGAAAGAGAAAGGATGAGTCGGATCCCCTATGCCTCGGCGATAGGCTCTATCATGTATGCCATGCTATGTACAAGACCGGATATAGCACATGCCGTTAGTTTGACTAGCAGATATCAAAGTGATCCAGGAATGGAACACTCGGACAGCGGTCAAGAATATCCCGAAGTACTTGAAAAGAACTAAGGATATGTTTCTTTGTTATGGAGGTGACTAAGAGCTCGTTGTAACAAGTTACACCGATGCAAGTTGGAACACCGATCCCGATGACTCTAAGTCACGGTCGGGTACGTGTTTATATTGAATGGTGCTGCGATAAGTCGGGCAAGCTCGAAGCGATGCACGGTGGCGAAATCCTCAACGGAATCGGAGTACATAGCGGCTTCGGAGGCTTCATCGAAGCGGTATGGATGAAGAGGTTCATTGTAGAGCTCGGTGTGGTTCCTAGTGCATTGGACCCACTAGTCATCTATTGTGACAACATGGGTGCCATCGCCAATGCACAAGAACCAAGGTCACACAAGAGGCTGAAGCATATCAAGCTGCGTTATCATTCGATTCGCGAGTACATCGAAGATGGAGAAGTAAAGATTTGCAAAGTACACACTGATATGAATGTAGCAGATCCGTTGACTAAAGCTCTCCCTAGGGCAAAGCATGACCAATACCAGAATGCCATGGGTGTTAGGTACCTTACAATGTAATCTAGATTATTGACTCTAGTGCATGTGAGAGACTGTTGGAGATATGCCCAAGAGGCAATAACAAAAGTGGTTATTATATATCTTTATGTTTATGATAAATGTTTATATACCATGCTATAATTGTATTAACTGAAACATTGATACATGTGTGTTATGTAAACAACAATGAATCCCTAGTAAGCCTCTTAACTAGCTTGTTGATTAATAGATGATCAAGAGGAGCTACTACTTCCGCTGCCCGCTGGAACGGGGAGGTGGACGTCATCTTCATCAACAACCGAACGTGTGACCGAGTACGGAGGTGCTGCCCGTTCGTGGCGCCGTGATCAAGATCTTCTACGCGCTTTTGCAAGCGGCAAGTGAACGTCTACCGCAGCAACAAGAGCCTCATCTTGTAGGCTTTGGAATCTCTTCAAGGGTGAGACTCGATAATCCCCTCGTTGCTACCGTCTTCTAGATTGCATCTTGGCTTGGATTGCGTGTTCGCGGTAGGAAATTTTTTGTTTTCTATGCTACGTTATCCTACAGTAGATACATGATTTGTATGGTTTGAATATGTCCAAACCTTGTTTATCAACTTGAATATGGTTACTATATGACATAAGAAGACTATGTACTTTGGTTTTTCATTTTTCTGATTTATTTATTTTTCTGCCCATTTGAATCTTGGTCAAATCCTAGGGTTGACCATGATTTAAACAAGTTTATTACATGAAATGAAAAGGTAAGCATGGATCCTTCTTAGTCACTTTAAAATGAAGCTTTTGGGATGTTCTTGAAATTTCCATGTTTGAAACCCAAAACGACTTCTCTTCATGCTAGACTTCATAAGATCGACCGAGTTTAGGGTTAGGGGTAGATACATGATTTGTATGGTTTGAATATGTCCAAACCTTGTTAATTTATGGCGCGCGCTGGCCGTCGGTCGGACGATCCGCGCGCGGGGATCGGTCGTACCAGCGCCGTTCGATCGTAATCCGGCGTCCAAAATTAGCAGCATTTCGATTTTTGCATTTTGCCCCCTGGTTTTTGGAAAATCAACCCGCGGTCCTAAGCCTATCAGTTTAAACCGAACACGTGTTTCCCTTTGCCCCCAAACTTTCATATATTTACAATAAAACCCGCTGTTTAGTATAGCAACAAAAACCCGCCGCTTTGTGTACAAAAAATAAAAAGTATTACAACAAAATTTTCACAGTAAATCTTCACATATATGTACAACAAATTATCAATATATTTACAATAATAATTAACAACAAAAACAATATTTTTTATTTGGGTGTTTACAATAATAGTCAGTTTCCATGCAATAATATCTTTACAACAAATCGGAAACATACTTACAACAATAATTAATAACAAAAACCAACATTATTTTATTTGAATGTTTACAATAAAACTCTGCTTTCATTCCAGAAATATCTTTAGAACAAACCAGTAAAATATTTACAACAATAATTAGCAACACAGGCCACAAATAATTGGGTGTTTACAATAAAAAGTCTATATATTTACAAACACTGCAACGTGGTGAAGTAACAATTAATTTGCTACATATTGAATTACAGCAAAATCCACTAACTATTTATACAAAACTCAGAAACAATTAAAACAAAAATATATATGTTTGCAAACACTGCAAAGTGGTCAAGCACGATTTAATTTGGTACATATTGAATTACAACAAAAAAAACACCACCTATCTTTACAAAAAGTCACACATGAATACAACAAAAATCGGGTGCACAAAGAATCGAAGCAGCCCACCAGCACTTGGTCTGTATGTGTGTTGAGTGCTGGGCCGAACAGGCGATCAACTGATGGGCCATGCGGGCGAACAACTGATGGGCCGAAAAACAAGCCAAGCCAGCGAGCCACGGGCCCAGCAGCCGATGCGAACCGAGCGACCGATCGCTGGCCAGCGATCGGTCAGCGGATCTGAAGCGTTTTCCTTCCTTTATTAGTAGGTAAAGATAGGAAAATTGCCCGTGCGTTGCTACGGCCGAAAAAATAGGCCTAGATACACGCATAATAAATTAGTTTTTTAAATTTGTATAAAACAAATTAAGAAAGTGAATGGCAATAGAAGTCCGCTGCTAGAGATCCACTCTGAACTAAGTGCCAATAGATGGACTAATTTAACACATCAACATATATTTATTCGAAAGTTATACAGCATGCACCGCATAGTAGCACCTAGCATACATCCATCCCAAGGAATTCAGCATTTTTGCTTGCAAACAGTAGGTTCCAGCCAAGCAAAAAAATGCGCACACGCACTGGCCTCCTGCATGTGCAATCTCAAGACCTTGAATGCTGAGATCAGCTTGGGGATTGTGCACTTCAGTAGCAAAGCCAAGATATTGGTAATCGATGGAGACAACATCTTTTCAACTATTGCAGATGGCTTTTCAAAAGTGAGCTCATACAGGATGATCCTTGCTGAAACTATCAAGTAATCTCTCTAGCTCAAACTTAAACCATGAACTTGATCAGCATGTATGAGCGGCTAACGAATATACCTTGGCAGCTTGGTAGTTTCCTTATTTTTCCTGCCCGCTGAAGGATCTAAAATTGAATTGGCACAGTAGGTGATATATAAGACTGACTTTACTGAAACTCTCTCGGCATATCAAGAAAAGGCCCCAGGAAAGCCATCATACTGAAGTAAGATTCAGAGTAAAACCTGTAGAACTTGCATGGTCGTGCTCTAACATAGCAGGCCAGCACAATGCTTAGCAGAACTTTTGGGAAATCCAAATACCTAGAGACCACCACTGGGCGGAAATCTGATTTTCCCTGCTCATGTTTGACCTGCCAAGCCAGCACTTTGATTAGCGGAACTTCAGGAAGTCCAGTTAATTTTCAATACACTTAGACCCTGTGGGTGCCAATGGAGGAACGATGGATCCCGGCTGGATGGGTGCTAGCAGACGACCACGGAGCTCGCGCTGTGCTTTTATCCACCCACCTCTTTCTCTCCTTAAAAATCCAGATTTCAGAGAGGAGGTTCAGAGGAGATGCAGCCAGGAGCTTGTAGCATCCATGATCCATGTCGATTCCTTCCGGAGATGGCCAAGAGGCGTGAGGCTGACCTGCGGGCAAGGTGCTGCTTGAGTCTGGAGTCAAACGACGGCATAGATGTAGTGGCGGCACGTGGATTTGGGTGAGGAAGTCGCGGCCGCCGATGTGTTCAGTGTTCCTCGTAGCCAAGCGTCTCCACACGGTCATCTAGCCGGAAGCCCGCCGCTCTCCACGCCGAGGGAGTTCGTCGTGCACCCCTCCGGCAACCAGCGCGCGTGAAGGCCTCCGCCGCCTAGTGATTTCTTCGTGTATGCTCATGTGTTGGAGCCCGGTCTTCGTTTCCTGCTTCACACCGGCGTCGGCAGCCGCGGCCATCTAGCCGGCAGTTCGTGCAGAGGCAGTTCGCTGCGCGCTCCGCCGTCGTCCCTGGCTCGTGCAGGTCGATGGATACCTGACCCAGGCAAAATTTCGCTGATCGTGTTGATCGATGAGTCCCCCTTTCATTGATCGTGTTGGTCGATGGATACCCGATTCAGCGCTGTAGATATGCAAGTTTACATTGACCCCGTGTGGGATTCTTTTTTCAGCAAGCCCCGGTGATCATGCCTAATACGGTATGGCAATAGACGTATAGTAGGAAACTCACAAAAGAACCGACGGAGGAACCAGCGTTGCTGGACCAGGCCAACCAACCAGGCGACGGGGGCTGACCGGGTTGCGCGAGTTCGTTTGTGCAACGGACATAGCGAATCATTTTTTCAATTCAAGCGGTGGCATTTGATGTAATTTAGATCAAAAAACAGGGGCAAAAACAGACGAACCAACAAGAATCCTTTTGCTTTTATTATTAGGTATAGATAAAGCAGGATACCCATGTTATTGCAGATCCAATATGAACCATGGGTCAATCGGCTCTTTGAGCCGATTAGCAGGGTAACCTGAGAGCCGATCGAGGCTCATTTAATGTTTACGTGTCTACCATGCAGGAAGCTAATCGAAGCAATTCAACACCTTCCTGACCAGGTATAGGTCAGGTGGCACGCCCTTGCAACCGTCAGGACGTGTGCCGGAGCATTGCGGGCCGTCGCCCGAGGGACCAGGGCCCACCAGCAGTCCTGGGAGCCTCCCGGCTCTCCGTGTTGCTCGTCGCTGCTCGCCGGTGGGTTTTGGCAGGCAACACATTCTGGCACGCCCGGTGGGACTTTCTGCAGCAACCACGTCAACATCTGCAGCTGAGATGTCGGACGAACCAGTCAAGTACGAAGATCTGCTTGAAGATCACAAGAAGAAATATGATGAGCTTAAGGCTCTCTTCGAAGCCGATCTCATCGGCTCTTTCGAAAGAACCCGTACACACGGCATTAGGTTTAAAGGATTCACACCCGAAGGCGTTCTCGATGGAGTAGATCTGTCTCTCCCTTCGGAGGAACGCACCAGAGCTCTGCGCCAGGAAGTTAATTATATGGTGGCTCATTCTCTACACCGTCATTCTGAGAGCCTGGTGAACACTTTGGAGCGTATTGCGGTTCGCGTGGTTCAGGAAATCATGAAGCATCAGTACTCCCCGTTAGGGCCTGCACTAGGAACTCACCAGGGAGAGGTACCGTTCCACACCAGACCGCAACTGCCATTCACGCTTGCAGCTCCAGAGCAACAGGGTTCACCGGCATACGTCGTCTACAAGGTTGGAGGCGATCCTGGCGATTGCCAATTCCTGTATGAGCCGCCTAAAGAGATCCCACATGGATACGTGTGCACATACGTGCCGGACTGCAATAACTGGGCGCGCACGAACCAGATTACAGCAGGAGGGATTGCTGGAGCAGGAGGGATTTCTGGAGCAGACGCCGATAAACAGGCGTGGCTAGCTAAATATGCCACCGGAACGAGTCATGAAAGCTCAACCCCTGCAGCTCATACCATGGAACAAATCAGTACAATCTTGAGAGACCAGTTCGGTATCCTGCCAAAGAGGAGAACAATCGGCTATTCCAAGCCGTATCCCAACGAATATGATCTGATTCCGCTGCCGCCCAAGTATCGGCTCCCTGAGTTCTCAAAGTTCAGTGGATCAGAAGGGTCTAGCTCAATTGAGCATGTGAGCCGATATTTAGCACAGTTGGGCATGATTTCAGCATCAGACCCGTTACGTGTGAGGTTCTTTGCACAGTCTCTCACAGGACCAGCTTTTGGGTGGTACACCTCATTGCCACCAGATTCAGTCCGGACATGGAAGCAACTGGAGGAGCAGTTTCATGTACAATATCACTCAGAAGCTACCGAGGCTGGCATTGCCGATCTGACGCAGGTACGGCAGAAGCGGGGAGAGACGGTGTCTGACTACATTCAGCGTTTCAGGACTGTCAGGAACCGATGTTATTCGGCTCGTTTAACTGAGAAAGAAGCAGTCGATCTGGCAGTGGTGGGTCTCGTAGCGCCAATCAAGGATCTGGCTTTCCAAATGGACTACAATTCACTGGCGCATATGGTCCAGAAATTAACATTGTATGAGCAGCGCCACCCTGAATTGTACCAAGACAAGTTCAAACGCCCGATAGGCCTGGTCGAGGCAGAAGAAGTTGAAGACTTTGCAGAAGATCAGGAAGTCGCCGTGGCTGAATGGGCTCGGGGGCAGTACCCGTGTCCTGCAAATGGGTGAAACAACCAGGACCAGCAAGAGGGTTTGACTTTGACATAACCAAAGCTGAGCAGATTTTCGATCTACTGCTTAAGGAAAAACAGCTGAAGTTACCCGAAGGCCATAAAATCCCTACGGTGCAAGAAATGAACGGGAGGCCGTAATGCAAATGGCATCACTCGTTCACCCATGTCACCAACGACTGCAAAGAGTTGCGTCGGCAGATTCAAATGGCGATAGAACAAGGCCGATTGATCTTCGGTCAGTTTGCCATGAAAGTGGACACGCAACCGTTTCCTGGCGTCAACATGGTGGAACTCAATCACTCCATGAGGTGCGAGCCAGGTTTCTCTTTCGATGTTAACATGGCAGGGCTTGTAGACCGCCATGGCAAGGATAAAGAAGAAAGCAGTCACTCCCGTGGCAAGGATAAGGAGGAGGCCGATCCACGCGACCGGCCCCGATACGATGACAGACGGTACCTCACCGAGGAACAAGTGAGAAGCGTGCGGTACCAACGACCACTCTCCGCGCATCTCCTTAACAAATATGAGCGTCAGTGCGACCGACGCCAGCGGTACGGCGTAGATGACGAAAGATATCGCCGGTCTGATGCAGACAACAGAAAACATCGTCGATATGATAGAGACGACGAAGGATATGAGCATCGCGCTAAGGGAAAGTCAACAGAGCAGGAAGACATGGACAGGCACTGGGATTGTCCTTTCTTTAAGCACTGCTGGGACTCAGGAATGAGCAGATTGCCTACAATCGATAACTGCCCGGAATGTGAGAAGCAGAAGAAGGGCGCAAGTGAGGTTTCAGTGTTCAAGCGTCTAGGGCCTCTTCCACCTCAGAACCGACGAGCTGAGTCATCTCAAGAAGAAGACTTCGAGGAGTCAGAAGAAGAAGAAGATAGATACCACCGGCCAAGGTGGTTCCCTGATGGACTCAGTCATTCCCAAAAGCGTAGGGTTCAGCGGCTACGTAACTTGGAGAAAGCTGAGGCGCAGTACCTGTACACGTTGAGGAAAGCGCGGCCCGATCTGGCCGTGAAAATTCAGCAAACTTTGGAGACAGAGACGCGTCCACAGAAGAAAGAATGGCGCCCCAAGCAGACAAAAGCCGATGCAAAGGCATCGGCTGACACAAATATGGTGTTCATACTTCCGTCGGAGTTTTGTGCTCCAAGGACCGAAGAAGTGCCAGTAGCACAGTTTGACTGCGGTCCACGGCCGGTTATCTTTGAGAAGCCACGAGAGAAGAGCTACAGGCATTTGAAGGCCCTGTACCTGAGAGGTTATATCAATGGGCAGCCTGTCAGCAAGATGTTGGTTGACACGGGAGCGACAGTCAATATAATGCCATACTCCATGCTACGGCGTTTGGGACGCTCTAGCGCGGATCTGATCAAGACCAACGTCACACTAAGCGATTTCAACGGCCAAGCATCAGAAGCGCAGGGCGTTCTGAACGTGGATCTAACCGTGGGCCGAAAAACCATCCCTACGTCGTTCTTCATCGTCGACAGCAGAAGCACCTACGCTGTCCTGCTAGGGAGGGATTGGATTCACGCTAACTGCTGCATTCCATCCACAATGCACCAATGCCTGATACAGTGGGATGGAGATGAAGTGGTGGTCTTTCATGCAGATGACTCGATCGAGATCTCACTAGCTGGCATGAATATTTGGGATGCAGACGACCAAGAGCCGATCTCTGGAATCAGTTTGGACGGCTGTGAGTGCATCGAAGCTTCAAAAAACGGGGTGAGGCTGGTCTTATCCACCGGCCTGACAGAGTAACAAGACTAAAGACAATAGACGTACGTGGCAAGGCCGATCCCTGCGATCGGCTCCAAAAAATAAAAAGCAATGATCTCACCTCAAGCATGTCACGCAGTCGTCGTAGAGCACAAATAAGTTGTAAACCCTCATTGAGCAATGCAATGAAAAGGGAGGCCGATTCCAGCAATCGGCCCATATTATCCTCACCATATGTTTTGCCTGTGTTCAACATCGATCTAGCAGGCGACGGAAAGCTAGATATGGGTTTACATCGGTTGATGAGCTAGAAGAGATTGACATTGGTCCTGGGGATAAGCCACGACCAACATTTATCAGCAAAAAATTAGATCCGCATCTGAGGGGCCTGATGATAGCTTTGTTGAAAGAGTACCCAGATTGCTTTGCCTGGGATTACACAGAGATGCCAGGATTAGACAGAAGCATCATTGAGCATCGGCTCCCTCTGAAGAAAGGATTTCGGCCGTTCCAGCAGCGAGCACGACAGATGAAGGCCGAAATTTTAGAAGAAGTCAAGAAAGAGATCGAGAAAATGTTAAACGCCGGATTCATCAGGCCATGCAGGTATGCTGAGTGGATTTCTAGTATCGTACCTGTAGAGAAAAAGGACGGCCAATGGCGCGTCGCCATAGATTTTCGGGATCTCAATAGAGCCACTCCAAAGGATGAGTACCCAATGCCGGTAGCAGAGACATTGATCAATGCAGCTGCTGGTCATAAGGTTTTAAGTTTCATGGATGGCAATGCCGGTTACAACCAAATTTTTATGGCTCCGGAAGATATACACAAGACCGCATTCAGAGTACCAGGTTCGGTGGGCTTGTTTGAATATGTAGTCATGACATTTGGACTGAAAAATGCCGGCGCAACATACCAAAGAGCCATGAATTACATCTTTCATGATCTGATCGGCAAGTTGGTGGAGATTTACATTGATGACGTGGTAGTCAAGTCTGTTTCAGTGGAAGGACACTTGGAGGATTTGCGACACGTCCTGGACCGAACTAGAAAGTTCGGACTAAGAATGAATCCAAAGAAGTGTGCTTTTGGTGTAACGGCCGGTCAATTCTTAGGTTTCTTGGTTCATGAACGCGGAATTGAGATCGGCCTGAAAAGCCTGGAGGCAGTGCGAACAATGAAGCCACCTACCACGAAGAAGGAACTCTAGTGTCTCATCGGCAAAATCAATTTCGTCAGAAGGTTCATCTCCAATCTGTCAGGGCGAATCGAGCCGTTCATGGGATTGGTCAAAATTAAATCTGATGAGGAGTTTCGCTGGGGGGCAGAGCAACAGCAAGCATTTGACGAGATTAAGGAGTACCTAACGAAGCCACCTGTGATGGTTCCACCCCAGCAAGACAGGCCATTCTACATTTACTTGTCAGTAGCTGACACTTCCATCGCCTCAGTGGTGGTGCAAGTTTATGATGGTCTGGAGAAAGTGGTTTTCTACCTCAGCAGAAGGATGTTGGATGCAGAAACTAGGTACCCTGAGATCGAGAAGTTGTGCCTCTGTTTGTTTTTCACCTGCACCAAGCTTCAGCACATCTTGCTGTCGGCGGAAATTATCGTCATATGCAAATCAGATGTCATCAAACATATGCTCGTTGGCTCCCGTGTTGAAAGGCCGACTCGGTAAATGGATGTTTGCATTATCGGAATTTGATATCCGGTATCAGCTCGCGAAAGCGATCAAGGGACAGGCGTTGGCCGATCTTATTGCTGAACGAATCAACACTAATATAGCAGCACTGTCTGTGCGTGCATGGGCCATGTTTTTCGATGGATCGGTTTGTGATGATGGTTGCGGCATCGGCGTTCTACTCGTGTCGCCCGGGGGCAACATATTCTTTCTCCATCAGGCTACCTACCCCTTGCACCAACAATGTCGCTGAGTATGAAGCAATATGCAAGGGAATGGAGTTGCTATTGGAAGCCGGGCAGTAAGCACTCGGAACTTTTTGGAGACTCCAAATTGGTGATTTCCCAACTCACGGAGGAATACAAATGTGAGAGCGAGTCGCTCTTCCCATTATGGATGCAATGCCGTGAGCTGATGGCACAGTTCAGGTACATAAACTTCAATTGGATCCCAAGGTCGCAAAATACCGAGGCAAACGATCTCGCACAGATGGCGTCAGGATACAAGGACGTAGCGGGTGATGCCGATGTTCAGGTACAGTTCATGGAACCAGATGACTGGAGAGCCGATATCTTCAATTACTTGAAAGATTCGGCTCGGGGGGCACCTAAACGGACAAGATACAAGGCCATGAAGTATGTCCTTATTGGGGATGACATGTTCTACAGGACTTTGGAAGGGTTACTCCTCAAATGTTTGGGACCAGCCAAGTCAAATCGGCTCTTACACGAGGTACATGAAGGCGCCTGTGGAACTCACCAATCGGCTCATAAGATGAAATGGTTGATCAGGCGATCGGGGTTTTATTGGCCCACCATGCTTGAGGATTGTTTTAAGTACTATAAAGGGTGACAAGCATGTCAGAAGTTTGGGAGCATCCAGATGGTACCCGCATCAGCGATGAATCCCATCATCAAGCCTTGGCCATTTCGAGGTTGGGGCATGGATATGATCGGCAAAATCAATCCTCCATCGAGCAAAGGCCATGTGTGGGTTCTGGCCATTACAGATTATTTCACTAAATGGGTGGAGGCCGTCCCTATGAAGTCAGTGGCATCGTCAGATGTTATCAATTTCGTGAAAGAACATGTCATTCATTTCCCGCGAATTTAGAAAGTTCTGTGAGGACATGGGAATCAAGCTGATCCGATCGTCTCCATACTATGCTCAAGCAAATGGGCAAGCTGAAGCGTCCAACAAGATCCTTATCAAGCTGATTAAGAGGAAAATCGATGAGTACCCTAGACGCTAGCACGAGGTTTTGTCAGAGGCTTTGTGGGCGTATCGCATGTCATGTCATGGAGCGATAAAAACCTCGCCATACCATCTGGTCTATGGACAAGAAGCCGTGTTGCCCTGGGAAATCACGGCTGGGTCGAGACGGATTACGTTTCAGAATGATTTAACAACTGAAGAATATGCAGCCCTGATGAGTGACAGCATTGAGGATGTGACGGAGCTTAGATAATGGTCGCTTGAGAAGATTAAGGAGAGACCGGAGGAGGCAGAGGAGGAGGAGTCCATGGCAGAGGAAGGGGTTTTTTTCGAGTGCTAATGCAGAGGAAGAGGATGAGGAAGCGAACTGCCCAGATGAGTGTAAATAAAGGGGAATATAGTGGAAGGTAATTCAATGCTGTGGCAGTTTCGAGGATGCGGTGCCAAAACTGTCAAATCGTGCAGTGCGGAGAAGTTGAGAAGGCAAGGCATCATGATGAAAAGGCACTGTAGCGGTTCTGCTCTGCAACGCATGACCCGATGAAGGAAAACAGAGTGGTTTTGGAATTATCATTGCCAAAACCAGGGGGGCATGTGTTATCACCAGATTTTAGCCAAATCAGAAGATGGGCCGTAATTGAGATGGGCTTGGAGGATATGCACATGAAGTGTCTCTGAATTGTCCTCGTGCGAGAATTTGGGCTAGATTGCCCGTGTATCTGTACATTATAGTAGATCGCATCTTAGTTTAGAATTAAGAGATAGAGTTTGGTCGTATACGCCTAGGTTTATTCCAAAGATAGAAAGTCCACGGACTATAAATATGTACCTAGGGTTATTGAGAAAGGAGGACGATCACGTTCACAACAAACACAATCCAGGCGCATCGCCACCCCTTGTTTCGAGGGTTTCTTCCGGGTAAGCATCATGCTGCCTAGATCGCATCTTGCGATCTAGGCAGTATAGGTTTATTCGTTATCTAGTGCTGCTCGTACTGAAGCCTTGTTGATGGCGAGTAACACCTTTATCTTAGATGTCTTGGGGCTTACATCGATACTTTTCTGATATATTTGCTTAGTTATGCTGCCCCTCGATATCTAGCTGTCTTTACACCTATCTTAGGTGTAAGGGCAGCACCTTGCTTCGTCTTTATTTAGTAGATCCGATCTGTTACGGTTGTTCCTTGTTATTTAAGGTTTAGTTTGATATCTGCATAGTTAGGCCTTGCAAACGGGTTGAACGATCCAGTAGCGCGTAAGGTATGGTTTGCCGATCCTAGAAGGGATGCTCCGGGAATCGACTCTGTGTTGGTTTTTAGGCCTCTTTTAGGGTTAGTTTTCTGTTATCTTACGTATCTGCAGGCTCAACTACGTGTAGGATGTTCCGGTTATGCGGTGAAAGCCCTAAACTGTCGTAGATCGATTTAACTTAGTATTGATAAAGCAGGATACCCATGTTATTGCAGATCCAATATGAACCATGGGTCAATCGGCTCTTTGAGCCGATTAGCAGGGTAACCTGAGAGCCGATCGAGGCTCATTTAATGTTCACGTGTCTACCATGCAGGAAGCTAATCGAAGCAATCCAACACCTTCCTGACCAGGTATAGGTCAGGTGGCACGCCCTTGCAACCGTCAGGACGTGTGCCGGAGCATTGTGGGCCGTCGCCCGAGGGACCAGGGCTCACCAGCAGTCCTGGGAGCCTCCCGGCTCTCCGTGTTGCTCGTCGCTGCTCGCCGGTGGGTTTTGGCAGGCAACACATTCTAATATGAAATTCGAGATGGCAAAACATGGGAAAGATAAAGATATCTCTTTCCTGCGAAATGCTGGGTTTTGAAGCCCAAGTCCAAGTCTTTCTCTGCTCAAGTTTTGGAGGAACAACTCCAAGTAGAACGAGTTGCAACAGCTATGCTAAGAACAAAAGTTGACATGTTGAGATCGAGATTAGAAGCATGTGATGCCCTACCGCACGAGGCCAATCAAGTTCGTTATAATCTCCCAAAGACTTAGAAAATGCCATAGATAATTGGAGATGAACACTACATAGTGAGTACATTGGTCTTGTGAAATGTTTCCTTAGAATAAGGCACCGTTCCTACTTTTGTTGGTGGATGCAATTATCTGCAGTTGGGATCAACTTGGTAGTTGTTCCTGTGGATGTTATATAAATTAATTGCATAGCCTTTTCAATCAGTTCGAACTTAAATGGTATCATAGCCTTGGTCTCAAGTTTGAATTGTCGAACGCGTGGTTTAATTTAATCTCAGTCGGGCGGCAAAATCTCCCACCAATCCTGAAATATTTCAAACGCATTTTTGAATGGGATTAAGAAGATAGGGACATAGATCCAGTGCCCCCACGTTCACAGAGCACAACAAACTTGAGATTAAATTATGCGCTCTAGTTCTATACAAAACCCAGTAGGAGGTTGAGCGGCAGCGGCTAGGGTTTAGTGTGGGAGGAGATGATATGCGTACGCTCCTGTTTATATAGGTCGGAGGCACGCGACGGCCGCTGCACGCGTGGCATCGCCATTCGCAGAGGTAGGTGACGGCGCAGCGTCCGCGCGACGGATCCGAGACGCATATTTGGGCATGTTTGCGTCGCTGCGAACGGCCCAGTCACTATGCGTCGTCCCGCTGGAGTTTGTACCAGACGCATTTTTGGCCCGGACAGATGCGCTCGGAACCGAAATCATCTTCTGTTCCCTTCTCTATTTCTTCAGGTTCGAGAGAACACAGCAGCTCTTCAGTTCAGCAGAAATTAATCGGGTCACGCTGTTGCTTTCCTTGCCGTTGGATTGAAACGAATGGTGGATGGGAAGCCTCAGGTCACGCTGTGCCCTGTGAACGTGGGGGCACTCGGATCTCTGTCCGTAAGATAGATCATGATCATGGTAGTGACCTATATTCAACGTGATGATGATTTGATTTTGCACTCGGCCTTGAACAGAGGTACTAGTACGGTGTCACAATTTTTTATCATTATACTTGACCGTAGCCAAATTCAAAATCTCATAGCGGCAAAACTTCCCGCCCATAAAATACAAAAATTTCACACGCTTCCAAATTACCATTCTACCCCTGTGGAGATGGCAGCAAAGTCGGTTGGTGGGGGGTCTGCCCGTCATATTTTGGATCACCACCTCCCTAGCCCGGAAACCATCCCAAAAAAAATTCATTTCCCTCAGTCTCTCCTCTGAGACCACACCCACCGGAACTTCCCAAGTCGCTCTCTCTCCCACCTCCACGACCACCGCACCGGAACATCCCCGCCGGACTTCCCTGGCCTACCCGAGGCCTCGCGATCCTCGTCATCCGGCTGCCTGCCGGAGCCGCTTCATCGACGCCGTCATCAACCGGACCAGATCATCCCCGCCGAACATCGAAACCATATGCTCATCCAGCAGTCTACCGCAGTCGCTTCAGCTTATCGTCCACCCCACCGGAGCCGCTTCACCGGATCCGTCGTCCACCGCATCGGATCTTGCTCACCGACACCGCTGTGCATGAACCGGATCTGCTTCACCGGCGCCGTGCATGATCTAAACTCTTCTACTGTCGCTTTTCTATTGCTTGCCTGGAAGTTCTTGTTTAATCTTGGGGGAACCTGTTTGTGCTAACGACGCGCCGTTACGTTTTTGCAGATGAGATGAGTAACCATGAAGTGTAATGGCCGTCTCTCCAACCCCAAGTAGCACATGTAGCGTACTTCATCACCGGATCTATCAACCCCAGGAAGATCTACTGTGACTCCCACAGAGTGCTTCTCCTAATGTAAGTCCCTTGTTTTAGCGCCATGTTCTGGGTTCAGATGCTTGTTTGTCTGAAGCTCTTTTAGTTCATGCCAATCTTGTTTTAGCGCCATGTTCTGGTTCAGATGCTTGTTTGTCCGAAGCTCTTTTAGTTCATCCCTAGCTATGACCGTAACACCTTTCTATTTTCTAGTTCATTGCTAACTTTAAGCGATTGAACATTTTGGTATGCATTCCCTGCTCTGTAGATGTAGCCATCATAACTTCTATCTTGCTCAGTCGTTGTTAAAAAAATTATAGGCTTCTACTATTTTGTTCATGCCAATCTTGTTCTCCCTGAACATGTTGGTTTGCATTCCCTGTACTACAGGTGATGCCATTGTTATTTCTATCTACTTCGTTGTAAGCTAACAAAGTAACTGCGTGCTATTAGTTCCTGCATGTTATCGCTCTGCCATCCTGCAGTACAAATTTATTTGAACTCGTCACAGCAGCTACTTCCATCATAATTTTTTCTGCCATCTGATTCTTCAAAAGCTGCAATTTTAAATTGTTTCTCTTAATTGGCATGGCGCTCACATATAGAATGGTGAACATATTGGTGTGCATTCCCTCTTCTACAAGTTCACAGGTGATCCCACTATATTCCGTTTCTGGTCCATCCTAAGCCGTAGCATTAACTATCCTATATGTGTTGCTCATTACAACTTTATTATATCCCGAAACAAATTGATTTGTTTCCCTTATCTACAAGTTTATGAGTGATGCCATCATAACTCCTATCTGTTTTATTCCTAGCTATTATAGTAACATCCTGCTATTATTTAGTTCATGGCCAATTTTAAGTAATTGCACATGTTGGTTCGCATTCCTCGCTCTATAGCTTTTGGCATCGTAACTTCTATATTTGGTTTACATTCCCTGCTGTGTAGATCTAGCCATCATAACTTTATCTTGCTCAGTCGTTGTTACAAAAATTATGGCCTGCTACTATGTTGTTTGTGCCAATTTTTTACTCCATGAACATGTTGGCTTGCATTCCCTGTACTACAGGTGTGCCATTGTTTTGTATCTAGTTCATTGTAAGCTAACAAAGTAAGTACAATATTTAGTTTGGCATGCTATCACTGTGCTATCTAGCCTGTAGTACAAATATACTTGTCATACTACTAGATAATAATTTTGTGTGCCATCTTGTTCTTCAAAAGCTGCATTATTGACTTGTTTCTCTGACTTCGCATGACACTCACATATGGAATGCTGAACATATTGTTTTGCATTCCCTCTTATACAAGTTCACAGGTGATCCCACTATATTCTGTATCTGGTCCATCCTAAGCTCCAGCATTAACTATCCTCTATGTGTTGCTCATTACAAGTTTATATCCCGAAACATCTTGATTTGCATCCCCTTCACTATAAGTTCAGGAGTATTATTTATTTCACGGTCAATTTGAAGTAATTGCACTTGGCACTTGTTGGGTCACATTCCCTCCTCTTTAGCTTTTGCCATCGTAACTTCTATTTTTGGTTTACATTCCCTGCTCTGTAGATGTAGCCATCATAACTTCATCTTGCTCAGTCGTTGTTGCAAAATTTATAGCCTGCTACTATGTTGTTCATGCCAATTTTGTACTCCCTGAACATGTTGGTTTGCATGGGACTCGACAGTAGTAAGTCTCGTCGTTTCATTCTAACATGCTCGTTATATTGGTCTGTTGGTATGCGGCATGCACTCTTTGTTTGCTTATTGTGCGCATTACAATGATCTTGTTATAACGACGAAATGATGAGTTCCAAATTCTTTGGCAAACAATATTGTAGTGTCTTTGCCTTTCCATTGTTGTCTGTCTTAACTTGTAATGTCTTTGTTTCGGATAAAGGTGCTGCATGGACAACTTAAAAGATTGCCGGATCGCTTCATTGTATTGCTAGGTTTAATTACCATTCAATTTCTCCGGGTTCCGTAATATTTTTTCAAAGCCTTGCGACTGATGTAATATTTAGTTAGTTTTTATAGTTCTTTCGCGCATTTTTTCTTTGGTGCTTGTGGTAAGTGAGGCTATCCGACGTAAATCAATGCTCGCGTAAATATTCTCGATATCTAAATCACGAATTCCCATCCCTTAAACGGCCCAATTAAGCGAAATCACATATGTGCCGGCCCGCAAAATCCTAAAGCGCCTATTATGCCGGCATATAAACAGCAACTAAACGGGCCGGCCCACTTACTTATTGGGCCAGCCCACTTGATTTACGGTGGACCCCACACTCTAATTGGGCCGGCCCACTTGCTTTAATGTGGACCCCACCCACTACTGGGCCGGCCCACTAACTTGTTGGGCCAGCCCAATTGCTTTTGTGGTGGACCCCACATACTAAATGGGCCGGCCCTTTAAGAGGAAAGTGGGACACACCTGTGTTTTTGGCCCGGCCCACTATCTTGTTGGGCCGGCCCACTTGCTATATGGTGGACCCCACATACTAAATGGGCCGGCCCTTTAAGAGGAAAGTGGGACCCACCTGTGTTTTTGGCCCGGCCCACTATCTTGTTGGGCCGGCCCACTTGCTATATGGTGGACCCCACATACTAAACGGGTCGGCCCTTTAAGAGGAAAGTGGGACCCACCTGTGTTTTTGGCCCGGCCCACTAGCGTGTTGGGCCGGCCCACTTGCTATATGGTGGACCCCACATACTAAATGGGCCGGCCCTTTAACAAGAAAGTGGGACCCACCTGTGTTTTTGGCCCGGCCCACTATCTTGTTGGGCCGGCCCACTTGCTATATGGTGGACCCCACATACTAAATGGGCCGGCCCTTTAACGGGAAAGTGGGACCCACCTGTGTTTTTGGCCCGGCCCACTATCTTGTTGGGCCGGCCCACTTGCTATATGGTGGACCCCACATACTATATGGGCCGGCCCTTTAACAGAAAGTGGGACCCACCTGTGCTTTTGGCCCGGCCCACTGGCTTGTTGGGCCAGCCCATTTGATCTAATGTGGACCCCACGTACTAAATGGGCCGGCCCGATAGCAGGAAAGTGGGACCCACATGCTAATTGGGCCGGCCCAACAACTTTTTGGGCCGGCCCACTTGCTTTAAGGTGGACCCCACTTGCTAAATGGGCCGGCCCGATAACAGGAAAGTGGGTCCCACATGTCTTGTGGGCTGGCCCTTTTGCCTGTTGACCGGTCAAACGAGTGCATTCGGCCCGGCCCACATGCTTAGTGGGCCGGCCCATTAAAGTTTTGACCAGATCAACCTTAGAGGTTAGGCCCGGCCCACGTAACTAATGGACCAGCCAAGCTATATAGTTGACCGGTCAAACTAAGTCAGCCGGCCCGGCCCGCAAACTTAATGGGCCGGCCCGCTTAAGACGTGGCAGGCCTCGTGTGGGCCTACCATCTACCACGGGGTTTCAGCCGGTTAACGCCGTTAACTGCCAGTTAACGGCGTCTGCCACGTGGCAGTTTGCATGACGTCAGCAGTCAACGGGCTCCCGGAAACACTTGTGCAACGGTCCGATTTTCCGTGGCGGAAGGGCGCCCAAGCGCGACGGACCGAAAAAATCGTCGTAGGACTTTGCCTGACGCAGTTTCCACAACAGAACCCATATCATCGGGTTAGGCCCATAGGCGACGAAAAATACCCCTTAGCGGACGATTTTGAGACGTTGTCTATCAGAACTTTTCTTGTAGTGCACTAGTGGTGACCGCACGTGACGTGGGCATTACCTTTTGGGTAACCGACATTGCCCTATCCTGTATTAACTAGTTGGAGGCCCATGAAGGTACTTGGAGGCAAGGCGGGCCACTAGGACGGTGCATCAGAAGATTCCTTGGTGAGCAAGACAAGCAGGAAACCGGACAAGGAAAGATTAGATTTAAAACTACTGTAAACCTAGTCGTACTCGGTGAGACCTCTTGAGACCTGGCCACCTATATAAAGGCCAGGAGAGGGGCTGCCGAGGGACAGAATCAACCGTAGCAACCTTAGCCACCAAAAGCTTAGAGCTAGGTCACCATAGCACTTAGCCTCTCGACGAGATCTCAGCCGAACTATTCGGCACCCCATTGTAACCCAATATCTTCATAATCAAGATCAGACAGGCAGGACGTAAGGGTTTTACCTCATCGAGGGCCCCGAACTTAGGTAAATCGCTCTCCCCGCTTGTCTGTGAACCGATGTCTCGTATCAGCTTGCAGGATTCCATCAACCCTAAGCCCCTATCGGAGGGCATTGCCGAGGAGCACCCTCGACAATTGGCACCGTCTGTGGGAACCCTGTCGGCACAAGATCGTTCATCGGCTGATCCAGTCATGTCATCGGCAACTTCATCGACACCGTCATCGCCAAACCTGGGAAGCCCGATTCGATTCGGCTCCTATGAATTCACTCCGCACAACGATTCCTCCCGCTCAACCTTCTCAGATCTACAAGGAAACATGGAGATGACCTTCGGCAGCGTCCACTACAACGTCAACGCGGAAGGAATCCTTCGGCTGCTGGAATCGCCCACTTCCAGATCGACGAGTCCAAGCGCGTCATCATCACTCGACCTTTCGGCTGGTCTGACAGGCTCGACGAGTTCACCCGCGCCCTCGACTCCCCGTTCGGTGTCTTCCATGTCGGTAGGATCCGACAATCCCACATCTTCGGAGTTAACCTCGTACTACTGCTTGAACTGCGACAACAGGCACGGGCTGGGATCGAGCGACACACCGTTCATCTGCAATGCCCAGTATTCATCGGGAGAGGACAGTGTCGACAGCATCGTCCAAGGAACCACCCGGAGAACGGCACACCACCAGGTTTATGTCGCCAATAACACGGGAAACACAAGGCACAGAGGAGACGGAGATCATACTCCTCGTTCCAGTAGACGAGCAAGTTTCGAAAACAACGCCAGCAACCACAACAGCGATTACACCATCGCGGATGAGGAGTGGGCAGCAGCCAAGGCAGCCGTACTTAACAACACGCCGCTCCCCGCAGGAACCTCGGTTGGAACCCTCAACTCCTATCGCTCTATACTAGAGAAAAACCGGGAGCACCTATCAAAAGAGCAAGCCACCCTCGAGAGACGCCTATCTGCGGCAGACCGATCCAGCGAACGACGAAGAGGCTCGCAAGGAAGCGCCTCTCGAAGTACTCAGGGGGCAGGCAAGCACCGATCAAGGCTATCCAGGCTTTCGGAAGACGACGCTAGAGAAATAACGTCGAACCTGACCAAGTCCTTTATGACCACGGACACCGCGGGCCTGCCACGACCGAAAACCGTTGCGGGAGCAACAGCCAACCTCGCTGCATACCTCATCAACCAGCACCCTGAAGGATCCATGGCTCAAGCCCACCGAGGCGCCCTAGAAAGTCTCGCGATATTGGGAGATTATCTAGTTCCGCGAAAGGAAAAGACCACGTTACAGGCTAGTGGCTCAAAGCATCATGCGAGAGATGCTCGGGATGAAATCACCCAGAGCAGGATCGACAAAGCAAGGCGACGACGCGCCGCTAGGGAGGAGTTTGACAGTGATTCTTCGGATGAGAGTCAGGAGAACGACGGCGAGCTCAGGGGAACCGATTGTGTAAGCTACAAAATCCGTGAGGCGATGCCACCCAGAAAGTTCAAACCTACCCCTACTGACGCTGCCAAATACGATGGGCAGCAGGAGCCAAGATCCTGGATAGACGACTATTTGCAGACTGTGATTCTGCATAAGGGAAACAGATAGCGGCAATGCAGTGCTTGCAGCTTTACCTAAAGGATTCAGCGCGAGCCTGGCTAAGGGGCCTGCCAAAGGGTTCCATTAAATCATGGGACGACCTAGTAGATGCCTTCGTTGCAAATTTCCAAGCAACGTACAAAAGACCCGTCGGGATTGAAGAGTTACGGCATTGCCAGCAAAAGCAGAAGGAATCGATGCGCTCATACATCGGTAGATTCACCAAACTCCTAAACGCTGCCGAAGATGTATCTGTCGACAGAGCAATCGACGCCTTCAGCGACGGCATCCGACGTGAAAGCTACATAGAGGAACTCGGACGCAAAAAGCCAAAAACCATAACCAAGTTAATGGAAATCGCCAACAGCTGGGCTGATGGCGAGGACAACGTGCGAAAGCCGCGACAGCGCAGTGATGACGAAGACGATGACCAGCCGAAGCACGACTCGGGTGGTCGAAGGGATCGTCACAAGAGAAGGAAGAACCGTAGCTATGATGACAACAACCTGGTAGCCGCAGGATACTCCGATCGGCAGGACGATCGATATGACGATAGAAGAGACGATCGACAGGACGGTAATCGGAACAACTCTGGGAACTGTGGCAATTATAAACCACGGCAGCAGAGGACTCCCGAACTGCCCTACGCTGAGCAAATCAACGCTCCCTGTTACTTGCACTCGTATGTTGATTCTAAGGACGGCAAAACGAAGTGGAGCCACTTGCTCAAGGACTGTCGGCAGTTCATTGACATGCACAAACTCATCCAGCAGGCAGGCCAGCAACCGCCACCACCACCACCACCACCTCCACCGCAGCATCAAGTCCAGCAAGCTCAACCTCATCAACCCAACGAGGCGTTTCCACCACCACGTGGGCAGATGAGCATGATCCATAGGACAGGTGTCTCGAGAAGAGAAATGAAGAAGCTCACCTGAGAGATTAACCCGGCGGAAAGTATCATGGCGAACATCCCCGAGTATGTCGAGTGGTCCTCTCGTAACATTACGTTCGGCCGAGCAGATCACCCGATGACCATACCAAAACCAGGACACGCTGCCTTAGTAATCGAGGCACAAATCGGGGGGTTCAAGATGAGCAAAGTCTTCATGGATGGTGGAAGCGGGCTAAACCTGATATTCGTCGACACAATCAAAAGTATGGGGATCACCATGAGGATACTAGAAGAAACAGACACTTGCTTCCATGGGATTCTTCCAACTGCACTGGGGTACTCTCTTGGCAAAGTTTACCTGAACGTCATCTTTGGCAAAACCGACAATTTCAGGAAGGAAAAGATCGAGTTTGAAGTAGTGAACAAGGAATCACAGTATCACGCTATACTCGGAAGACCAGCTTATGCCAAGTTCATGGCTGTGCCGCACTACGCATACCTCAAGCTGAAAATGCCTGGGAACAACGGGACAAACATCACGGTCTATGGAAGTTTTTCACGCTCGGACAATTGTGATCGCGACTTTCAGAGGATTGCTGCGAAGTTTGGGTTAAAACAAGAAATTATCGATCCTCCACCCAAGCTATCGATACGCGAAATTAAGGAGGAGAAACATGTCAGGGAGACCAAGAAGAAGCCAGACGACCTTGCTCCAGAAGCTTCGGCAGCAAAAATCTCGGCAGTTGATGGCACTGCAGTCTTACAAGACAGCAAGACATTGGCAATCACTGTCGAGACCCCCACTGCAACCAACGACGCTTCAAAAACCGTTAACGCGGTAGACAAGCCTGAAGATAAGAAGAACCCCTTCCTTGCTTAGAATAGCCGAATAATATTTAGCTTTCCCTTTTACTTTTCGCAGGGCTTCCCCTTTTTTACGCCCTTTAGTACCGTGTTTACCTTATTAATGAGAACCTCAGTTTTGATCCCTTGGTAAGCATGCAGTAATTTGGAGCACTTAACCCGCATCATCGTAACCTTTGCTTACACCCCTCGGTGAACGATGGTGCAATGTAGTACGCGGCGAAAGATTGTGTTCCGAAAAAGCCTCTACGAGTGCTAAAGGATGCAAAAAAACAAGGGTGATGACCTTTCCCTCTGCTATAGATGCCTCTACGAGTGCCGAAAATAGCAAGAGTTTGGAAATACACTTAATACAACCCACGTTCGATATTTTACTTATGGAAATATCAAAGAACAACGGGCTCATCGGCAGAATCATTGCACCCGAAATATTCGGGAGTGACTGTCGAAACATACATCGGTTGAAAGAAAAGTTGTACATACAACGGGTTTAGCAAGACCTGCAACACGAGCTGATCACTCAAACAATTTGCTGACCAACGAATACGAAAAAACGTTTAAACGGATAATTAAGATTTGCCCTTACAAAATTTGCCAACGGCATCAACACGGTACAAATACATACACATGTATCTACCAAAAAATAAGTGTCAACTACGCAATTCAAACGCGGATGAAGTAGCTAAACTATTTATTTACAATAAGGAAAGTGACCGTGAATCACCCTTGCAAAGTGTCTTTCTCTTCAGGTACCTTTGAGTCTCTTTCTAGCCTATCGACAATTATATTAGACGGCAATACGACCTTCGGATACAAAGGCTCCAAATCACCTGTTGCATTGGCAATGGATAGCAACTCTGCTGAAGGATACCGTGCAAGGACGAGGGCAAGCGTAAACCTAGCTCCCGCAAACACTTGAGCATGTACCAGGCTCTTGACCTTCTTGGCATTGCTGAACTCCGACATTAAAGTCAACAACGTGGGAGGAACTGCGTTCAACGGAAACATTGTTTTCCATATTACCCTCAGGGCTTTGTAGCACTTGTCGAAGAAATGGTGGACCTGTTGGACCCGATCCTGAAATTGGGCGACAGCCGAAGCCTTCGAGTGTTCCCGCCAGAAAATTTCTTCGGCTGATGACAGCTGGGTCAATGCGTGCACACGCTCATGAATCCGCTTGTTCTCTTCCGCACGGTTCAGAGCTATGACTGCCAAAGGAATCGATAGAGGATCAGACAATGCATTGTTGACAAAAGATTGCAAGGACCAAGAAACTTACATTTCAAACTCTCGGTGGCTTTATGCAGTTCAGTAAGAGCGTACCGCTCTACCTCGGATGCAATCTCGCTCTTCTTATTGACAATAGCAGCTAAGGCATAAGTGGTGCGCAGATCCTTCTCCATTCGAGCGATCCGATCCTTCATACGTTGGATTTGGTCACCTTCAGGAAGAGCACCCGAAGAATCGTCGACAAATGCGGGCACTGGGAAAACCTGCAAGAAACAGCGTTAAAAGGGATGACGGATCGTAACAATTCAAGCATTCGACGTAACACCCATCGGGAGAAGTGCAAGTGAAAATATCATAACAAGGGTGTATTAGCAACATTGCTAGCACGGAGTTTATTACAAACATAAGGTTTGCGACAGAACATTGTTCTACATCAGCTCAAAGAGAAGTTTTGTTACAAAAATCAAAGGGCCTGGGTCTGAGTCGATAAACTGGGACCAGCCGATGTCTTCCTGGAAGAAACCAGCTCAAGGAGCTGGCGTGCACACTTAAGGGCTGACGCTTTGAAGACGCTTAAATCAATGAACCGCCCATCTTGCTCTTTCGGCAGCTCCTTGGACATCTCTTCAATATCGGCCTTGAAGCCATGACCCATCATAAGTTGGAAGGCTAGGAGGGCACCATAGGTACGCGAAGTGCGTTTGAATACCTCGATAACCTCCTTGGTGTCGACTGCGAAGGCGTCGATCATCTGCCCCAGAGTCTTGTCTTGATTGATCTTGGGGAAGATCATCGAGTGCATCCGCGCCATGGCACCTTTTCCTTTTTCAAGAAGCTCCCGCATAAGCTAGTGGGAGGCAAGAGTCATCGATACACCATTTGCAGGAGAGTTATTTGGAATTTTGTCCAAAGCATCGGCAGGGATGTTGGCGGCATCTGCAAAATAATAGAATGGAAAAGATCACTGACAAAAGATCGAATTCGTAAAGTACAATAATCGACAGAAAAGTATAAAAGAGATTACCAAGCAAATCCAAGGAAGACTGGCGAAGGAGTTCATCTTTTTCAGTTGCCCAAGCCTCGGCAGCCAGCCTCGACGCCTCCTCTTCTTTCAGCTTTTTCTTCAGCCTGTCCAGTTCCTCCTTCAGGGAGTCGACTTCTTGGCGAGCCTCGGCAGCTATTTTGACTGCGCCGTTCAACTTCGAGGAAGAAGATTCAACTTCCTTCTGCAGTCGAACCTTGTCTGCCTCCAGAGAAGTAAATTGGGAGGCGAAGGCCTCTAGAGAGGATATAACACCTCGCAGGTCCTTGAGGGAGAGGATATTTGACGAAGAATCATTAAACAAGGTACGCACCAGGAAATTCGCGTTGTAATCAAAAAGGGACTTACAGAAGGAGGAGTCACGGTGGCGACAGTTGAAGGAACATCTTTCCCCTTAGAAAGGGAAGAAGCTGTCGATACCTGAGCCGCGGGGGTTGCCTTAGGAGCCGAAGCTTCGGAAGCCGCAACGTCTGGTGGAGCAGCGCCAGATTTGGCTTTCTTAGACGGAGGCTCAACGAAACCTTCGTCCCTGCAAAAGGAAATTATTGACGGAAGTTATGAAAAGAAAGCGAGAAATAAAAGGACAAAATATGGCTTCAGGAAAGAAAGTGCTTACATATCGAAGAGATCGTCTTCGTCGGCAAAGCCGCCGGTTGATCTCTTCACAGGTGGAGCCCTGGTCTCCTCCGCAGCTGCATCAACAAAGGCATCACGATCAGCGTCGTCATCACGCACTGATCCCTCTGTGTCGCAAGCATCATCGGCTGAGGAAGGAAGATCGGTGTGAATAGCTTCAGAATCTATCGGAGCATCGTGTTCGCTCTCTGGGCCTGTGTGCTCAACAGTGTGAAAATCAACAGGGACTGAAGAGCCTCTTCCCTCAGAAGTATCATTCGGCGAATCATGCAAGTTTCCAGAGACTATGGGGATCTGTCGAAGAGAAGAACAAATAAGAATAAATAGTAATTATGTTGACTAAGTGGAAGCGGCGTAATAAGGATATGAGAAGGAAAGATACCTCTGGTGGTGGATGATCGGCATCAAGGGGAGTATAAGAAGATATCAACGGAATCGAGTCTTCCTGACTAAAGAGATTAAGGCGACGGACTTCGTCAAGCAGCTCCTTTTCCGACAATTCAGCGACATTTATCCTGGTTTCATCCTTTGCACCCGAATACAACCACATCGGGCGGATTCTAGCCATGACTGGTTGGACTCGACGCTTCAAGAACACCGCGGCTACCTCTGTACCGATCATAGTTTGACCATTGGCCTCTTTGATCCGAAGGAATTTGGCAAATAATTCGTCGGCCGCCGTCTTTTCGTCGGGAGAGAGAATGTTCTTCCAAGAATCTTTCGGCTTGGTTTCAAGGACATCAACAAAACAAGGAAGCTGGGACTCGGTTGATAAAGAGTCCTTGACATAAAACCATTTCAGTCTCCATCCTTGCACGGATTCTCTCATTGGGAAACTGAAATAGTTAACCTCTGAACGAACCACAAACCCCACTCCCCCGATGACAAAGGATCCATTACTACTACTGTACCTCTTTACATAAAAGATCTTTTTCCACAATCCAAAATGGGGCTCAATGCCCAAGAACGCCTCACAGGGAGTAATGAACACAACAACGTGAAGGATTGAGTTAGGGGTAAGTTGCCACAGTTGGATTTCGTAAGTCCGCAGAAGATGGTGAAGAAATTCATGGGCAGGAAGCGAGAGACCCCGATACAGGAATGACAGGAACACTACGGAAAACCAGCAGGGGGATTGGGCCGAGAAATCGCACCTGGAAGAATCACGTTCCCCTCGTCGGAGGAGACTAACCCAAGACTTCGGGCCCTCTTCTCATCACGCTTCGTGATGGAGGATGCTAGCCAATCCCCAGGTTTGGCTATCGAGCCTGGCGGCGCTGGCGGCGCCGGAGCTGGAGGAGGAGCATCTGAAGCGCTCCTCTTCGGAAGATTCGAGGAGGATTTGGCGGCGGCGCCACCGCTCGTGGAACTGGCGGCGGTGGTGAGGTTCTTCTTCTTCACCATTGCGAGATCTAGGAGGATCGGAAAAAGCGGTGGTGGCGGCGCAGCGGTTGCGAAGAAAGGAAGAAGAAGAAAGGCCAAGAAGATGCTACGGCAAATATGGGAGAAGATTAGAGATTTTCGCCCTTTGGGGATTTTAAGAGAGAGAATTTGAGGACTGAGTGGGCACGTGTCATTGCTGCCAGTCTATTAAGTAGACCTTTGATGGTTGCGAAAATCAAGGAGGCGCCTTGGTAACTGTGCGAGAAGGACGGATATTGCTTAAAAACGGGGCCAGACAGAGAAAGAATGGGCTCAGCGGGTCGCGTCTTGTCAGTCAAAATCAAGGTGTGAGCAAACGTCATCAACGACGTCATGGAGGAAATCGAGAGCAATCGAAGGGAAATAGATAATCTTCGGATATTCAGGCTTGAGTCTGCACCCGATCATAAGCGCTCGTGTCCAGACTCGGGGGCTACTCCCATCGGGAGCGCTGGACGCGCACCCGATAAAAAGAAAACGCGCACCCGAAAGAATGAGGACTTGAAGATATATTTGGAGAGAAGGATGGAATGTTCAGCTCGAGTCTGCACTCGGTTTCAGGCATCCGTGTCCAGACTCGGGGGCTACTCCCATCAGGAGCGCTGGACGCGCACCCGATAAAACTTTTTTGCACTCCAGGATCATGCCCGGGGACTTGATTCTGTGTAGGGTGACGTTGTTTTGCCATCGGCAGTTAACCAGCAAAAGTTGGGCACGTTACTTATTATCCCTTACGCATTGAAAATTTATCGAGTAAAACAAGCCTTGGTACAAATGTATCGGATGATCCATGAAGACTTGCAGCAAAACTTCGGCAGAGCAAAACATTCGAGTGGTACAACTTGAGTCTACGCACGGATTGCAAGCATCCGTACCTAGACTCGGGGGCTACTCCCATCGGGAGCGCTGACGCGCACCCGACAGAGGAAGATGATGCTGATTCAAGAAGAACAAGAACAATCAAAGAAAAGAACATCAAAAGGAAGCATGTTTCAGTCTCTACCCGAACTATGTTCGGCTAGACACTCGGGGGCTACTGACGTGGGCATTACCTTTCGGGTAACCGACATTGCCCTATCCTGTATTAACTAGTTGGAGGCCCATGAAGGCACTTGGAGGCAAGGCGGGCCACTAGGACGGTGCATCAGAAGATTCCTTGGTGAGCAAGACAAGCAGGCAACCGGACAAGGAAAGATTAGATTTAAAACTACTGTAAACCTAGTCGTACTCGGTGAGACCTCTTGAGACCTGGCCACCTATATAAAGGCCAGGAGAGGGGCTGCCGAGGGACAGAATCAACCGTAGCAACCTTAGCCACCAAAAGCTTAGAGCTAGGTCACCATAGCACTTAGCCTCTCGACGAGATCTCAGCCGAACTATTCGGCACCCCATTGTAACCCAATATCTTCATAATCAAGATCAGACAGGCAGGACGTAAGGGTTTTACCTCATCGAGGGCCCCGAACCTGGGTAAATCGCTCTCCCCGCTTGTCTGTGAACCGATGTCTCGTGTCAGCTTGCAGGATTCCATCAACCCTAAGCCCCTATCGGAGGGCATTGCCGAGGAGCACCCTCGACAGCACGGGACCTAACAATCACTATGAACTATTTGTTGATTACTATGGTGATGTTTATGCTAACTATGTTGGACCTCGTAATGGCTATGCTTATAGAGGGTACTCAATTTGGGTACCAAAAGATATTGTTTCCATTACAAAGGAACCCATTAATCGATGGGTTCCTAAATCCTCTACTTGATTTTGTAGGGGTATTCCTCCGGTGGTCCAAAATGGGTGTTTGATAGTGGATGCACCAATCATATGACCGGAGGAAGAGGTGTGCTTGATCAATTTATTGAGGATATCAACAAGAAGTCAAGCATCACCTTTGGTGACAACTCAAAGGGAAAGGTACTTGGCTACGGCAAGGTGGCAATCTCTAAGGACTTGTGCCTAGAGACGGTCATGCTTGTTCAATCCATTGGCTATAACTTGATTTCTATATATCATCTTGCCGATGCCGGTTACAATTCATATTTTACTAATTATTGTGTGAAAGTCTTTAGGAGTGACAATCTCAAATTGGTCCTTGTTGGATATGTGGAGAACAACCTTTACGTGGTTGACCTCTCGAAAGAGAGCCCCTCTCCCTCCACATGTATAATGGCGGCCAAGCATGACGAAGGTTGGTTGTGGCATCGCCGCCTTGGCCATGTTAACATGAGAAATCTTAAACAACTCCTAAAGGGTGAGCACATTGTTGGACTAACCGGCATTTCTTTTGAGAAAGATCGTGTATGCAGTGCATGTGTAGCCGGAAAACAACTCAAGAAGAGACATCCTATCAAGAGCATCGTCACCACATCTAGGCCTTTGGAGCTCCTTCATTTGGATCTCTTTGGGCCATCACATTATGATACACTTGGTGGAAGCAAGTACGGACTTGTCATTGTCGATGATTACTCAAGATACTCTTGGGTCTTTCTCCTCAAGTCCAAGGATGAGACCCATAGAGAATTCATTACCTTTGCCAACAAGACTCAACGGATGTATGAATCTGAGATCAAGGAAATAAGGACCGACAATGGCACCGAGTTCAAGAACTACACTATGCAAGAATTTGTTGATGATGAGGGCATCAAGCATGAGTTTTCAGCTCCGTACACCCATCAACAAAATGGTGTTGTTGAAAGGAAGAACCGGACTATCATTGAGATGGCAAGAACCATGTTGAGTGAATTCAACTCACCTCACAACTTTTGGGGAGAAGCCATCTCGACAGCTGTCCACTGCTCCAACCGGCTCTTCCTCCGCCCCCTCCACAACAATACTCCATACGAGCTTCTCACATGTAACAAGCCTAATGTCATGTACATTCGTGTCTTTGGATGCAAATGTCTTGTTAAGAACAATAAAGGGAAGCTTGGTAAATTTGAAACTAGAACCATAGAGGGCATATTTGTTGGATATGCGGAGAACTCCCACACCTATAGATACTACAACAAGTCCACTGGGACTATTGAAGTATCTTGTGACGTGGTGTTCTTGGAGGATAATGGCTCCCAAGTGGAGCAAGTTGTTCTATGTTTTGCACGTAACGATGATGATCCATCTAGTGCCATCAAGCTTATGGGCATTGGACACATCCGGCCCATAGAAGTTCATAATGATGATCAAGATGATGGAATAGAAGTATCAAGTTCATCCCAAGTAGAGCCTAGCTCAACTCAAGCTGAGCCATCAAGTGCAACTCAAGATTTATCCTCTACTCAAGATGAGCCACATTCCGAAGAACAAGAAGAAATCCCTCAACCCATTGAGCAAGACCATGATGATGATCAAGAAATATCCTCAACTCATGCTCAAGCTCAAGTTGTCCCTCATGATCAAGTATTAGCAAGAGATGAATTCATTGATCATGAAGGAACCGGAAGATCAAGGCTGCTACAAGGGCAAGTGACATGAAAGTAGATCAAGTCCTTGGTAGCATCTCAAAAGGAGTGGTAACTCGTAGACACCATGCATTACTTATCACTTATTGTAAACATCATGCTTTTGTGTCTAGTTTTGAGCCACTCAAGGTACATGAAGCCTTGGTTGAACCGGATTGGGTAATTGCCATGCAAGAAGAATTGGAGTGTTTCACTCGTAATGAAGTATGGTCTCTAGTTGAGAGACCCAAGGATCATCGCATCAATGTTATTGGGACCAAATGGGTATTCAAGAACAAGCAAGATGAGAATGGCGTTGTCATTAGAAATAAAGCAAGGTTAGTGGCGCAAGGGTTTGCCCAAATAGAAGGTATGGATTTTGAGGACACCTTTGCGTCGGTAGCCCGTCTTGAAGCTATTCGTCTTTTGCTTGCATTTGCATCTTTCCACAATTTCAAACTATATCAAATGGATGTGAAAAGTGCATTTTTGAATGGTCCCCTAAAAGAAACTGCATATGTAGCCCAACCCTCGGGTTTCGAAGACCCACGCCGACCCAACCACGTGTATTTACTCCAGAAGGCACTCTACGGTCTCAAGCAAGCTCCACGTGCTTGGTATGAGTTCCTTAGGGATTTCTTACTACATGATGGGTTTTGCATGGGTACGGTCGATTCCACCCTTTTCACCAAACGGGTTAAAGGGGGTGGCTTATTTATATGTCAAATATATGTTGATGATATTGGTGGAACTAACCCCAATCATAACAAAGCTTTTGAGCTATTGATGACTAGGAAATTTGAGATGTCCATGATGGGAGAGTTGAAGTTCTTCCTAGGCTTCCAAGTGAGGCAACTTGCAAAAGGCACCTTCATCTCTCAAGAAAAGTATGTGAAGGACATGCTCAAGAAGTTCAACATGACCAATGCAAGCCCAATGAAGACACCCATGCCCGTAAAGGGGCAACTTGGCTCATGTGATGGTGAGAAGGATGTGGATATAAAGGTATACCGTTCCATGATAGGATCCTTTCTCTACCTTTGTGCCTCTAGGCCGGATATCATGCTAAGTGTAGGGATGTGTGCTCGTTTTCAATCTGCTCCTAAGGAGAGCCATTTGATGGCGGTCAAACGGATTCTAAGATACCTTGTTCTTACTCCTACTCTCGGGTTGTGGTATCCAAAGGGGTCAACCTTTGAACTCATTGGCTATTCGGATTCCGATTGGGCCGGTGATAAGGTTGACCGGAAGTCTACCTCCGGGGCTTGCCAATTTATTGGCCGGTCATTGGTGAGTTGGTCATCCAAGAAACAAAACTCCCCCGCTTTATCCACCGCCGAAGCCGAATATATATCCGCGGCATCTTGTTGCACTCAGTTGTTATGGATGAAGCAAACCTTGAAAGACTATGGTATGTCTCTTGGTACGGTGCCTCTTCTATGTGACAACGAAAGTGCAATAAAGATCGCCAATAACCCGGTTCAACATTGTTGCACCAAACACATTGACATTCGCCATCACTTCCTACATGACCATGTTGCCAATGGGGACATTGCTCTCACTCATGTGGGGACAAAATACCAGTTGGCCGATATTTTCACTAAGCCTTTGGATGAAGCCCGGTTTGTAAACTTTAGAGGAGAACTTGGTATTCTTGATCCTAAAAACTTAGATTGAATAACTTCTTGCACTATATTCTTGCATTTATCTAGCTATCTAGCTTAGAGGCACAACACATATGGGGATAGTCATCTTACCATGTCTTGGTATGATGCATACCTATGTGTGCAACATAAATAGACCCAATGTCATTATATGGACCCAAGCATGTCTCTTCGAGGTCTCATGACATTTGCGCTTTCACATAGGGGGAGTAATCCCCCGCCCCTCATTAAGCCTCAGTTGCAAATTGATTCGACTATGCAAGGCTAAATGATCTTATTGCGAAAACTATTTCAAAATGATTTATGACTCTTGATATACTTCGAATCATGCCCATTGTTGCGATTTATATCTTGTTTGGATTTCACTCCAATGGGTATGCCTAGAACACCTTGTGTTTCCTACCCTATGTCTATGCTCATCTCGTCATACATCTATCTATCGATATGTACATGTCATCTTCTGAACATACACACACAAGTGCACAAAGAATAGGGGCAAAACGAGGCAAAACGAGACAAAACGTGGCAAAACAGCTTGGCCGGTCTATGGCCCGGTTGGACTGGCCTATGCGCCGGGCCACCCGGTCCCAGACCCGGTCGACCGGGCAGTGCGCCGGTCGTGCGGCTGGTTAAGTGGGGAGGAGGTTACCCTTGGAGGTCTTCTTCCTCACTTCCCCCCTTCCACCATAAACACCATGGGAGCCGCCTACATCATCCCCACCTCTTCCTCGGGCCTTCCCACCATTAGAATACTCTCAAACTTCACCAAATCATATATCGGGACACTTGCATCATCTCCACCAAGGGATTTGATCCCTCTCAATCTACATTTGGAGATCTTGAGGATTTGGCCCTCAAGCCCTCCCTAGGTGTTCTCTTTGTTCCCTTGAGCAAGGAGGGCCATGTCTTCGGGCAAATCCTCTCCCTTTCCTTCTATATCTAAGTCCTCCTCACACATTGCACATATTTGAGGAAATTTGAGAAAATCTTAGGGTTAGGGTTAGGGTTTGTAAGTCCTCATGCCATTAGAGTGTTTTACACCACTATGCACATATTCCACTCTACTGCTATAGTATATGTTCAAGTTTATGAGTTTTTTGCATGACTTTGTGGTTGAATTTCTGGGCAAAAACTAACAACTCGACAGCACCCGGCTCCTGGCCCGGTCAACCGGCTGCTCAACCGGCCGGTCCGGCGCGTGGCCCGGTCGACCGGATGGCAGACCGGCCCGTCCGGTCTCTCATCCGGTTGGACCGGACCGTACGCCGGGTCACCCAGTTCTTCGCACAACTCCATCAAAACACTTGAATATATGCTATGCTCTTTGGCCTCCCTATTTCCTGATGACATGTGCACTTACCCCACTGCTATCCTCGCTCTATGTGCTGATTCGCAGGTGATTCGAGTGGTGATGACCGTGGCACTGTTGCCAACAGAGGAAGGCTTACGAGGCCTCCAGGATGCCGTACTAGCTCTCATGTGCCTCGTAGAGCACCAAAGAATACTGGCCCAGGCAGTTCAGTTGGAGGTAGGGGCGATGCGTGCAGTTGACACACGTCCGTTGGGAACCCCAAGAGGAAGGTGTGATGCAGACAGTAGCAAGTTTTCCCTCAGAAAGAAACCAAGGTTTATCGAACCAGGAGGAGCCAAGAAGCACGTTGAAGGTTGATGGCGGAGGGATGTAGTGCGGCGCAACACCTGGGATTCCGGCGCCAACGTGGAACCTGCACAACACAACCAAAGTACTTTGCCCCAACGTAACAGTGAGGTTGTCAATCTCACCGGCTTGTTGTAACAAAGGATTAACCGTATTGTGTGGAAGATGATTGTTTGCAGAAAACAGTAAAGAACAATTATTGCAGTAGATTGTATGCGATGTAAAGAATAGGACCGGGGTCCACAGTTCACTAGAGGTGTCTCTCCCATAAGATAAATAGCATGTTGGGTGAACAAATTACAGTCGGGCAATTGACAAATAAAGAGGGCATGACAATGCACATACATGATATGATAAGTATTGTGAGATTTAATTGGGCATTACGACAAAGTACATAGACCGCTATCCGAGCATGCATCTATGCCTAAAAAGTCCACCTTCGAGGTTATCATCCGAACCCCTTCCGGTATTAAGTTGCAAACAACAAACAATTGCATTAAGTATGGTGCGTAATGTAATCAACAACTACATCCTTGGACATAGCATCAATGTTTTATCCCTAGTGGCAACAGCACATCCACAACCTTAGAACTTTCTGTCACGGTCCCGGATTTAATGGAGGCATGAACCCACTATCGAGCATAAATACTCCCTCTTGGAGTTAAGAGCAAAAACTTGGCCGAGCCTCTACTAATAACGGAGAGCATGCAAGATCATAAACAACAATAGGTAATAGATTGATAATTAACATAACATAGTATTCTCTATCCATCGGATCCCGACAAACACAACATATAGCATTACAGATAGATGATCTTGATCATGTTAGGCAGCTCACAAGATCCGACAATGAAGCACATAAGGAGAAGACGACCATCTAGCTACGCTATGGACCCATAGTCCAGGGGTGAACTACTCACTCATCACTCCGGAGGCGACCATGGCGGTGAAGAGTCCTCCGGGAGATGATTCCCCTCTCCGGCAGGGTGCCGGAGGCGATCTCCTGAATCCCCCGAGATGGGATTGGCGGCGGCGGCGTCTCTGGAAGGTTTTCCGTATCGTGGCTCTCGGTCCTGGGGGTTTCGCGACGGAGGCTTTAAGTAGGCGGAAGGGCAACGCAGGGGGCCACACGAGGGCCCCACACGCCAGGGCCGCGCGGCCAAGACCTAGGCTGCGCCGCCCTGTTGTGGTGGCGCCTCGTGGCCCCACTTCCTTTCCCCCTCGGTCTTCTGGAAGCTTCGTGCAAAAATAGGACCCTGGGCGTTGATTTCGTCCAATTCCGAGAATATTTCCTTACTAGGATTTCTGAAACCAAAAACAGCGAGAAACAAAGAATCGGCTCTTCGGCATCTCGTTAATAGGTTAGTGCCGGAAAATGCATAAATATGACATATAATGTGTATAAAACATGTAGATATCATCAATAATGTGGCATGGAACATAAGAAATTATCGATACGTCGGAGACGTATCGGCATCCCTAAGCTTAGTTCCTGCTCGTCCCGAGCAGGTAAACGATAACAAAGATAATTTCCGGAGTGACATGCCATCATAACCTTGATCATACTATTGTAAGCATATGTAATGAATGCAGCGATCAAAACAATGGTAATGACATGAGTAAACAAATGAATCATAAAGCAAAGACTTTTCATGAATAGTACTTCAAGACAAGCATCAATAAGTCTTGCATAAGAGTTAACTCATAAAGCAATAAATCAAAGTAAAGGTATTGAAGCAACACAAAGGAAGATTAAGTTTCAGCGGTTGCTTTCAACTTATAACATGTATATCTCATGGATAGTGTCAATGTAAAGTAATATAACAAGTGCAATATGCAAGTATGTAGGAATCAATGCACAGTTCACACAAGTGTTTGCTTCTTGAGGTGGAGAGAAATAGGTGAACTGACTCAACATAAAAGTAAAAGAAAGGTCCTTCAAAGAGGAAAGCATCGATTGCTATATTTGTGCTAGAGCTTTTATTTTGAAAACATGAAACAATTTTGTCAACGGTAGTAATAAAGCATATGTATCATGTAAATTATATCTTACAAGTTGCAAGCCTCATGCATAGTGTACTAATAGTGCCCGCACCTTGTCCTAATTAGCTTGGGTTAACACTGATCATCATTGCATAACATATGTTTCAACCAAGTGTCACAAAGGGGTACCTCTATGCCGCCTGTACAAGGGTATAAGGAGAAAGTTCGCATTGGATTTCTCGCTTTTGATCATTCTTCAACTTAGACACCCATACCGGGACAACATAGACAACAGATAATGGACTCCTCTTTTAATGCTTAAGCATTCAACAAAAGTTAATATTCTCATAAGAGATTGAGGTTTTATGTCCAAACTGAAACTTCCACCATGATTCATGGCTTTAGTTAGCGGCCCAATGTTCTTCTCTAACAGTATGCATACTCAAACCATTTGATTGTGAAAACCGCCCTTACTTCGGACAAGACGAACATGCATAGCAACTCACATGATATTCAACAAAGAGTTGATGGCGTCCCCGGGAACATGGTTATCGCACAACAAACAACTTAATAAGAGATAAAGTGCATAAGTACATATTCAATACCACAATAGTTTTTAAGGCTATTTTGTCCCATGAGCTATATATTGCAAAGGCGAATGATGGAAATTTAAAGGTAGCACTCAAGCAATTTACTTTGGAATGGCGGAGAAATACCATGTAGTAGGTAGGTATGGTGGACACAAATGGCATAGTGGTTGGCTCAAGGATTTTGGATGCATGAGAAGTATTCCCTCTCGATACAAGGTTTAGGCTAGCAAGGTTTATTTGAAACAAACACAAGGATGAACCGGTGCAGCAAAACTCACATAAAAGACATATTGTAAACATTATAAGACTCTACACCGTCTTCCTTGTTGTTCAAAACTCAATACTAGAAATTATCTAGACTTTAGAGAGACCAAATATGCAATCCAAATTTTAGCAAGCTCTATGTATTTCTTCATTAATGGGTGCAAAGTATATGATGCAAGAGCTTAAACATGAGCACAACAATTGCCAAGTATCAAATTATCCAAGACATTTTAGAATTACTACATGTAGCATTTCCCGATTCCAACCATATAACAATTTAACGAAGAAGATTCAACCTTCGCCATGAATACTATGAGTAAAGCCTAAGGACATATTTGTCCATATGCAACAGCGGAGCGTGTCTCTCTCCCACACAGTGAATGCTAGGATCCATTTTATTCAAACAAAAACAAACAGACGCTCCAAGCAAAGTACATAAGATGTGACTGAATAAAAATATAGTTTACGGGGAGGAACCTCGATGATGTTGTCGATGAAGAAGGGGATGCCTTGGGCATCCCCAAGCTTAGACGCTTGAGTCTTCTTAAAATATGCAGGGGTGAACCACCGGGGCATCCCCAAGCTTAGAGCTTTCACTCCTCTTGATCATAGTATATCATACTCCTCTCTTGACCCTTGAAAACTTCCTTCACACCAAACTTCAAGCAAACTCATTAGAGGGTTAGTGCATAATCAAAAATTCACATGTTCAGAGGTGACACAATCATTCTTAACACTTCTGGACATTGCACAAAGCTACTGGACATTAATGGATCAAAGAAATTCATCCAACATAGCAAAAGAGGCAATGCGAAATAAAAGGCAGAATCTGTCAAAAATAGAACAGTCCGTAAAGACGAACCTGGAAGGGGCACTTAACTTGCTCAAACGGAAAAACTCAAAACTAATGAAAGTTGCGCACATATCTGAGGATCACGCACGTAAATTTGCAGATTTTTTTGATTTTTTTACAGAGACTTCTGCGCGAATTCGTGATAGACAGCAATGCTGTTTCTGTGCAGCAATCCAAATCTAGCATCAACTTTACCATAGAGACTTTACTTGGCACAAAAACATGATAAGGAGAGGTTGCTACAGTAGTAAACAACTTCCAAGACTCAAATATAAAACAAAGTACTGTAGTAAAAAAACATGGGTTGTCTCCCATAAGCGCTTTTCTTTAACGCCTTTCAGCTAGGCGCAGAAAGTGTATATCAAGTATTATCAAGAGATGAAGCATCGACATCATAATTTGTTCTAATAATAGAATCATAAGGTAACTTCATTCTTTTTCTAGGGAAGTGTTCCATACCTTTTTTGAGAGGAAATTGATATTTAATATTACCTTCCTTCATATCAATAGTAGCACCAACGGTTCGAAGAAAAGGTCTTCCCAATATAATGGGACAAGATGCATTGCATTCAATATCCAAGACAACAAAATCAACGGGGACAAGGTTATTGTTAACCATAATGCGAACATTATCAACTCTCCCCAAAGGTTTCTTTTTAGCATTATCAGATAGATTAACATCCAAATAACAATTTTTCAATGGTGGCAAGTCAAGCATATCATAGATTTTCTTAGGTTTAACAGAAATACTTGCACCAAGATCACATAAAGCATTACAATCAAAATCATTGACCCTCATCTTAATGATAGGCTCCCAACCATCTTCTAACTTTCTAGGAATAGAGGTTTCAAGTTTTAGTTTCTCTTCTCTAGCTTTTATGAGAGCATTTGTAATATGTTTTGTAAAGGCCAAATTTATAGCACTAGCGTTGGGACTCTTAGCAAGTTTTTGTAAGAACTTTATAACTTCAGGATTACTCATTTTAGCAGTAGTAAATAAAGCAAACTAGATAAAGTAAATGCAAGTAACTAATTTTTTTGTGTTTTTGATATAGAGAACAAGACAGTAAATAAAGTAAAGCTAGCAACTAATTTTTTTGTGTTTTATTTAAGTGCAGCAAACAAAGTAGTAAATAAAGCAAGACAAAAAAAAACAAAGTAAAGAGATTGGATTGTGGAGACTCCCCTTGCAGCGTGTCTTGATCTCCCCGGCAACGGCGCCAGAAAAAGAGCTTGATGCGTGCAGTTGACACACGTCCATTGGGAACCCCAAGAGGAAGGTGTGATGCAGACAGTAGCAAGTTTTCCCTCAGAAAGAAACCAAGGTTTATCGAACCAGGAGGAGCCAAGAAGCACGTTGAAGGTTGATGGCGGAGGGATGTAGTGCGGCGCAACACCAGGGATTCCGGCGCCAACGTGGAACCTGCACAACACAACCAAAGTACTTTGCCCCAACGTAACAGTGAGGTTGTCAATCTCACCGGCTTGCTGTAACAAAGGATTAACCGTATTGTGTGGAAGATGATTGTTTGCAGAAAACAGTAAAGAACAATTATTGCAGTAGATTGTATGCGATGTAAAGAATAGGACCGGGGTCCACAGTTCACTAGAGGTGTCTCTCCCATTAGATAAATAGCATGTTGGGTGAACAAATTACAGTCGGGCAATTGACAAATAAAGAGGGCATGACAATGCACATACATGATATGATAAGTATTGTGAGATTTAATTGGGCATTACGACAAAGTACATAGACCGCTATCCAGCATGCATCTATGCCTAAAAAGTCCACCTTCAGGTTATCATCCGAACCCCTTCCGGTATTAAGTTGCAAACAACTGACAATTGCATTAAGTATGGTGCGTAATGTAATCAACAACTACATCCTTGGACATAGCATCAATGTTTTATCCCTAGTGGCAACAAGCACATCCACAACCTTAGAACTTTCCGTCACTCGTCCCAGATATAATGGAGGCATGAACCCACTATCGAGCATAAATACTCCCTCTTGGAGTTAAGAGCAAAAACTTGGCCAGAGCCTCTACTAATAACGGAGAGCATGCAAGATCATAAACAACACATAGGTAATAGATTGATAATTAACATAACATAGTATTATCTATCCATCGGATCCCGACAAACACAACATATAGCATTACAGATAGATGATCTTGATCATGTTAGGCAGCTCACGAGATCCGACAATGAAGCACATAAGGAGAAGACGACCATCTAGCTACTGCTATGGACCCATAGTCCAGGGGTGAACTACACACTCATCACTCCGGAGGAGACCATGGCGGTGAAGAGTCCTCCGGGAGATGATTCCCCTCTCCGGCGAGGTGCCGGAGGCGATCTCCCGACTCCCCGAGATGGGATTGGCGGCGGCGGCGTCTCCGGAAGGTTTTCCGTATCGTGGCTCTCGGTCCCGGGGGTTTCGCGACGGAGGCTTTAAGTAGGCGGAAGGGCAACGCAGGGGGCCACACGAGGGCCCCACACGCCGAGGCCGCGCGGCCAAGACCTAGGCCGCGCCGCCCTGTTGTGGCGGCGCCTCGTGGCCCCACTTCCTTTCCCCTCGGTCTTCCGGAAGCTTCGTGCAAAAATAGGACCCCGGGCGTTGATTTCGTCCAATTCCGATAATATTTCCTTACTAGGATTTCTGAAACCAAAAACAGCGAAAACAAGAATCGGCTCTTCGGCATCTCGTTAATAGGTTAGTGCCGGAAAATGCATAAATATGACATATAATGTGTATAAAACATGTAGATATCATCAATAATGTGGCATGGAACATAAGAAATTATCGATACGTCGGAGACGTATCAAGGGGCAAGACATGTGCCAAGAGGAAGAAAGACAAGCATGTAGCACAAGAGGATGATCTTATTGAGAGGGTGCCACAGTTCAATGTGGGCACATTACATGTTGCTCATTGGAGAAGTATTAGGGAGGAAAATTCGTATCAATTTGAGGAACGGACTTACACTGGTGGGGACAAGTTCTTCTGGACCAACACTCAAGTAAACTTATGGGAAGATTTCTACAACTCTAGCGAGTGTATGAAGAATGGTACCATTTTATTGCCCAAGGCCATCAACAAGGAAGAGATTGCTTTACATGAAGCAACCAAGTACCGCTTTGTGGTAGATACCTTGAAGAGTATGGGGTTGTATGATCTTGTGTGCTTGAAGCCCGGGGATGAAAAGGGAGAAGGGCGTGTTTGTCCACTTCTTGTCCGTCAATTCCATTGCACTGTGTTCTTTCATGATGATTATGATCGCACTATGACCTGGATGACTAGCAAAGAGAAGTACTCATGCACCTATCTTGACGTCTGTGAGGTCATGGATTTTGGTGGTGGTCGTGCTCGGGGGTTTAAGATTCACTCTCAGGATAAGTTCACTAAAGGAGACATTGCCTTCTGCTATCCCTTGCAACCTACAGTTGGTCCTCCCACTATCTCTGGGATGTATTACTCCTATCTTGTGCTTGCCAAGATGTTCCGTGAGAATCTCATCAGCAAGTCAGGTGACTCCAGTGAATGTCGTGCATACCACCTTAATCTGATGTACTACTGCCGTCCTGAGAACATTAGGACAATTGATGGTTGTGATCTCATTTACTGTGAACTGAGGCATTCTGTTCGGGGCCGCATGACTCCAAACTATGCTCAGTACATTCAGCGGCTCATCAATAAGGTGGTCCCTCCTCCCCACAGTAAGCAAGATCAAATGATCAAGATGGAACCATTCAAGTTCCCCACTGAGGACAATCGCCCGGAAGTTCCAGCCAAGATGCCCTTTGAGCGCTGTTCCAAGGAGAAACATGATCCTGCAGCTAGCTCTAGCTACTCTAGGCGCCCCAAGCGTGGTGCCTCTCGTTTCTTCGCCAGTCTGTGCCAGATGTGCAAAAACACCAATGATGTTGCCCATCAAAGCCTTGCCTTGAACCAGGAGACTAGGAGGCGACAGAATGAGTTCATGGCTGCACGAAATGCCCCTGTTCCTCCTCCTGGACCTGAGATGGCGCCTGTGTTTGCACCTACTTGGGAGATGCCACCCATTGATGATGAGATGCTCCAGAATTTTGATCTCTCCATGTATGCGCACGGTGGTCTTCCTCCTCGGTCTGCTTAGGACCCTGAGACTTCTGGATATGGAAACGATGATGATGAAGACGAGGAACAGTACAATGAAGATGATGATGAAGAGGATGATGATGATGATGATGGTGATGGCAGCTCTCCACCCGTGGGGACAGAGTTCTATTGATGGGAGCGCTAGCATCCCTACTCTTTTCTTCGCCTTTTTGGTGTTCCGATGCCAAAGGGGGAGAAGAGGGTAGAGTCTAGGATCACGGGTTCCTTGGTTGGCACAAGCCATGGTTGATACTTTATTTGCTTCTTATGTGGCTTGTGCTTATTTGCTTTGCTTTTTCAAGAACAATTTGCTACTTTGAATAATTGGTGTATGGACAAGTACTTGTATGCTTAATCACTCTATTAGGATGATCATGCTTTATGCTTATATATCTTGATATATATGTCCATACCATGCTTGTTTCCTAAAGATATTGGGGGAGCTTCTCATATTCCACAAATGGTGCACTTTGCATTCAAACGCAATTTCTCCAAGTGCACACATTATGGGGGAGCCGTCGTAATATCTTATATGGAATCAAGGTTTAAAGATTATCATAATATCTATATGTGACCCTAGCTCGGTTTGTCATCGTATACCAAAAAGGGGGAGATTGTAAGGGTATTTTACCATTATCCATTATTTTGGTAAAAATGACACCGTGCTAGAGTGTTTGGCCTAATACATGTTTATGAGGTTAATCCCAGGTATTAGCCAAAGAGGCATAAATGGTGTATCAATGGAACAAGAAGGCTAAAGGAGACCCCCCTGATGACCCACAAGTATAGGGGATCGCAACAGTCTTCGAGGGAAGTAAAACCCAATTTATTGATTCGACACAAGGGAAGACAAAGAATACTTGAGAGCCTTAACAGCGGAGTTGTCAATTCAGCTGCACTTGGAAACAGACTTGCTCGCAAGACTTTATCAGTAGTAACAGTTTTATAACAGTAGCAGTAGTGAAATATCAGCAGCAGAGTAACAAAGACAGTAGTAGTGATTATAGTAAACAGCAGGATTAAAATACTGTAGGCACAGGGATGGATGAACGGGCGTTGCATGGATGAGAGAAACTCATGTAACAATCAAGATAGGGCATTTGCAGATAATAATAAAACGGTATCCAAGTACTAATCAATCAATAGGCATGTGTTCCATATTTAGTCGTATGTGCTCGCAATGAGAAACTTGCACAACATCTTTTGTCCTACCAGCCGGTGGCAGCCGGGCCTCTAGGGAATCTACTCGGAAATTAAGGTACTCCTTTTAATAGAGCACCGGAGAAAAGCATTAACACTCCGTGAACACATGTGATCCTCACATCACCGCCTTCCCCTCCGGTTGTCCCAATTTCTGTCACTTTGGGGCCTCGGGTTCCGGACAGCGACATGTGTATACAACTTGCAGGTAAGATCAATAAACAATGAATATCATCATGAAACAATAACATGTTCAGATCTGAGATCATGGCACTCGGGCCCTAGTGACAAGCATTAAGCATAACAAGTTGCAACAATATCATAAAAGCACCAACAACGGATACTAGGCACTATGCCCTAACAATCTTATGACTATTACATGACCAATCTCATCCAATCCCTACCATCCCCTTCAGGCTACAGCGGGGTAATTACTCACATATGGATGGGGGAAACATGGCTGGTCGATGGAGAGGCGTCGGTGGTGATGATGGCGATGATCTCCTCCAATTCCCCGTCCCGGCGAGGTGCCAGAACGGAGTTTCTGGTCCCGAGACGGAGTTCCGCGATGGCGGCGGTGTTCTGGATGGTTTCTGGCGACTTCGACTTCTTGTCTCGCGTTTTTAGATCGAAACCCTTAAATAGTCCAGAGGGGGGCGTCAGAGGCTGTTCGAGGCGGCCACATAGTAGGGCGGCGCGCCCCCCTCCAGGCCGCGCCGGCCTAGTGTGTGGGGGCCCTGGGCCTCCCCCAGGCCTGCCCTTCTGGCTCCGTGAATCTTCTGGAAAAATAAGCCCTTCGACATAAATTCCGGGGATTTTCCTGAAAGTTGAATTTCTGCACAAAAACGAGACACCGGGGCAATTCTGCTGAAAACAGCGTTAGTCCGTGTTAGTTGTATCCAAAATACACAAATTAGAGGCAAAACAATAGCAAAAGTGTTCGGGAAAGTGGATACGTTTTGGACGTATCAACTCCCCCAAGCTTAGCTTATTGCTTGTCCTCAAGCAATTCGATTAACAACTGAGTGCGATAAAAGAGCTTTCACGAACACATTTGTTCATATGATGTAAATATTCTCATGATATGGCAAGTACTTAAGCAATTCATAATAAGATACATGCAAATAAAATCATCTAATAGCTATGTCAATCATGGAAAAGGTACCAACAAATTAACAATAAGCATCATGAATCATGTCTATCAGCAGGATTGCAATGTTCATAAAAGGATATGATAAAGTGGTATCTCGCTTGCCCGTATTTGTACAGCAAAACATAAATGCACGGGCACCTTTGAAGTTCATGGAAAGACTGGAAGTAGAGATTATCAAAGATAAAAGCATCAAAGTTATACCACAATTAATCTCATTTTGGGACAAGCATATTATACTAAGAATGACAGTTGTGCTCTCAAGAAAGTGCCCAAAGAAAGGATGGTGACTCAACATAAAAGTAAAAGATTGGCCCTTCGCACAGGGAAGCAGGGATTAACATGTGCTAGAGCTTTTCATTTTTCTAAAGACAGAAGTAAAATGGTTTTGAGAGGTGTTTGTTGTTGTCAACGAATGGTAATGGGTACTCTAACTACCTCATCAACCAGACTTTCAAGAGCGGCTCCCATGAAGGACGTTATCTCTACCGACAAGGCGAGATCATCCCTCTTCTCTTTTGTTTACACATATATTTTAGTTTCATTATGGATGACACTCCCCCAACCTTTGCTTACACAAGCCATGGCTAACCGAATCCTCGGGTGCCTTCCAACATTCTCATACCATGGAGGAGTGTCTATTTGCAAATTAAGTTGCTTACTGATAAATCAGGGCAATTCATGTGAAGAGAATTATTGATGAAAGTTAATTAATTGGGGCTGGGAACCCCGTTGCCAGCTCTTTTTGCAAAATTATTGGATAAGCGGATGTGCCACTAGTCCATTGGTGAAAGTCTGTCAAGAGTAAATGACAAGGTTGAAAGATAAAACACCACATACTTCCTCATGAGCTATAAAATGTCAACACAAATTGAGAAGTATTTTGAAGGTTTAAAGGTAGCACATGAGAATTTACTTGGAATGGTTTGAAATGCCATGTATAGGTATTTATGGTGGACACTCTGGAATAACTTGGTTTTCAGAGGTTTGGAAGCACGAGCAGCGTTCCCGCTCAGTACAAGTGAAGGCTAGCAATAGACTGGGAAGCGACAATCAAGAGAGCAATAACTGTCATAATCATGCTTGCGGCAAAATAAATTAACAGAGGCATAAAAGTGATACAAGAACTTTGAGGCAAAATAAATCATCGAGGCTTGATTGACTTTTGTTCAGTCATATGCATGCGTGAGCATGTGCCAAGTCGATTCAAGTGAATTATTCAGAGGAGGATACCACAATGTCATATCTATCTATGAATAAAGCAATACAAGCAAATATTTATGACATGCTACTCATATTAATAGATTGGAGCTAAACATGAGAGATCATGAACTGCTAGACTTTCTTAAATGACATATACCTCACATGAACCAACTAAGCATGCCCACATGGATAGGTATATGTACAAAAATGAAAACAAATAGAGTTCATACCAGCCTCTCACCACAGTCAGATTGTCGTAGATCGTCATTATTGCCTTTCACTTGTGTAGCTTGAATAATATGAAATGAAAACCAAGCTCCAACCACCGAAGACCGCTGAACTCCATAATGAACTTTACAAAACCAAAGAAGAACAACAAATATTTTTGGTGTTTTCGAGTTGGAAACAAGAACAAAAGGAAACAAGCAAACAAAGCAAAATCTTTTTGGATTTTCTCATAGCAAACCAACGATAGCAAATAAAGCAAAAATAGGAACAAGAAACCAAGATAAACAAATGGTGAAGAGAAACAACAGAAATATTTTTGGTCTTTTTGTGTTTTAGGAAAGAAACAAAGCAAAAACAAGAAAATGAAAACTAGAAGAGTCGCATAAACACAAAGCAGCAGGAATTCGTCAAACTTGACAGCAGTACAGTAGTCGATTTTTAAGAAATTCTTCCGCTGCCCAAATCGAAAAGTGTTCAACTAATGAAAGTTAGATAACAACCTGGGGAGCATGCACAAAAATTGGCTTCGCAAAATAATGCTATGGCTGTTTTTGATGGTAACAGTCCAGAATCTGTTTTCAGACAGCACTTCCCCAAATATCATCTCCCTCTTATTAGAAAACCACTTCAAGAAACTAAACAAGTATATACAAGTATCCAGCAACCATAATATGCAAAGAATGAGTGATGCCGGTATACCTCCCCCCAAGCTTAGGCTTTTGGCCTAAGTGGAGTTCAATCCCATGGTGCCCATGAAGTGGCACCTCCGTAGTACGACGAAGATGGGTCCTGTTCCGGGTATGTGCTGGAAGATGCACCAGGATACGTGACGGTGTAGTCGTAGGAGGGCTCGACTTCCTCGGAGTCATGCTGCTGGTGGAAACCTTGTATCTTCAGTTGCTCATCCACCTCCTCCTTAGAGCGCGACCATGGTTTCCTGTGAATACTGAACAAATCTAGCTGTGGCAAAGGGATTTCCCTCTCTTCCCCGTCAGCAAACAACATTCTATAGACAATATTATCTAAACTAGAGTCGGTTGTAACAAATTGATGACTCTTCATAGCAGCAATATCAAGCCTTATAGGAGTTAATTTCACATCAGTAGGGTCAAGAGGAAGATGTAGATATGCTAACATGCGTGAGGCGACAATTCCTCCATAAATAGGCCCCTTGTTAGACAGACGGCGAGCAACAAGAGCACCAAGATGATAAGGTGTCTCTCAGTAAGTGCAGCAACTAAGAAAGAAAGATGATAACTAGAAATATTGCTAGTGTTCTCCCTACCCAGAATGCTAGTAGCAAGATAATAAGCGAAATATTTAATGGCAGGGAGTTGAATGTTTCTTATCTTGCCACGCTGAATGGTGCGGCAATCATCATTGGTGACTCCTCGATAGAGCTCCAGCAAATCCTTGGGATTGCTCTCGATCCTCTTTGTTGTACCTACAGGGGCAATATCCAATGCAGTACAAAAATCCTTCAACTTCATAGTGATAGGATTACCATAGATCCTGAATGCAACTGATGGTTGATAGTGCTTGTTGTTGAACCGAAAGCTCTCAACAAAGATTTTAGTAAGCATGTAGTATTGATCCCTCTCGTCCTCCATGTAGGCGGTTAAACCCACATTACCAACGAGGACCAAGAAATCATCCAGCAACCCTGCATTACTCAAAAAGTTATAACATGGAAAAGATGAAGCGTTAGGGACTCCATTGTCCTCTTCGGCTTCAAAGCTCGGTGCGATGACATCCTCATTATAGGATCGTCTAATCCGAGTGGATGACCTTGAGGGCCTCCCTGTGCTTGTCGTCTCTTCTCCAAACACTTCTCCAAAGTTATAGTTATCCATCTTCCTTTTCTGAAATTTTCAACAAACAATATAAAATTTGATTTGGTGACATATAATTGAGGGAAACTATTATAGGAACTTGCTAGAGTACTAAACATGCATCAAAACTAATTCTTACAACTTAGAACGAGCATGCAAGCTCACTAAACATGTTACCTATAGCAGCAAAATATTCAAGATATACTCAACCAAACAAAATTCTACTTGGATAATCGGAGGAGTCACATACCGAAAAGCAAATGTACCAAATTTCAGACAGAAATCTGGGCTGAGCAAAGAGATCGAGAAATCTTGAGCTCTTGAGCAGAAACGCGAGTGAGAAAGCTGGTGCGAGTTTTTTTCCGGAGAGAGAATGAGATGGGAGAAAGAGATGAAGTGGTGGGGCAAGGAGGGCCCCACACAACAGGGTGGCGCGCCCCCCTTGCCGGCCGCGCCGGCCTATGGGGTGCCACCCTGGGGTGCCCCACTGGTCATCCCCAGGTGCTCCCAGGTGCCTCTTCAAAAAATAAGACCAACGGTATAATTTTTGTAAATTATTGAAAACTTTGAAAAGTGCACATTTCTGGGTGTCAAAATTATTATTACAGGGCAGAAAAAGATTTTCAAACCTCTAAACAACTTAAGCATATTGCAAAACAAGTGGTACTACAGCAAGCAAAACAAGTGGAGGAAGAAAGAAATGTTGTTTAGCTCTTCTATGCATATAAAATATACTTGTTAACAAGGTTGATCAAGTCTTGCCACCAAATAATTTTACATGTCATAAGAAGAAATAAACCTCAAATCAATCATGTTACCTTATATTGTATTGATATGGATCCAATCACAATAGTTTGATATCCTTCTTTGAGATCATATATAGGACAATCAATAACTCCCACTTTGACAGTTCTTGAATTGGATATTGTATTAACTCCACATATTTTATCAGTCTTCTTGGGAAAATAGAAAGTATGTTCCTTGTCATCAACATTAAAAGTGACTTTTCCTTTATTGCAATCAATAACAGCCCCTGCAGTATTAAGAAAGGGTCTCCCAAGAATAATGGACATATTATCATCTTCGAGCATTTCCAACACAACAAAATCAGTTAATATCAAGCAGTTTTGAGTAACTTGAACAGGAACATCCTCACATACACCAACAGGAATAGCAGTAGATTTATCAGCCATTTGCAAAGATATATCAGTTGGTATCAACTTATCTAAATAAAGTCTCTTATAAAGAGAAAAAGGCATCACACTAACTCCCGCTCCCAAATCACATAGAGCAGTTCTAACATAATTATTCTTGATGGAACAAGGAATAGTTGGTATACCTAGGTCGCCAAGCTTCTTTGGAACCTTGCCATTGAAAGAGTAATTAGCAAGCATAGTGGAAATCTCCTCATTAGGAATTTTCCTTTTGTTAGTGACAATATCTTTCATATACTTTGAATAAGGAGGCAATTTAATAGCATCGATCAAAGGGATTTGCGGGAATAAAGGTTTCATCCAATCACAAAATTTATTATAGTGTTCTTCTTCCTTTGATTTTAGTTTCTTAGCAGGAAAAGGCATTTGCTTTTGAACCCAAGGTTCTCTTTCATTACCATGTTTCTCAGCAATAAAATCTTCTTTAGTATACTTTTTATTCTTAACATGCTTTTCAGGTTCATTTTCAACCTCTTCTTTTTCAGAAGCATCATTCTTATCATTATATTTATCATACTCATTACCACTTTCAGTTTCAGCATCAGAAATAGAAATACTATTAGGATCATTAACAGGTTCAGAGGATTCTACAACATTTTTATGTTTCTTTTTCTTTTTCTTAGAAGGAGCACTAGTTTCAGTTCGTTGAGAATCTTGTTCAACTCTTTTGGGATGCCCCTCGGGATATAGAGGATCCTGAGTAGAAACACCACCTCTAGTTGTTACTTCATAAGAATGTTTTTCTTTAGAATTATTTTTTAACAAGTCATTTTGCACTTTAGTGAGTTGATCAATTTGAGTTTGAACCATATGAAAATGTTTAACAAGCATCTTAACATCATTGGAGGTTCTCTCCACAATATCATGCAATTCACTAATAGCTCGAGAATTTTCCATTAAATGATTCTCTACTCTCATATTAAAATTATTTTGCTTAACAATATAATTATCAAACTTATCTAAGAATTGTGCAGGAGGTTTTGAATACGGAATATCTTCCCTAGTAAAGCGTTGAAGAGAGTGTACCTCAATCATGGATGAAGGGGGAGTTATCTTACATAAATCTTCTATAGGAGGTAAATTCTTCACATCTTCAGGTTTAATACCCTTCTCTTTAAGAGACTTCTTAGCTTCCCTCATATCTTCATCATTTAATTTAATCATACCCCTCTTCTTCAGTATTGGTGTCGGGGTTGGTTCAGGTGTAGTCCAATCATCATGATTCCGGCCTATTTTAGCCAATAATTCTTCAGCTTCGTCTGGAGTTCTTTTCCTGAAAACACAACCAGCACAACTATCCAAATATGCTCTAGACTCAATGGTTAGTCCACTATAAAATATATCAAGTAAATCATGCTTTTCCAAATCATGTCCAGGTCGAGCTCTGATAAGAGAGCAAAATCTTGCCCAAGCTTCAGGCAACTTCTCTCCATCTTCCTGGTCAAAGCTATAAATTTTCTGCAAAGCAATATGTTGAGCACTAGCAGGAAAGTATTTCCGAAAGAAAACATCAAGTAAACCACTTGGACTACCAATAGAACCAGGAGGCAAACTATTATACCAAGTTTTAGCATTATCCTTTAATGAGAAAGGAAAAATTTTAGCAACAAAATAAGTACGCATTTTAACATCATCAGAAAACAAGCTACTCAAAGTAGAAAGCTCATTCATGTGTTCTACAGCACTTTCTTTTTCAGTACCACAAAAGGGTGTTTTCTCAACAATAGATATATGAGAAAAATCAAGAGAAAAATCATAATCTTTATCCTTAATGTTTATAGGAGATGTGGAAAATTTAGGATCAGGAGACAGTTTATATCTAACAGAATGTTGTGCAAGCAACTTTTTAATTTTTCTTGTATCAGTAGTAGCATTGCATTTATCAATAAAATCATCATCAAGTTCCACATAATCTTCATCAAGATCATCACTAGAGTATTCAACAGACTCAGGTGAATTAACAGGTGTAGTAGCATTTTCATTAGGAGTTTCAGTATTTTCAATTTGTCTAGACCTAGCAATTGTAGCATCTAGAAAAGATCCTAACGAACCATCATTATCAAGCACGAGCGAAGCATCATCAAAGTTATAAGAGGAATTTTCAGATTCAGCAGAAGTACCAGCATTTGAAGCTTGTGGTGGTGAAACAAGTTTACTTATCACAGATGGTGAATCAAGAGCAGTAGAGGTACTCAGAGTTGTACCTTTTCTTGTAGTGGATGGTAATATGGCGACTTTAGTATCGCGAGGTTTACCCATGATGGAGAATTTGCAGCGAACAATATCAATCCAAGTGAACTTCCAAATAAAGCTATGCTCCCCGGCAACGGCGCCGGAAAATAGTCTTGATGACCCACAAGTATAGGGGATCGCAACAGTCTTCGAGGGAAGTAAAACCCAATTTATTGATTCGACACAAGGGGAGACAAAGAATACTTGAAAGCCTTGACAGCGGAGTTGTCAATTCAGCTGCACCTGGAAATAGACTTGCTCGCAAGAGTTTATCAGTAGTAACAGTTTTATAACAGTAGCCGTAGTGAAATATCAGCAGCAGAGTAACAAAGACAGCAGTAGTGATTATAGTAAACAGCAGGATTAAAATACTTTAGGCACAGGGATGGATGAACGGGCGTTGCATGGATGAGAGACACTCATGTAACAATCAAGATAGGGCATTTGCAGATAATAATAAAACGGTATCCAAGTACTAATCAATCAATAGGCATGTGTTCCATATTTAGTCGTACGTGCTCGCAATGAGAAACTTGCACAACATCTTTTGTCCTACCAGCCGGTGGCGGCCGGGCCTCTAGGGAATCTACTGGAAATTAAGGTACTCCTTTTAATAGAGCACCGGAGCAAAGCATTAACACTCCGTGAACACATGTGATCCTCACATCACCGCCTTCCCCTCCGGTTGTCCCAATTTCTGTCACTTTGGGGCCTCGGGTTCCGGACAGCGACATGTGTATACAACTTGCAGGTAAGATCAATAAACAATGAATATCATCATGAAACAATAACATGTTCAGATCTGAGATCATGGCACTCGGGCCCTAGTGACAAGCATTAAGCATAACAAGTTGCAACAATATCATAAAAGCACCAACAACGGATACTAGGCACTATGCCCTAACAATCTTATGACTATTACATGACCAATCTCATCCAATCCCTACCATCCCCTTCAGCCTACAGCGGAGTAATTACTCACATATGGATGGGGGAAACATGGCTGGTCGATGGAGAGGCGTCGGTGATGACGATGGCGATGATCTCCTCCAATTCCCCGTCCCGGCGAGGTGCCAGAACGGAGTTTCTGGTCCCGAGACGGAGTTTCGCGATGGCGGCGGTGTTCTGGATGGTTTCTGGCAACTTCGACTTCTTGTCTCGCGTTTTTAGATCAAAACCCTTAAATAGTCCAGAGGGGGGGCGTCAGAGGTTGTTCGAGGCGGCCACACAGTAGGGCGGCGCGCCCCCCTCCAGGCCGTGCCGGCCTAGTGTGTGGGGGCCCTGGGCCTCCCCCAGGCCTGCCCTTCTGGCTCCGTGAATCTTCTGGAAAAATAAGCCCTTCGACATAAATTCCGGGGATTTTCCTGAAAGTTGAATTTCTGCACAAAAACGAGACACCAGGGCAATTCTGCTGAAAACAGCGTTAGTCCGTGTTAGTTGTATCCAAAATACACAAATTAGAGGCAAAACAATAGCAAAAGTGTTCGGGAAAGTGGATACGTTTTGGACGTATCACCCCCCCCCCCACTTCGACAACAATCAAAAGGGGATCTACTGCACCCTGCCGGTCACAGACCCGGTCGGACCGGCCCACGCGCCGGCCTCGCCCGGCGTAGACCGGCTCCTGTGCCGATGCCAGCCGGGGAGTGTTCTGTGAGACACAGAGACTGCCTGATCATGGCCCGGTCAGAGGCCCGGTTGGGACCGGCCGGTTCCGGTCAGGCGCCCGGTCTGACCGGGTGCTGGGCCGGGCGCCCCGGCGCCAACCGGCTCCTGTGCTGATGCCTCCGGGGACGCTACTGCAAGACATCAACCTACTCCGGTCATGGTCCGGCCCCCACTCCATTTTGGACCGGCTGGCCCGGTCCCTGGCCCGGTCTGACTGGGCCCTGCGCCGGACAGCCCGGCCCATGGTCCGGTTGACCAGGTTCCTCGAAGAAATTGCTGAGGTGGCAAGTCATCAACGGCCATATTTCAAGAGACTATATATATACCCCTTCTTCTACCTCTGAAGGGTTAGGCAATACACTTGAAGCTGTTCTTGAGCTCTCTCTCACATACTCCATTGTTAGAAACACCAAAAGCCTCATATCTCCCTCCTCCTCCACCCAAACTCAAATCCCTCCGGGGAGAAGATAGAGGAGGACCAGATCTACTGTTCTACCAAGCCAAATCTCATTCCCCCTTGTATTCATCAAGAAGCTTGCTCTCTAGGGTTCCTTGGAAACCCTAGGTGGGCAAGAGTGGTCCGGAAGCATCCGGGCTGTGGATTTGCTCCTGACAAGATTGTGAAGGTTTGGAGGCTACCTCAAAGTCTACCACAAGTGAGTGAGCTATTCCTTCGTGGGATAGGCTCCGGAGAATAGGGTGAGCCTTCGTGGCGTGGGGAATCCTTCGTGGGACCTCCACTCCTCCAAACGTGACGTACCTTCTTGCAAAGGAAGGGAACACGGGAATAAACCCTCGTCTCCGCGTGCTATCGGTTATCTCTAACCAAACTCCTTACTTGTGATATAACTGCCTGTGAGAGCCTTCGTGCTCGAGTTACTTGTATCCTCATATAGGTTGCCTCACCTAGTTCGCATTAGGCTCATCTTTATATTCCGCAAAGCCTAATATTGCAAAGAAAGAATTAAAATTTGTAGAAACCTATTCACACCCCCCCCTCTAGGTTTACCATCTCTGATCTTTCAGATCTTCACTTGGCACGAGAAACCCTAGGACAGCCACCTTTATTAGCTAGAACGACACCCCCCTCGACGCCTCTCGCCGGCCAACCTCATCGGTGGAAGAGGAGGCGATCCGTCTCTCCCTTTCTCTTTGCTGCCTATGACCAGCTTTACCGCCGCTTCAATGGCACCTACCCACTCCGCCCCAAATTCAACCGCAAGCTAGCCACCTCGCCGTCCTCCGCCGCGCACCAAATTCCAGTGTAGCAACGACGACGACGTCCCAATCTCCAGTGGGAGATCGAGCTCGGCAAATCTATGACCTTCAACATACTTGGTGCGCGCCTCCACATCGTCGACCCAACCGGGGGATGGTCTCCTCTAGGCTTCGGAATGATGCTGCTGGACTGGTTAGTTGTAAGTGCATCCGCGGTGGCCGATGGTAGCACCGGCGACGGCGGCGGGTCGCAGCATCTGCGGCAGCCGGTGGTAGCACCGGCAGCCGGTGGTAGCACCGGCAGCGGTGCTGGTGGGAGGCGCTACTCCCACGCTTGTCCGTCGATGCTTCAATTAGCGGTCGGACCTGCTCCCACGGGTAGCCGGCGTTCGCGCGTTGCTCCCATGGGCGGCAATACATGCTCCCACGAGTGGAGGCGTCGCTGTTGCGGTGACGCGCTGCTGCAAAGAGCAGGCACTGGAGCTGCAAGCCCCCGTCCCGAGAGCTGCAAAGGGTGGCCGACGGTGCTACCAACGCCGCCCGCTTGTTCTACCAACATTGACTGGCGGCGCTGCAAATGGTGCTTCTATGTGCTACCAACGGCGACCGGTGGCGCTGCAAATAGCCGTCGCCAGAGCTGCAAATGGCGTTGCTAGGAGCTGCAATCGCCCACCTCAAGTGCTGCAAGCGAGAAACAGTGGTGTGATAGGGGGTCTTCTCCGACGATGGCGCGGTAGGCGGTGCTGCTCTCCAGCGATGAGCGACACCGCGTGCATGGGGCGCGTGGGGCGCTGATGCTGCCATTGAAGTGTTGGGTGCTGGGAGCGCGAACACGGTGCTTCAAGCCAGGGTAGCAAGCTCCTAGGCGGAGGTATGGAGTTTGTCGGCGGTGCTTCCGGCAAGGACGGCGGGGATCCGGTGAGGGCGGCGGTGCTGCCGTGGCGGGCGGCAGCGCTACCTATGCGAGCGGAGTTCAGAAGTACGGCGCTGCCAGATCCCTGGGTGTGGGTTGTTTTTTTCTATTTTTCCTTTGTTGGTGGTTGTATGGTGCAGTTGGACATGTGTCAAGCGCTGGACTCGGAGGTTCCTCTGTTTCCAGCCTCCGAAGGATTCTCAGCGCTTCCCTTTCAAAATCTCGATTCTACCTATAAATTCCTTCTTCCATTGAAATAAAAATGTAAAAAAAACAAAAACAAAAAAAGGTTATTTTAATGTTTGGGGGCGCGTTTAGGGACCGCGGCTAGGCAGCGACGTGCCACAAACGCGGCACGAAGCGGAGACATCCCCAAACGCTCGATCCGACGTCGTTTGGGGGCCACGACTAGAGATGCTTTAAGGCGGGCTCTTCGAAGATACTTGAAGATGTTGATCTTTTACGTCTCCACGCTTTTTCTGAGTACTTGGTGATGATAGTCTTGGGCGGGCACTGGGGGTATATACATGCCGCGCACGCCGCTTCCTCCGTCGTCGCCTTCTCGCAACAAAGCATCGTGCACTTCGTACCTTATTGTCTTAAACAGTCACTCCACTCACGCATTCACCGGTGTGGGGATCCCGTTCCCACTACGTCGACAACCCTTGAGAACCAGTGGCCGCCCTCATCTTTTCCACTGTCGCTGAAACGAAAACGCTGCAGATCGAAACACAAGTATAGAACGGAGAAGAACCGTAGCAGCTAGCCTCCTAAAACGAAACATAGCACCTCTTGTTGTGCCACATCGCAGGCTCGTTCCGAGGAAAGCTAAACTGGGTTGTGGTTAATCCAGTGGACAAACCCTCTACTCTGAATGATCATCCAATAGTGTGAACTGGACCCGGTCTTCGTAGTCTGCCTTGTATGGCTGAAAAGTGCGAAAACTGTATTCATAACAGGAGCATCACTAACAGAAGGAACATATATACAACCACCCGAACGGAAGCTAATCTATATGTCTCCAACAACCAGCATACCATTTCTATTCAACAAATCATACATACAAATCTTCATTTCAGAAGGCTGATGCTGCTGAGAGTTTGAAACAGATCAATTTGCCTTGGTCAAAAGGGAAAATTTCCTTTATTCAAATAGGCCCTAAATAAAGGGGGCAAAGGTTGTTCATGCGGAAAATGAATTACACGTTAGAATGTCGTATGCTCTGCATTCCTCTAGAGCTGGTTCGAACCGAGTATAATAAGATGACCGTAACTCCCATACCGGTTGCCATGGCCTTGATTGATTTGTGGAGGCAATAACATGCAGTCATGCAGCTGTTGACACCAGGTTCTTGATATTTACACTATAGTTAGTTAGATTGCATGACTCTTCGTCCATGCTCCACTGCTTAACAAAAGTTTGAGATTACTTTCACTGTAGTTATGTCTCTCATAAACTAACAACTGGAAATGAAATAAAAGATAATGAGAAAAACTTTATGGAAATGATCAATAGAAAGGGTCATGGGAAAGGTCCCAGAAGCTTTTCAGCGAGCCGCGTTGCTAGTAAAATTTGTGTTAACAAGCAGCCTAGCATACTCCCAGACATGCGAAATATCTTCAGGCAATAATGGGAAAGTAGTACTAAACCTACTTCCATGCTACAAAGTTTGGTTTATTGGTCTGCCTATGTGTGAACCTTGTTTGGAGGTTTTCTCTGCCTAGATGTGTTGAAGGTAAACATTGCCTTTAGGTTGTCTCAGCTCTCCAATTTCCTTTAGTCAGATCAAATGCAGCTGAAGGGCATGCTCCCAAACCACCTTTGTGATGGTCTAGAAGCCAAAAGAAGACCTACTCTCACCAAGGCCCAACAAGACTCAGGGGTCAAGTGTTATCTCCAACTAAAAAATCTCAAGACACCATTCCTCACCTTAATCAACCGCCCTGAATTCTAGTAGAACTCAAGGACAGGAGAACAAACTATTCTCACATGTGAAAATACAAAATAGCAATAGAATTAGCCATCTACGGGGCATCCCACGAAGAATATGAGGCAGGTACATGCAAGCAACCAAGCACATACTTGGCTTGCCACCCAGAAGATCAAAAGCTGAATGAGCTCGAGGGCATTGGGATTTCAGATGTGATCATCGTACTGATTTGTCTGAGAATTTGCCCCTCTCAATGGTGAGAAATTATGGGGATGTATGCACGCTTGGATTCAAGTTGAATGGGTTGGAGAATGAGACATAGTCACAAAGGGAGCGCAAAGTTTGCCTTCAATACAGTAAGGCAGATAATGTGGTTCCACCTTATTTGCTTTTCACTTCAGTCCATGCAAATGACATGCTTGTAAAACTAACTGATTAACTATTTGCTTTAAGGCCTCAAATAATTATCAGATGAAAATGTACTACATAAACTATATTTCGTCTAACATATATTGCAAGTGTTCATATCATGAGCATGTCTTACATCCATATTTCTTGGCTACTAGCTAAATATCCATGATTGCTATGGATAAATAATTAGACTACTCGACAGTTTCACGCCAAGACTAGCCTATGTTACACCTTAATTGTCTTGTGCCACATGCGTATAATTTTAATGCAACTTCAGTGGTAAACAGAATCACCATCTAATGATTCACATCAGGAGGAGGGTGTGAACAGACTACAGCACCGGTTGACATATTTATAGGAGTACAGAACTATAGATCATGTACATATGAACTTTTTTTTCCGAGAAAACGCAAGAGGTTTTGCGTTTCATTTCATTTAACAGGAAGAAAACATAGGGGTACAACCTCGAGAAGGAGGGACACACACACACACGACCGTCCTCACCAAACGACTACAACTTGGTAAGGAGGTGCCATCTACAGACCACAATGACATTAGGCCTCGCCTAGCGTTGCCTCCAGCCAAGAATGGAGAGGCAACAAGACTCGGAGCAACAGGGCAGTGGCACCGCCTTTGCCAGACGCCGCCGGGGACATTTCAGCTCCAGGGCTGCCTAGGCCAACGTACCTCACACCCATTGTGCCTAGAGAGTCGGCAGCTGAGTGGCAGGGCTTCGGCGGGAACTGGTGTAGAACTTACAGGGTTCATCCTTTTGCTTAGCAATCAATTTATTGTTGTTCAGAGTGTGAAGCTTTTGGTTAGGTGATCAATCGGTACCGTGCTGCATCTAATCACATTAACCAGGTTTGCATCTACAGCTATCAAGATATGTACAGCGTGTAGATACATACCAGGTTATCCATCTCTAGTTATCCAGAAATACCACTATCACAGAGCAGAAACTATCTACATGTAGATTTAATTAAACATCTGCTTGCATGAATGTGCTGACATCTTTGCATGGAAAAATATAGCTTGACTATAAGCTATTGCCTATTGGCATTATACATGGAAAAAATATTCAGAAACCCCATGAAGGGTTGGCTGGGTAGATGGCGATTAGTAAAAGTAGTTTCGTTTGGCAAGGACTTACTACAGTTTCCTAGCAATCCAAAAGATTTAGCTTATCTGTTCTGGTCCAAACAAGCCCTAAAGTTTTTTTCTATAAGCAAGCCCTAAAGATTTGAAAAAAATACTAGTAGTCAAATCCTGAGTTTGATGTCCATGGTACATTTTGCAATAAAAATGAACAGAAAGAAGTACAAACTATGAAGGAATTGACACTCCTAATACAAAATTGCTGTTATTTGGACAAACAGGTTTACCTCGCTTCTGATACAAATTAAACATACAAACCATCATAATGAAAAAAAGAGCTATTTGTATTTACCTTGCAGAGACTTCTCAAAGTTCACCAGCTGGGACATAAAACCCTCATTAGGTGCTATTTGAGCCCGCTTGCTTTTAACCAGTGACATGGCACTTTGCAGGCTCATCTGATGCTTGTTCATGAGATATGCAAGAACAACAGTAACACTGGAAATTTAGACAAAGATCACCTCAGAACTAATTAGTTTCACATTTGAAGTCAGAATATTATCCATGACAAATCAACAGATAATATCTAACGAGTTATTAATCCAAATTTTGAGTACCTCCACACACTACCATATGCCAATGACTCGTAAGCAAGTTGTCACAGTAATTAAATATGAAGGGCGATTAATATAGAAACAGCTGATTAGTAGGATTATGCGCCCGATGAACCGTTCACCAGCATTACACGCTAATTATACTCCCCAATACGGGTTCTTATTACATACTATAAGACTATGCTTATACACCTCTAAATTCAAATCTAAAAATATTATCTTAGTTTTCTGTATATGCATATTGGTTATTTTGCCTTTTTGACAATGGAAACATCACCATGCTTTCGTAGAACATCACAACAATGTTTCATCTGTTTGTCCACTATATATCTATAGTCTTCCACTCTAGTATATATGAATAAAGAAAATAATTTTCGAATTAAGATGTTACTGATGATATAGCGATATTGAACAAAATAGCTGACATTTAAGAACTCCTAGGAAACAACTTTACCTCCGGGACCGCCCTGCAAAGCAGTGAACCAACACATTGCCACCAGTGCAGATACCTTCATCTATGAAAGCAAAGCATTCACCAAAATGCTTTACCAAATCCGTATCTGGGCTGTCAAGTACTGTGTCAATAAAGAAAGTATGCCTTTAGTTCTCCAGGAAAACCTTGGATAACAACAGCAGAAAATTGCCAAGGTAGACACACTCAGTGAGTGAAGGCTAAGAAACCGACAATACAGAGTCAAGATTAAGATGCTCCTTATGTGAATTTTATTTTAAGAATGTGAATGCTCCAACACTTCAATTTTAATATAGCTCAATACAGAGTCAAGATTAAGATGCTCCTTATGTGAATTTTATTTTAAGAATGTGAATGCTCCAACACTTCAATTTTAATATAGCCCAAAAGGTGAAAAGTTGGTTAATCTGTGTATTGAACTTATCAGAAATGCCAGGGTCTTAAGCTGTATAATAAAGGTCATAGGGCAAATATCATATCTGGTAAATCACAGGTAACAAATAGGGAATAAAGAAAAGCATATAATACCCTCGATCTTCTTGTAGGTAAATTCTGCTGGAAAGGCAGGATTCAGTGATCTGGCAACAACCAAGACGTGGGTGATGTTCAAGCTCTTCAGGGCATCCTTGTTCAGTGCTGCTCCAATAGAGCCCAAGTAGAGGCCCTGCAAGCCACATCAAGATGTCTATTACCTCTGTTCCAAAATGTAAGACGTTTTGGCCAAAAGGTCTTACATTTTGGAACTGAGGAGTAATTGAACAGTTTAAAATCAACTTTTTTTTCATTAAAAAAAGTGGTAGAATGCAAGTATGTTACTCCCTCCGATTCATATTAATTGACTCTAATATGGATGTATCTATAACTAAAATGTGTCTAGATACATTCATATTAGAGTCAATTAATATGAACCGGAGGGAGTACCACAGTTACCACTTGGTACATCTGTGGTTACACCTACGCAGCAGACTGAATTATGGCGCATATCACTGAACTTAAAACTGTCTCCACTCCCCACGAAACAGGTAGTACGCCATACAAATGCTAACTACTAAAGTTAAAATCATCTGGTAAATTCTCACCTTCCATTGAGCAGGAAACCACACTCGTTCTATCAAGGCAAATAACATTCCCAGAAGTTAACGACATCTAGTGGTAAAGCAACAATACAAATTCCAATTCCGCAAAATATGCATCACGCAATCTCACGACCTAGATCAATGAATCCTACAGTATATGCACAAAAAGAAACCCAACCATGCTCCAAACATAGAATATCACGGCAATACATCAGTAAATCACGCAAATCGAAAAGAAACGGCACGCATCTTGTAAGAAAGCGTGGTCGAAAGGAGGCAGTCGAGTCGCCAGACCTGGTCGATGGGGCAGGGGGTGTTATCGGCTTTGCGGTACCGCGCGGCGCAGAAGCCCTGCATCAGCGCCGAGAGAACCCTAGTCTGGTGCTGCTCGTACGCGTCGCTCTCTTGCTCGTCCCTCCCCGTCGATTGCCCCGCCTCCGGCACCGACATCGTCGCGGTCTCTTCCCGCCCTCGTCCTCGCTCTCGACGAATTAGATGGGGAAATGTTGAAGAAAATAATTTCGTTTCTTCTCTTTTTGTCCGATTATTTGAGAGCTTGAGATGGATGATTTGACAGCTGTGCCTGACGAAAGGGAAGGGAATGTCACACATGCTACCACTCCTAACTTAGCAGTGTGACATAAGGGCATCTCCAACCGGGCGACCCAAACGGACGCGCTGGGCCGTCCGTTTTGGGCCGTTTGCGTGCCCGAGCGGACGCGCGGACAGCGCCCCGCGTCCGCGCGTCCGTTTGGGTCGCGCGGTGCGCCCAACGCGGCAGATTTGGGTCGCGGCGCCATATGGCATGTTTTTCTTGTAAATTCACTAGAAAAACGCAAAAAAATATTATATAAAATATATAAAATAGTACAAATGCTCAAAATGTATTACACATTACATAGTCCATGTAATCAAGGATAAAGTATTATTGAAATAAAATGAAAAAACGATACAAATGCTCTAGGCTTCGGGATTTCCTTCATCATTGTTGTTTGCAGCATTGTTGCCTACGTCGTCGCCACATGTGCTCGACCAAATCAGCCTCGAAGCCGGTTGTGTACAGACTACATCTCGAATTTCATGGTGCGCATGAAGAATGTCCCGGAATGATGCCGGAGCTCCTTGCCGAGGAGTAACCAACTCTCCTTGGCCTTCCCGACCAATATCAAAGAGTGAATCATCCCGCTCTACCTCAACAATCATGTTATGCATGATTACACAAGCGGTCATCACCTCCCACAGAGTTTGCACATCCCAGGCTCTGGCAGGGTGTCTGACGATAGCCCAACGAGCTTGGAGGATGCCAAACGCCCGCTCGACATCTTTCCGGGCTGCCTCCTGCTCTTTGGCAAACCTTGCCTCCTTCTGAGTTGGGGTTCCGGATTGTCTTAACGAGTGTAGCCCAAGGTGGATAGATACCATCAGCAAGGTAGTACCCCTTCGTGTAGTGGTGGCCATTGATCTCAAAATCCACATCAGGGGACTGACCGTACGCTAGCCTATCAAACACCGGAGAGCGCTCGCAAAGACATTGATGTCATTGTGCGAGCCAGCCATTCCGAAGAATGAGTGCCAAATCCATGTGTCATGGGAAGCAACAGCCTTCAAGAATGACCGTGCACCCCTCGAATGGCCGTCGTATACCCCCGCCAACCAAAGGGGCAGCTTCTTCCACTCCCGATGCATGCGATCTATGCTCGCCAAGCATCCCGAGAAAACCCCCGGAAGCGTTGATCGACAATAGACGAGCTGTGTCCTCCGCATTAGGTTGCCGGAGGTACTGTTCTCCGAACGAACCGATCACGGCTCCGCGAGAACCCGTACATCGATTCCAAGCCGGTTGACTCACTCATGCGCGTGTACTCATCTACGAAATCACCGGCAACGCCATATGCGAGCATCCTAATCGCTCGCCGTGCATTTCGGTACGAAGAGAGGCCTACCTTGCCAATTGCATCCACTTTCGCACGAAGTAGTCGTCGTAGATCTTCACGGCATCCATTATCCGGCGGAACAGCGGCTCGGTCATCCGAAAACGACGGCGAAACATGGACGGCACGAACAATGGCTTGGGTTTGAAGTAGTCGTTGTAGAGCTGGTCGTGGCCGCGTTCTCTTTGCGGTCCAAGGCGGCCGCGCGCCCGGCAAGGACCCCCGATGCACGGGGATTTGCGAGACGACGTGCTCGTGGATGAGCAGCGCGAAGCATCCGTGAAAAAATCGTCGTCGGACTCCTCTTCTGACGACGTGTCAATGAAGTTCTTGAAGTAGTACTCGTCGTCGCTGTCCACCATGATCTGAAAAGGGACACATTTTAGTTCGAGCATTTGACCGAACACCTCGCAGGCGGAGGCGATCCAAATGCTTCGTAGCGACTGCAGAAGCGGCCGTCTCGGACGACGTCCGGTCCGGATACACGGTGCAGGAGAGCTCACCTCCGGCGGAAACGGCGCAGCTGCGAACGGCGGGAGGTGTCGCGACGGTGAGAGGACAACGGCGCCGGCGGCGTCGTCCCTCCGACTCGCTACGACGCGGCGAAAGCAGCGCGGGACCTCGACCTATGCTTCCGCCCCGCTTGCCGGCGTCTCGACGACGATGGCCGGCGGCGACGCGCTCCCAAATCGCCGGTCCGTGGGTGGCGGCGGAGCGGTGGGGAGATGTGGGCGACGGGCTTGTGTTTTGGGAGGCTGACAGGCGGGCCAGGGGCGGACAAGGGAGGACGCGAGCGACCAGCCTTTCGCGTCCGCGGCCACGCAAACTCGTCCAAGATTTGGGCCGGGTTTGGGTCGTCCCGGACGCCGCGGCCATCCGTTCTAGGGATGGGTCCGCGCGCTGGGCCGCGGTTTTGTCCGTTTCGACCCATCCGGACGCGCGGGCGCGGGATGGGTCGCCCGGTTGGAGATGCCCTAAGAGCAGAAGGCCGTGGGCCGTGTTAACTGGTGTCGTGTGTGGCCCAATGTGTGTTGGGTTAAATACTCTGAACCTTGGCTGTATCCGTATCGAATGAATGAATGTGTGAAACGATCTCATCTTCTAGCTCTGTTCCTCACCTTCTCGCTGTTCTCCTCTCATCCTCTCGGATTCTGCAATTCCTCTGCTGCGACCTCGATCCGATCTAGGGCGGGTCGTTACAAATTGGTATCCGGAGCCGAAATTCCAGGGAATTTTTCTCCGCCCGTACGCGCTCGGTAATTTCTCGGCATCGATCCGTAATTCCTCGCGAAAGGTGGGAATCCGCTTCGGTGGAATCCCGCAGAATCCCTAGCTTGGTTGGATCTGCTTGGAGGAGTCGCAACGGCGCCGGCGAAAGCTTCCGCGCGGACGCAGCAGGTCCTCATGGCGGTGGAGACGACGGGTGAGCAGACGAAGACCTTGCTGGCCCAAATCCTCAAGCGCTTGGATGATGGCGTGATTCTCAGCAATCAGCGCCATGAGGAGCAGAGCGGCCTTCAACGCGCAAGTCGCTCAGGATCTCCGGGCAGTGCGCAAACAAGTCGATCTCACGCAAGCGGAGGTGGATAATACACGCCAAGCGAGTGTCCGCCGTCACGTCAACAACGACGGCGCGTGCACGGTTGGCGGAGAATCGTGCGGCAAGCTGCGACGTTCGTCGCCTCGGGGCTCGGGATGCCGGGGTATCCTCGTCTCGCCAACAACGGGATGCCACCGATACCCGAAGCGCCCGAAAACCAATTGTAGCGCCCTCCACCTGTTCGACACAATCACGCATCGAGTGCAGCGAGAGGAGAGGGAGCCATTCGTCAAGCCACCGAAACACGATTTCCCCGTTTCGATGGTCGCTTGCCAAGTCTCCGGTTGGATCGCTCGTTTGTCCTATTTCGAGCTCTACCACACTTCGCCAGCCACATGGGTTACGACGGCGTCCTTGTATCCGGAGGGCCGGGCTGCGCCGTGGTGGCAAGCGGCTCGTCAAGCTCGTCGCACCATGACCTGGGAGGTGTTCTCGCACGCGCTGCAAGAAGAATTTGGGCCGGACGAGTTTGAGGTTCAAATGCACACATTATTGCGAGCTGCGTCGGACGGGGACGAGTAGCCGAATATCGTCTCCAGCTTGAGCAAGTACATGTATCGCTTACTAGCTCTTGATCCCGGTCCGAGCACCAAGTTTTTTGTGACACAGCTTCATTCTTGGATTGAAGGATGAGTTGCGTGCAGCGGTACGAATCCAAGCTCCTACCAGCATCACTAGAGCCACGGTCTTTGCACGCATTCGGGAAGAAGAGATAGAGGCAAGTAGACTCGCGAGTTCGGCCAGCGCCGGCGGGTGTCCTCCTCCGGCTGCGGTTGCTGCAGCTCCTGTCCATCACCGTCCTCCAGCAGCCCCACGAGTGCCGCCGGATGATTTTGCGCGAGAGCGGCAACTGCGTGACTTCCGACGCGCAAACAACCTTTGTTTCAAGTGCGGCGAAAAATATTCGCATGACCATCGATGCAAGAAACAGGGTGCTCAATTGTTGACCATTCAGATTGGTGAATTTGGAGAGTTGTTGAATGATGAGGCTGTCGAGCTTTGGAATTGTTGGATGATCCAGCTTACCCCACAGCTCAATGTTGTCCGCTTTCTTCTCAAGCAACTTCGAGCACCGAATCCTCATCTTGCATCGGAATTCAGGCTACCGTTGGTAACCGTGCAATGCTTCGTTATTGGATTCCGGCAGCACACATAGTTTTGTTGACTCTGCTTTTGCAGCTCGCCTCAATTTCCTCTACTGTCTCTATTTCCCCTGTGCCGGTTAAAATAGAAAATGGCCAATATATACAGATGTGACAAATTGGTACCACAAATGGAATGGTGCAGCCACGGACAAGTGTTTAACACTGATTTGAGGGTTCTGGAGTTGGGCACATATGATGGAGTGTTAGGCATGGACTGGTTGGGAGCCATCAATACTATGAATTGTCGATGGAAAGACAAAGCGATTTCCTTCACTCACAAGGGCAAATGGATAACTTTGCAAGGTATCCTTCCTTCGGTTATCGCAGCGAGTGGAACATATTGACTTACACACATTGCACCAATTGGAAGCTCATAATGATATTTGGGCCCTAGCCATGCTTGAGCAGCCCTCCGACTCCACTCTATCGGTAGATGGAGATATTCCGGAATCGGTGCAAGTGGTGTTGCACGATTTTGCGGACGTGTTTGCTGAACCATCCGGTTTGCCTCCTGCCCGTTTGTATGATCATGCTATTACCTTAGAAGAGGGCGCCAAACCACCCAATTCAAAACCCTACCGGTACTCACCACTGCAAAAGGATGAAATTGAGAGGCAAGTCCGGGAAATGCTACAAGCTGGCACAATTGTGCATATCATGAGTCCTTATGCAGCACCTGTGCTTTTAGTCAAGAAAAAAGACGGCAGTTGGAGGTTTTGCATCGATTACCGGCGTTTAAATCTTGCCACGGTGAAGAACAAGTTCCCTCTTCCAATTGTTGATGAGCTACTGGATGAACTGGCAGGCGCAACGCTATTCTCGAAGCTGGATTTACGAGCCGGATATCACCAAATTAGAATGCGCCCAGAGGACGAAGAGAAGACGGCCTTTAAGACACATCATGGCCATTTCCATTTCCGTGTGATGCCCTTTGGCCTCACGAACGCGCCGGCAACATTTCAGTGCCTCATGAACTCGATCTTCGCGGAATATACACGTAAGTTCGTGATCGTTTTTCTGGACGATATCCTTGTGTATAGTGCAAATCTGCAGGAACACCAGGAACACTTGCGAATTGTCTTGTCTCTGCTCCGCCAACATCAATTGTTTGCCAAGGCATCAAAGTGTTCTTTTGCTCAGACCAAAATTGAGTATCTGGGGCATGTCATTTCGGAGGCAGGAGTGGCAACTGACATGGACAAGACTCGGGCGATGAATGCGTGGCCAGTGCCCACTACGGCGACTGAACTGCGAGGTTTTCTCGGCCTCACCGGCTATTATCGCAAGTTTGTTGCCCGTTATGGTATTATTGCAAAGCCACTGACCCAACTGTTGACGAAGAAGGGGTTTCAGTGGAATGAACAAGCTCGACCGGCGTTTGACCAACTCAAGGCTGCCATGATCAAGCACACCGGTTCTTGCTCTACCCAATTTTGATCGGCCTTTTGCCATCGAGACTGATGCTTGTGATACGGGTGTTGGCGCAGTTCTGACACAAGACGGACACCCTCTCGCTTATTTCAGTAAAGCATTGGGAGTCAAGAATCAGAAGCTTTCCACTTACGAGAAGGAATTTCTTGCCGTGATGATGGCCGTGGACAGGTGGCGCGCGTATCTGTAGCGCGGTCCCTTCACCATTCTCACCGATCATCGAGTTTGTGTAACCTGGGTGATCAACAATTGGACACAGAATTACAACGCAAGGCCATGGCCAAGCTTGTTGGGCTGCAATTCAAGTTTCAATATAAAAAGGGGGCCGATAATGGAGCAGCCGACGCTCTCTCAAGAGTGGGTCATTTGATGACAATGAACGCTCTATCACTTTGTCAACCAAGCTGGGTGCTTGAAGTGGTTAACTCTTATGAAACCGACATGGAAGCCCAGGATCTCCTTCGCAGGTTAGCCATTCATAGTCCGGACGAGCAAGGCTATTCCCTTAATCAAGGACTGATTCGCTGCAAAGGCAAGTTATGGATAGGGAATAATTCTGCCCTACGGACCAAGCTCATCGGTGCCTTGCACAACAGTGCCGTGGGCGGCCACTCGGCTCCACATCACCTTACCACCGTCCGAAGAAACTGTTCTGCTGGACTGGGTTGAAAACAGCGGTTGAAGATTATGTGCGACAGTGTCAAGTCCGTCGACAAGCCAAGCATGAACACAATAAAATTGCAGGGAAACTTCAGCCTTTACCCATTCCTGATGCTCCATGGCAAGATGTCACTATGGATTTTGTCACAGGGTTGCCTATGTCGGAAGGTTTTGACACAATTTTGGTGGTGGTTGATCGATTGACGAAGTTTGCCCATTTTATTCCTCTTCGTCACCCCTTCACCGCATCACAAGTGGCTAAGGCTCTCCGGGATAACGTCATTAAGTTGCATGGCGTGCCACTTTCAATTGTGTCCGACCGTGACTGCATTTTCACCAGTGCTGTGTGGCGGGGTATCTTTACCACGGTTGGAACCAAACTTCGTACTCAACGGCTTATCATCCTCAAACGGACGGCCAGACAGAGCGAGTAAATCAGTGCATGGAGATGTATTTGCGGAGTGCAATACAGGACAATCCAAAACATTGGCGTCGTTGGTTGTCTACAGCTGAATTCTGGTATAATTCTTCCCACCATGCTTCATTGAACTGCTCTCCGTTCAAAGCTTTATATGGCCGCGAACCAAATTTGGGAGGTATGTTACAGTGGTCAGAAAATAGCACCGACGCTGAACAGATGGACTGGCTTGCTCACACAGAAACTCTACGTGCTCAACTTACTCGAGCACAGCATCGCTTTAAGAAGAAAGCTGACAGAAATCGTTCCGAGAGGGAATTTGCTGTGGGTGACCAAGTGTTGTTGAAACTGCAACCCTACGCGCAGTCCACAGTCGCTAATCGACCGTGTACTAAGTTGGCATACAAGTTTTTTGGTCCTTTTAGTGTGCTTGAAAAATTTGGGAAGCTGGCCTACAAACTGCAGTTGCCTCTTGCTAGTCGGATTCATCCAGTTTTTCACGTTTCGCAGCTAAAGCCATTCACCCCAGATTATACACCTGTCTTTGCAGAGTTGCCCAAGCCACCGGATCTTTCAACAATTGACACAATGCCTGTGAAAATCCTTGAGCGTCGCATGGTGAAGAAGGGAGATGCAGCATTGGTGCAAGTCAAGGTTCTTTGGCAGGATCTATCTGAAGCTTCAGCGACGTGGGAAGACTACGATGTGCTGCGTCGTCGCTACCCTGCCGCTCAAATCTGAGAAGGCGCTCCATTTGAAGAGGAGGGCAATGTCACACATGCTACCACTCCTAACTTAGGAGTGTGACATAAGAGCAGAAGGCCGTGGGCCGTGTTAACTGGTGTCGTGTGTGGCCCAATGTGTGTTGGGTTAAATACTCTGAACCTTGGCTGTATCCGTATCGAATGAATGAATGTGTGAAACGATCTCATCTTCTAGCTCTGTTCCTCACCTTCTGCTGTTCTCCTCTCATCCTCTCAGATTCTGCAATTCCTCTGCTGCGACCTGATCCGATCTAGGGCGGGTCGTTACAGGGAAGTGAGCGAGGCGAGATCGCGAGGAGGACGGCCGATCGATGAGCGGACGTCGCACAGGGCTAGCTTAGGAAAATTTAATGAGACTCAGGGCATCTCCAACGCGGCTACCCATCCCGTGCCCGCGCGTTCGGATGGGTCCAGCCGGACAAAAATACGGCCCAACGCGGGGACGCACCGCAAAAGCGGATGGCCGCGGCGTCCGGAACGACGCAAACCTGGCCCAGGCCGCGGATGGCACGCGGCGTCCTCGCGTGTTCGACCGCGTGGCTGGCCTAGCTGTCGGTGCCCCAGTCCTATTAAATGTGGACTGGGGAGGGGACTGTCCCTATCCAGTTCCCACTCTCCACTCCGGCCGCACGCACGCACGAGCTCGAGCTTCCGCGCCGCCATGTCCCCGAAGCGGGAGTTCGAGCCGTCCGCCAACGACCACGAGGCCGGCAGCAGCCGGCCAGTCGCGCCGGCGGCGTTCGCCATGGGGCCGCCGGCTCCTCCCAGACGCGACCGGATCTACGTCACCGTAGCGGTGGCGCAGATGTTCTGGGACGCCGGCGTCCCAATGCCGTGGGGGGACGTGCACCCCCCCCCCCACGGCTGGCACCTGAGCCTAGATCGGGTTCCGGTGCCGCCCATCCCGGGCTCCGGCCGCGCCCGCGTCGCGGAGATCCGGAGGCGTCACGTGCAGCTGCCGGCGGACCTCCAGGAGGACCCCGCGTACGGCGACGCAAGTCCCAACTGGGACTTGTGGTTCGAGGTGGAGCACGATGCGCGCCGGCACACGTGCTTCACGTCTGCGACGGCGCGGCCTCCCGCGCAGCCGCGCACACCTGCAAGGCGGGCTAGCCGCCGCCCCGGTGGCCTCTACATCGACGAGCCCCATCCCCAGGAGGAGGAGGACGATCCGGAGCTGCAGGCGGCGCTCGCGGCGTCCCGCGAGCAGCGCGACCTCGACGAGCTGGCCAAATGGCCGCACCTCGCCGAGACGCTGCGCGCCTTCGCGCTGGAGGAGAAGGCCAGGAAGGCCCAGGAGGACGCCCAGGCGGAGGCGTGGGCCTTCCTCGAGATGGCGCGCCGGCAGGAGGAGGCCACGCGCCAGGCGGCGCTCCGGAGGAGGAGGAGCGCCGGGCCGCGCTCCAGCTAGAGGCGGAGCTGCAGGCCGCAGCGGAGGAGCAGCTCCGGAAGGAGTCCGCGCGGAGGGCGCGGCTGCGCAGGCCGGCGAGCCCTCCGGACCCGCACTCCGCCTGCGAAAGGGCGAAGTGGTCGCAGGCCGGCGAGTCCCCGGCGCCCTCCGGCGTTTCGAGCCGGAACAGCGCGTCGACGCCGGGGGGCGTCGTCCTCATCGACGGCGACGACGACGAGTACTACTGGGAGTAAAACTGCCGGCGGTGAAAGAACATCTCTCATATTATGTTTTGTGTGTTTGATGTCAATGTATGTGATACACTAATGTTTGTTTAAGTGGTTGATGCGTGCAGTTGACACACGTCCGTTGGGAACCCCAAGAGGAAGGTGTGATGCAGACAGTAGCAAGTTTTCCCTCAGAAAGAAACCAAGGTTTATCGAACCAGGAGGAGCCAAGAAGCACGTTGAAGGTTGATGGCGGCGAAGTATAGTGCGGCGCAACACCAGGGATTCCGGCGCCAACGTGGAACCCGCACAACACAACCAAAGTACTTTGCCCCAACGTAACGATTGAGGTTGTCAATCTCACCAGCTTGCCGTGAACAAAGGATTAACCGTATTGTGTGGAAGATGATTGTTTGCTAAGAACAAGAAAGAACAAGTATTGCAAGAGATTGTATTTCAGATGTAAAGAATAGACCGGGGTCCACAGTTCACTAGTGGTGTCTCTCCCATAAGATAAATAGCATGTTGGGTGAACAAATTACAGCTTGGGCAATTTACAAATAAAGAAGGCATAACAATGCACATACATATATCATGATGAGTACTATGAGATTTAATCGAGGCATTACGACAAAGTACATAGACCGCCATCCAGACATGCATCTATGCCGAAAAAGTCCACTTTCAGGTTATCATCCGAACCCCTTCCGGTATTAAGTTGCAAGCAACAGACAATTGCATTAAGTATGGTGCGTAATGTAATCAACACAAATATCCTTAGACAAAGCATCGATGTTTTATCCCTAGTGGCAACAAGCACATCCACAACCTTAGAACTTTCTCGTCACCGTCCCGCATTTAATGGAGGCATGAACCCACTATCGAGCATAAATACTCCCTCTTGGAGTCACAAGTATCAACTTGGCCAGAGCCTCTACTAGCAACGGAGAGCATGCAAGAACATAAACAACTCATATATGATAGATTGATAATCAACTTGACATAGTATTCAATATCCATCGGATCCCAACAAACACAACATGTAGGATTACAAATAAACGATCTTGATCATGATAGGCAGCTCACAAGATCGAGCATGATAGCACAATTAGGAGAAGACGACCATCTAGCTACTGCTATGGACCCATGGTCCAGGGGTGAACTACTCACACATCAATCCGGAGGCGATCATGGCGATGAAGAGTCCTCCCGGAGATGATTCCCCTCTCCGGCAGGGTGCCGGAGGCGATCTCCTGAATCCCCCGAGATGGGATTGGCGGCGGCTGCGTCTCTGGAAGGTTTTCCGTATCGTGGCTCTCGGTACTGGGGGTTTCACGACGAAGACTTTAAGTAGGCGGAAGGGTAGGTCAGGGGCGTCACGAGGTGGCCACACAACAGGGCCGCGCGGCCAAGGCCCAGGCCGCGCCGCCCTAGCGTGTCGTCGCCTCGTGGCCCCACTTCGTTTCCTCTTCGGACTTCTTGAAGCTTCGTGGAAAATAGGCCCCTGGGCGTTGATTTCGTCCAATTCGGAGAATATTTCCTTACTAGGATTTCTGAAACCAAAAACAGCAGAAAACAAAGAATCGGCTCTTCGGCATCTCGTCAATAGGTTAGTGCCGGAAAATGCATAATAACGACATATAATGTGTATAAAACATGTGAGTATCATCATAAAAGTAGCATGGAACATAAGAAATTATAGATACGTTTGGGACGTATCACTGGTACAGGGATTATATAGATACATTTTTATGTGTGTTGGATGTGGTCAGTTCTGTCAAAAAGATGCAGCAAAAAGATCATCAGGCCGGATAATCCGGGCCGGATATTTCCAAAATATCCGGCCCCCAGTTTTTCGGCTAAGGACTTGAGGATTTGCGGCTCAGTATGCTTCTGGATAGAGGCCGGATATTTGCCCGGATATTGTCCCGGTTTTGTCCCAAGGCCGGATTATCCGGGCCGGACATTTCGGAAATATCCGCCCCCCTCGAAAATGGCTAAGGACCTGAAGAAAAGCAAGTCTGGTTAGAGGCCGGATATTTGGCCGGACATTCTCCCGGTTTTGTACCTGAGGCCGGATTATCCGGGGGGCGGATTATCCGGCCCTTACTTAGGCCGGAATATCCGGCCTCCGAAGCCCCAACGGCTGGATTTTGGGGAGGGGTATTTATACCCCTCTTCTTCTTCCTTCCTCCTTTGCTCAATCATTGCAAGAAAAATCTGCCAAGCTTCACCACCATTAGAGCCACCTCAAGAACACAAGATTTGCAAGATCTCCTTCCTCCCCCAACCAAAGCTCTTGATCTTTGGAGATTCGAAGGAGAAGCCACCGATCTACATCCTCACCGAAGCGATTTACATTTCCCCCTCATTTGTTTGAGGGCCCCCTTGCTAGTGTTCCTTTTTGGATCCCTAGTTGATTTGTGTTGATGTATTGTTGTTGATTGTTGTGTTGTTACAGATTTGGGAGCCTCCAATTCGGTTGTGGATGTGTGCCCCAAGAACCTTGTAAAGGCCCGGTTTCCGCCTCGAGGAAATCCCTTAGTGGAAGTGGGCTAGGCCTTCGTGGCGTTGCTCACAGGAGATCTGAGTGAAGCCTTCGTGGCTATTGGTTTGGCTTGCGTAGCAACCACACTCCTCCAAACGTAGACGTACCTTCTTGCAAAGGAAGGGAACTACGGGAATCATCTCCGTGTCATCGCGTGCTCCTCTCTCGGTTACCTCTATCCTATTCTATCTCATATATATTGCGTAGCTATATCTTGCTTAGTTGATAACCTAGTCATATAGGTAAATTCACTTAGTTGCATATCTAGAGAATTTACCTTTGTGTCAAGCCTAAATTGAAAAAGAACTAAAAATTGGTTAGCACCTATTCACCCCCCCCCCTCTAGGTGCGGCATACGATCCTTTCAGGCGGCCACCGTGCTCGCAAACCCTGGCTAGGGTTTGCTTTTTTTAGTTTAAAGCCCATATAGGGCTTTCTTTTGTGTAAAAATTGCCCAAAATAAGGCTAAGTTTAATTACCCACTAGTTAAAATTTATTTTTTTGTTGTTTTCCTTTTTTATTTTCATTTTTGTTTTTTTATTACATATGCGTTGCGTCCGCGCGTTGGGCGCAGCGTGCGACCCAAACGGACACGCGGACGCGGACCGCTGTCCGGGTGTCCGCTCGGCCACCCAAACAGCCCAAAACGGATTGGGTCGCTCGGTTGGAGATGCCCTTAGCACGCAAGCAGGAGCAAGCAGGTCCGCCGGCGCAACTTTCTCCGTTTAGGGAACATGCTCCCACACCAACGTCCCCCCAAACCAAAGACCTCATTAGAATTTTTTGAACAAAATGTCAGAATAAGGATAGAAATTTAAATTTAGGTTTCGAATATAAAGTCTAGGTTAACATCCGGCCACTAAATCACCGTCATACATAGTTCGGCTACAAAAAAATATAAGTTGGGCTTCGAGGCCAAACGATCACATGAACAGCGTCATTGGCGGCTCAACCTCGACGATGTCCTCCTTGTCGGCGATCGCCTGCGGCACCTCCATCGCCGACACGGGCTCCACGGGCGCCGACGGAGGCATGAACGTCGTTGGTGTCGATGTTGTCACGGACGCCGCCGCAGCAGCTTGCGTTGATAGCACCTCCTTGCCGATGAGCTCGTGGTACATCTCGTGCCACACCCTCGCCAATGGGTACATGGTCGCCATGTCCGCCATCAAAATCTTGGATTCTTGAGTCATCTTGGCCGACGAAAGATGCGTCGCTTCATTCGTGGCTTTCATGGCGGCGGGAGCTTCCATCTTCGCCGCCTCTACCTTGTCCCTCTCCAACTCAATCTTCACATCTTGCTTATCTGCTTTCCACATGGCGGCGGATCTCCTTGTTCTCCATGGAGAAGGAGGACATCATCTTCTCGAAGCAGGCATCCTTGGCAGCCAATCCAGGCACCACATTTCTCTCAGCCTTGACCTTCTTGTTGCCAATTTGGCGTCCGATAGAGGCGGTGGCGGCTTCGACCGACCCATCTTCTCCGGCGCCGTCCTTGTTGAGAGTGAAGAGGACGGCGTCCCTCGGTGAGAGAGGGCGCCCTCGTTCCGGATCATGTGGATAGTGGCATACTTGCCATAATTCTTCCTCTCATTGAATTGATCAAGGAGGCGCTTGTAGTACTTGTTGGAGGTTTGATTCGTGCCGGTTATGGGGCGGAAGGTCACTAACTTAAACGCGTCGATGGGCACTCATACTCCAAGGCCTTCCACCTAGGACCACAAGTGCCAGCGACCAGGTTCTTCTACTTCGTCGTCGTGGTCACGCTAGTGTTGGCGTCGATCAGCACCTCGTCCTCTTCGTCGTAGTCGCCTTGCCAAACTCAAGACCTACACTATGGAGGAAGAAGCCACTCAGGATATCGGCGCCGTCCATCTATGCAATAAAAAACGAGTTTGACTCGCCGACGGTCTACAATATGTGTACAAGGTCAGAAAACTCACGTCGTCGTCGCCCATGGACATGACGAACGTGCTGCTGAACACCTGGTGGAGGCTCCTACTGTCGTCGCTAAAGAGGCTGCGGGGGAGGCAGGTGCCGTCAGTCACGTGGCCGGCGTTGCTGCCTGGGACGCGATAGCGCAGATCTGGCGACGCGTTCAGGTCGACGGTGAAGCGAAAGGCGCCGCTGCCCCTTGGTGCCGAATCCGGTGAGAACGTCGCGTTGGGGTCGACGGTGTCGCTCTCGGCGTACTCGGGGGAGTAGTGGGCGCGGCCGTCCATCTGGGACAAAAGCATCTGCGAGAGCAACGGTGCCTCCACGAAGTACCCCGGAGGCGAGGGTGGGCCACCCAAGCTAAGGCACACTTCGTCCACGGCCGCCGCTTTCGCAGCCTCGGCTTTGTGCGCCTCAGCGACGATGCGACGCCTTTTGTGGCCAGCCGTCATGATGGCGCAGCGGCATTTCCCGTCATCCCATGCCTCCCACGACATGCTTGTTGGCTTCTCCTTCGGCGCCACCGTGCGCGGCTTCACCGGCGCCTTCGCTGCCTTCAGCGGAGCTCTTGTTTGGTGGCATGGCGGCGGCGAGGGTTTTGCGCGGCGTGAACTGGATGGGCGTAGGAGATGGAGCGATGAGCCTGAGAAATGAGTGGCAGACGGGGGAATACCCTTAAAAGTTGTAGCATTTGGGTTCCAGTGGCTGCCAAGGCGGCCCCACCCACGAAAACCCTCGTGGCACGAGGCGCCGCCGCGCCTGATTCGCGCCCTTTGCGAAGGGACCAGCACGGGGTTGTCGACACTTCTATTGGGCTCAGACCCGCACTGGCACTTTTTGGAGCGCGTCGGTGTGAGCCCAAAAACACCGTCGGCCCCCAAATCGCTACCGGGGCCACTATCGGGGCTACCGGTGGAGATGCTCTTAGATGTCCTCTTATTTGATCAGTATGTTTTTTGTGAAGACGAAATATTCATGAGGACATCCCTACTGAACTACTACCTCTGTCATTACATGATGATCAAGATGTTGCTGTGAACCTCAAGTCTAATGAAGTCAGGATTGGACCCATTACAACGGCTCGTGCAAAGCTACTCAAACAACAGGTGAATTCACTCCTAAATGATACCACTAATATACATGTTGAGAATTTTATACTACCTAAATCGTTGCATCTATGTATGATCAGGTATGAAAGAGTTTCAAGCATTGCACGGGAAGAAGAGGAGCTACACAAGGTGCTAGACGCGAAGACATTCGAAGGATGCGCGAGGGAGGAGAGGGAGGCAGACGCATCGAAAAGCAACAGCAAGTGCGGCATTGTCGGCCAAGTGCCAGCGGCACTACCCACCCCAGGTAGCGGCACTGTCGGCCTGCCCCAGTGGCACACCGCCCAAGCCAGAAGAAGTGCCGCCCAGCCCGAGCGGCACTGCCGCCATCCCAGTGGCACTGCCGCCCCTGACATCGGCATTGCCGCCCTGTGCAGCGGCACTGTCGCCCGTTACCATCCGTACTGACGCCCGGCCTGTGAGCCAGTCCAACCGAAACCCATTCTCGATCGGTTTGCATCCAACTATTTCGACCCCAGGTCGCCTCGAACGCCTATATAAGCCCATGGGACGCCCCCAAATTAGGTTTAGACCACATTTAAGATGAACCGTAGTTCAAAGTTGTTTGCTACGCAAAACTATTGAATCCTACACACCAATTCGCATCGATCTGGTGTTTTGCTACTGAAAGTTTGTGCGATCTATCATTCCACACGGAATTGGGAGATTGCAAATTAACCGATTCGTGGTCGGCGGCTACGTGCGCAAGTGCTTGGAGTTGCGAATATCTTGCATGGTTGAGAGCTGTCGCAATGTCAATAGGGATCGATCGAGAGAGAATCGCCATCATCATAAAAGTTATCATCCACCATATCATCGAGTTCATTGTCGTGTTCATCATCTACCACCTCGCACTGAGAAGATTGGCCACCCCTTATTATCTTGGTATCAGATTCCAGCGTTTCCTCGGTAAGCATCCACAAATCCACCCCATAGTTGAGTTGTGAGTTGTGTCCTATACAGAAAAAAACCAAAAAATTAGGGTTAAGGTTTTCCATAGGCTTAGATTTCATCGATTTCAAGTTTTAGTTGTTGTTCGTTTTAGTTTTTGATCCAATCTACAGTCTGTCGTGGTTTCTGTCGTGGCACAGTTTCTGTTGTTTTCTCTGCCGTGACAGGAAATCCTGTCGTGTGTCCTGTCGTGGTTCTGCTGTGGCACGAGTTTGGCCTATTTCTCTTCTGTGGCAAGAATTCTTTGTCGTGAGTCCTGTCGTGCGCTCTGCCATGGCACAATTTCGGTCAGTTTTTCTGCCATGGCACAATTTCTGCCGTGGCTAGTTTTTCATACTTTTTGCTATTCCGAGTCCACATAGCGTACTGTTGCTTTATCCCTGAATCGTAGACATAGCCTTTCGATATACGTGACTAGAAACTTTTCCACAAGAGACTAGTTTTACCGCCCGACAAGCTGCTCATAGGTTTTGGTGCTTTTGCAATTTCTGTTGGCCAAGTTACAAGGAGTAGTGTTAAAAAAAGCAAAAGATAAAAGAAAAAAAAAGATACTTTGAGCTGCGTGTGATACTATCAAAAGTGAAAAAAATGAAGTGCTAGTAAGATCAAGTGAAGGCCTAGTTTACTTTTCTGCACGGGTAGTTGAGCAATATTGTGCCTGTGATGAGGACATTCCAACCGAACTACTACCTCCATCATTGCAAGATGAAGACGATATTGCTGTGAAGATCAAGTCCAATGAAGTTAGGATTGGACCTATGACAAGAGCTCGTGCGAAGCTACTAAAACAACATGTGAACTTGTTCTTAAACGGTACTTTGATTAATAAGAATTTTATACTGCCTAAGTCCTTTGGCTTGTGTATGATCAGGTACGAGGATGGAGGAAGCATCGCACGAGGAGAAGAGAAGCAGATGGACATGGTGCTGGACGAGAAGATACCCCATGGACGCGCGAGGAAGGAGAGGGACGCATGCGCGAAGGAGGGAGAAGAAGAAGTCCAGGCCGGCGCCACGCTCGGCGACACCGGACGCCACACCAGCCAGCTCATTGCCACACCCGGTGCCACCGGCCTACACGTCGGATGACCCGGCGCCTACCGGCTCCTACACCGGTGCACACCGGGCACCGTTCCAGGGATGAAAGAGTAAGATCTATACCTCGTGTTTTGTGTGTTTGATAACAACACTTGAATGAATTTCACCGTGTGCATAGTTTGTCTTTGATAGATTTGCAGGTGCACGGTGCCCTCGCTGAACGCATCAGGATCGGAAGACTCAAGCGTAGCTTATAGGTTTTCTGGTTTTGTGTGTGTGTCGCGAGGTGACGTGGTTGGAGAGGGAAAGAGGAAAAAGTTGAATCTACCTGACCGGTACTACCGGTACCAAGAGCGGTAGCACCGCTATCCTATTGGTACCAGTCAGTGGTACCTCTCTGGACTTGCACGAAGATATGCCTGATACGTCTCCAACGTATCGATAATTTCTTGTGTTCCATGCCACATTATTGATGTTATCTACATGTTATATGCACACTTTATGTCATATTCGTGCATTTTCTGGAACTAACCTATTAACAAGATGCCGAAGTGCCAGTTCCTGTTTTCTGCTGTTTTTGGTTTCCGAAATCCTAGTAACGAAATATTCTCGGAATCGGACGAAATCAACGCCCAGGTTCCTATTTTACCCGGAAGCATCCAGAACACACGAGAACCGCCAGAGAAGGGAGGCAGGGCCACCAAACCCTACCCCGGCGCGGCCAAGGGGGGGCCCGCGCCCCCCTAGGGTTTGGCCAGCCCTTCGACCCCCTGGCGCCGCCTCTTCGCCTATAAGAAGCCCCTGGATCGAAAACCCGATAACAATTGACGAAACCCACGAAACCTGCCGGAGCCGCCGCCATCGCGAAGCCACGATCTGGGGGACAGGAGTCTCCGTTCCGGCACGCTGCCGGAGCGGGGAAGTGCCCCCGGAAGGCTTCTCCATCGACACCGCTGCCATCTCCACCGCCATCTTCATCACCGCTGCTGCTCCCATGAGGAGGGAGTAGTTCTCCATCGAGGCTCGGGGCTGTACCGGTAGCTATGTGGTTCATCTCTCTCCTATGTGTTTCAATACAATAATCTCATGAGCTGCCCTACATGATTGAGATTCATATGATGATGCTTGTAATCTAGATGTCATTATGCTAGTCAAGTGAGTTTTACCTATGTGATCTCCGGAGACTCCTAGTCCCACGTGTGTAAAGGTGACAGTGTGTGCACCGTGTGGGTCTCTTAGGCCATATTTCACAGAATACTTACTCATTGAATGGCATAGTGAGGTGCTTATTTATATCTCTTTATGATTGCAGCATGTTTGTATCACTACTATCTATGTGCTACTCTAGTGATGTGTTATTAAAGTAGTTTATTCCTCCTGCATGTGTGTAACGGTGACGGTGCGTGCACCGTGTTAGTACTTGGTTTATGCTATGATCATGATCTCTTGTAGATTATGGAGTTAACTATTGCTATGATAATATTGATGTGATCTATTCCTCCTACATATGCATGAAGGTGACGAGTGTGCATGCTATGCTAGTACTTGGTTTAGTAGCGTTGATCTATCTTACACTAAAGGTTACTAAAACATGAGCATTATTGTGGAGCTTGTTAACTCCGGCATTGAGGGTTCGTGTAATCCTACGCAATGTGTTCATCATCCAACAAAAGTGTAGAGTATGCATTTATCTATTCTGTTATGTGATCAATGTTGAGAGTGTCCACTAGTGAAAGTGTAATCCCTAGGCCTTGTTCCTAAATACTCGCTGAGTTACTACCGCTTGTTTATCGTTTTATTGCGTTACTACTGCTGCAATACCACCACCATCAACTACGCGCCAAGCACTTTTCCGGCACCGTTGCTACTCGCTCATACTTATTTATACCACCTGTATTTCACTATCTCTTCGCCGAACTAGTGCACCTATTTGGTGTGTTGGGGACACAAGAGACTTCTTGCTTTGTGGTTGCGGGGTTGCATGAGAGGGATATCTTTGACCTCTTCCTCCCCGAGTTCGATAAACCTTGGGTATCCACTTAAGGGAAACTTGCTCGCTGTTCTACAAACCTCTGCTCTTGGAGGCCCAACACTGTCTACGGGAAAGGAGGGGGAACGTAGACATCAAGCACTTTTCTCGGCGCCGTTGCCGGGGAGGAAAGGTAAAAGGCTCTCATACTACGGTCTCAGGTAAAGTATTTTTCTGGCGCCGTCGTGTGTGTGCTCGAAGCTATTTCCTTTAGATCCTGCAATTGCATCTTGTTGTTTCTTGTTTACACTAGTTCGGCATAATGTACAAGAGTGAGCTTCTTATTCTATTTCCTGATTTAAAACATGGATTGTTTGATGCGAAAATTAAAAAACCTATGAAATCTTCTTTGCATGCTAGTAGTAATATTAGTATGAACGCTTTGAACACCATTGTTGACAATAATATAGAAAGTTCTAAGCTTGGGGAAGCTGGTTTTCATGATATTTTTAGTCCCCCAAGCATTGAGGAGAAAATTTACTTTGCTGATACTTTGCCTCCTATTTATGATGATATTGGTCTTTTAGTGCTGCCTACTATGGAGGATAAGTTTAATTATGATTACAATATGCCTCCTACACTTGATGAGAATAATAATGATAGCTACTTTGTTGAATTTGCTACCACTACAACTAATAAATTTGACTATGCTTATGTGGAGAGTAATAATTTTATGCATGAGACTCATGATAAGAATGCTTTATGTGATAGTTATATTGTTGAGTTTGCTCATGATGCTACTGAAAGTTATTATGAGAGAGGAAAATATGGTTGTAGAAATTTTCATGTTACTAAAATGCCTCTCTATGTGCTGAAATTTTTGAAGCTATACTTGTTTTATCTTCCTATGCTTGTTACTTTGCTCCTCATGAACTTGTTTATTTACAAGATTCCTATGCATAGGAAGCATGTTAGACTTAAATTTGTTTTGAATTTGCCTCTTGATGCTCTCTTTTGCTTCACATACTATCTTTTGCGAGTGCATCATTAAAACTGCTGAGCCCATCTTAATGGCTAAAAAGAAAGAACTTCTTGGGAGATAACCCATGTGTTATTTTGCTACAGTACTTTGTTTTATATTTGTGTCTTGGAAGTTGTTTACTACTGTAGCAACCTCTCCTTATCTTAGTTTTATGTTTTGTTGTGCCAAGTAAAGTCTTTGATAGTAAAGTAAGTACTAGATTTGGATTACTGCGCAGTTCCAGATTTCTTTGCTGTCACGAATCTGAGCCCACTGCCCTGCAGGAAGCTCAGAAAATTATGCCAATTTACGTGCATGATCCTCAGATATGTACGCAACTTTCATTCAATTTGAGCATTTTCATTTGAGCAAGTCTGGTGGCCTAATAAAATCCATCTTTACGGACTGTTCTGTTTTGACAGATTCTGCCTTTTATTTCGCATTGCCTCTTTTGCTATGTTGGATGAATTTCTTTGATCCATTAATGTCCAGTAGCTTTATGCAATGTCCAGAAGTGTTAAGAATGATTGTGTCACCTCTGAACATGTGAATTTTTATTGTCCACTAACCCTCTAATGAGTTGTTTCGAGTTTGGTGTGGAGGAAGTTTTCAAGGGTCAAGAGAGGAGGATGATATACTATGATCAAGGAGAGTGAAAGCTCTAAGCTTGGGGATGCACCCGGTGGTTCACCCCTGCATATATCAAGAAGACTCAAGCGTCTAAGCTTGGGGATGCCCAAGGCATCCCCTTCTTCATCGACAAATTATCGGGTTCCTTCTCTTGAAACTACATTTTTATTCGGCCACATCTTATGTACTTTACTTGGAGCGTCTGTTTGTTTGTTTCTATTTTTGTTTGTGTTTGAATAAATTGGATTACATCATGCTTGTGTGGGAGAGAGACACGCTCCGCTGGTTCATATGAACACATGTGTTCTTAGCTCATAATATTCATGGCGAAGTTTCCTCTTCGTTAAATTGTTATATGGTTGGAATTGGAAAATGATACATGTAGTAATTGCTATAATGTCTTGGGTAATGTGATACTTGGCAATTGTTGTGCTCATGTTTAAGCTCTTGCATCATATGCTTTGCACCCATTAATGAAGAAATACATAGAGCTTGCTAAAATTTGGTTTGCATAATTGGTGTCTCTAAAAGTCTAGATAATTTCTAGTATTGAGTTTTGAACAACAAGGAAGACGGTGTAGAGTCTTATAATGTTTACAATATGTCTTTTATGTGAGTTTTGCTGCACTGGTTCATCCTTGTGTTTGTTTCAAATAAGCCTTGCTAGCCTAAACCTTGTATCGAGAGGGAATACTTCTCATGCATCCAAAATACTTGAGCCAACCACTATGCCATTTGTGTCCACCATACCTACCTATACTACATGGTATTTTCCCACCATTCCAAAGTAAATTGCTTGAGTGCTACCTTTAAAATTCCATCATTCACCTTTGCAATATATAGCTCATGGGACAAATAGCTTAAAAACTATTGTGGTATTGAATATGTAATTATGCACTTTATCTCTTATTAAGTTGCTTGTTGTGCGATAACCATGTTTACTGGGGAACGCCATCAACTCGTTGTTGAATTTCATGTGAGTTGCTATGCATGTTCGTCTTGTCGGAAGTAAGGGCGATCTACACTGAGTTGAATGGTTTGAGCATGCATATTGTGAGAGAAGAACATTGGGCCGCTAACTAAAGCCATGATTCATGGTGGAAGTTTCAGTTTTGGACAAATATCCTCAAATCTCTAATGAGAAAAGAATTAATTGTTGTCAAATGCTTGAAGCATTAAAAGAGGAGTCCATTATCTGTTGTCTATGTTGTCCCGGTATGGATGTCTAAGTTGAGAATAATCAAAAGCGAGAAATCCAAATGCGAGCTTTCTCCTTAGACCTTTGTACAGGCGGCATAGAGGTACCCCTTTGTGAAACTTGGTTAAAGCATATGTATTGCGGTGATAATCCAGGTAATCCAAGCTAATTAGGACAAGGTGCGAGCACTATTAGTACACTATGCATGAGGCTTGCAACTTATAAGATATAATTTACATGATGCATATGCTTTATTACTACCGTTGACAAAATTGTTTCATGTTTTCAAAATCAAAGCTCTAGCACAAATATAGCAATCGATGCTTTTCCTCTATGAGGACCATTCTTTTACTTTCAATGTTGAGTCAGTTCACCTATTTCTATCCACCTCAAGAAGCAAACACTTGTGTGAACTGTGCATTGATTCCTACATACTTGCTTATTGCACTTATTATATTACTCTATGTTGACAATATCCATGAGATATATATGTTACAAGTTGAAACCAACCGCTGAAACTTAATCTCCTTTTGTGTTGCTTCAATATCTTTACTTTGAATTATTGCTTTATGAGTTAACTCTTATGCAAGACTTATTGATGCTTGTCTTGAAGTGCTATTCATGAAAAGTCTTTGCTATATGATTCAGTTGTTTACTCATGTCATTACCATTGTTTTGATCGCTGCATTCACTACATATGCTGTACAAATAGTATGATCAAGGTTATGATGGCATGTCACTCCAGAAATTATCTTTGTTATCGTTTTACCTGCTCGGGACGAGCAGAACTAAGCTTAGGGATGCTGATACGTCTCCAACGTATCGATAATTTCTTGTGTTCCATGCCACATTATTGATGTTATCTACATGTTATATGCACACTTTATGTCATATTCGTGCATTTTCCGGAACTAACCTATTAACAAGATGCCGAAGTGCCAGTTCTAGTTTTCTGCTGTTTTTGGTTTCAGAAATCCTAGTAACGAAATATTCTCGGAATCGGACGAAATCAACGCCCAGGTTCCTATTTTACCCGGAAGCATCCAGAACACACGAGAACCGCCAGAGAAGGGAGGCAGGGCCACCAAACCCTACCCCGGCGCGGCCAAGGGGGGGGGGGGCGCGCCCCCCTAGGGTTTGGCCAGCCCTTCGACCCCCTGGCGCCGCCTCTTCGCCTATAAGAAGCCCCTGGATCAGAAAACCCGATAACAATTGACGAAACCCACAGAAACCTGCCAGAGCCGCCGCCATCGCGAAGCCAAGATCCGGGGGACAGGAGTCTCCGTTCCGGCACGCCGCCGGAGCGGGGAAGTGCCCCGGAAGGCTTCTCCATCGACACCGCTGCCATCTCCACCGCCATCTTCATCACCGCTGCTGCTCCCATGAGGAGGGAGTAGTTCTCCATCGAGGCTCGGGGCTGTACCGGTAGCTATGTGGTTCATCTCTCTCCTATGTGTTTCAATACAATAATCTCATGAGCTGCCCTACATGATTGAGATTCATATGATGATGCTTGTAATCTAGATGTCATTATGCTAGTCAAGTGAGTTTTACCTATGTGATCTCCGGAGACTCCTAGTCCCACGTGTGTAAAGGTGACAGTGTGTGCACCGTGTGGGTCTCTTAGGCCATATTTCACAGAATACTTACTCATTGAATGGCATAGTGAGGTGCTTATTTATATCTCTTTATGATTGCAGCATGTTTGTATCACTACTATCTATGTGCTACTCTAGTGATGTGTTATTAAAGTAGTTTATTCCTCCTGCATGTGTGTAACGGTGACAGTGCGTGCACCGTGTTAGTACTTGGTTTATGCTATGATCATGATCTCTTGTAGATTATGGAGTTAACTATTGCTATGATAATATTGATGTGATCTATTCCTCCTACATATGCATGAAGGTGACGAGTGTGCATGCTATGCTAGTACTTGGTTTAGTAGCGTTGATCTATCTTACACTAAAGGTTACTAAAACATGAGCATTATTGTGGAGCTTGTTAACTCCGGCATTGAGGGTTCGTGTAATCCTACGCAATGTGTTCATCATCCAACAAAAGTGTAGAGTATGCATTTATCTATTCTGTTATGTGATCAATGTTGAGAGTGTCCACTAGTGAAAGTGTAATCCCTAGGCCTTGTTCCTAAATACTGCTGAGTTACTACTGCTTGTTTACTTGTTTCTATCACGTTACTACTGCTGCAATACCACCACCATCAACTACGCGCCAAGCACTTTTCTCGGCACCGTTGCTACTGCTCATACTTATTTATACCACCTGTATTTCACTATCTCTTCGCCGAACTAGTGCACCTATTTGGTGTGTTGGGGACACAAGAGACTTCTTGCTTTGTGGTTGCAGGGTTGCATGAGAGGGATATCTTTGACCTCTTCCTCCCTGAGTTCGATAAACCTTGGGTATCCACTTAAGGGAAACTTGCTGCTGTTCTACAAACCTCTGCTCTTGGAGGCCCAACACTGTCTACAGGAAAGGAGGGGGAACATAGACATCAATGCCCACAGTACATGTTATGGTACCTCGACGGTACCTCGACGGAAGTACCGCTCTCAAGAGGTAGTTCCGTCAAGGTACCTCTTTGGTACCGTAACTATGAGAAACGGCACTACCGCCCTGGTACCGCTCTGGTACCGGGTGGAGTCCGGGGCTCGCAGAGGCCCTGTCGGTACCTCAGCGGTACTACCGCTTTGAGCCCACGTGGCAGATCTTGTTGGAGATATGCCCAAGAGGCAATAATAAAAGTGGTTATTATATATCTTTATGTTTATGATAAATGTTTATATACCATGCTATAATTGTATTAACCGAAACATTGATACATGTGTGTTATGTAAACAACAATGAGTCCCTAGTAAGCCTCTTAACTAGCTTGTTGATTAATAGATGATTAGTTTCATAATCATGAACATTGGATGTTATTAATAACAAGGTTATATCATTATATGAATGATGTAATGGACACACCCAATTAAGCGTAGCATAAGATCACGTCATTAAGTTATTTGCTATAAGCTTTCGATACATAGTTACTGTTATCCCCAGATTTTGGCCAAATCAGGAGATAGGCCGTAATTGAGATGGGCTTGGAGGATTACATGTGAAGGATCTCTGAAGCGGCCTTGCACGAGAGTTTGGGCTAAATTGCCCGTGTATCTGTATTTTTATTAGATCGTGTTTAGAATTAAGATGTAGAGTTTGGCCCGTGCACGGTTAGGTGCACACCTGAATTAGAAAGTCCCTTGGACTATAAATATGTATCTAGGGTTATTGAAATCGAGGACAATCACGTTCACAACAAACACAAACTAGGCGCATCGCCACCCCTTATTTCGAGGGTTTCTTCCGGGTAAGCATCATGCTGCCTAGATCGCATCTTGCGATCTAGGCAGTACACGTTTATTCGACTACCTTGTGTTACTCGTGCTGAAGCGTTGTTGATGGCGAGTAGCACTATTTATCGTAGATGTTTTGGGGCTTGCATTGATGCTTTTCTTATGCATATTTGCCTAGCGATGCCGTCCCTCGATATCTAGCTGCCCTTACACCTATCTAGGTGTAAGGGCAGCATCTTGCTTGTTCGTTACTTAGTAGATCCGATCTCGTTATAGTTGCTCCTTGTTCTTCAAGGATTAGTTTAATATCTGCATGATTAGGCCTTATGCTGGGGTTGGATGATCCGGTAGTGCGTTAGGTGTTGTTTACCGTTCCTATAAGGGATGTTCCGGGAATTGACTTAATGTTGGTTTTTAGGCCTCTTCTAGGGATAGTTTCCATCATCTTTCGTATCTTCTAGGCCCAACTACGCGTAGGATGTTCCGGTTATGCGGTGAAAACCCTAAACTGTCGTAGATTGGTTTAGCTTTGTTTTGATCAAGCAGGAGCCCCATGTCATTGTAAATCCAACGTGAACCATGGGGCGATCGGCTCTTTGAGCCGATCCGCAGGGCAACCTGAGAGCCGATAGGGCTCGTATTTAATGTTTACGTGTCTACCATGCAGGAGACTAATCGAAGCAATCCAACACCTTCCTGATCTGGTCTAGGTCAGGTGGCACGCCCTTGCAACCGCCAGGACGTGTGCTAGAAACTTGCGGGACGACGCGAGACGCCAGGGCCCACTAAGCGGTCGTGGGAGTCTCCCGGCTCTTCGTGTTGCTTAACCACTGCTCGCCTCGCCGGTGAGTTTTGGCAGGCAACACATTCTGGCACGCCCGGTGGGACACTTTCTGCAACAACTACATCAACATCGGCAGCCAAGATGTCGGACGAACCGATCAAATACAAGGATCTGCCTGCAGAGCATCAGAAGAAATACTATGAGCTGAAGGCCATCTGTGAAGCCGAACTCATCGGCTCCTTTGAGAAGACCCGTTCGCACGGCATCAGGTTCAAAGGATTCACACCCCAAGGCGCGCTCGAGGGTTTGGATCTGTCTCTCCCTTCGGAGGAACGTACCAGAGCCCTGCGTCAGGAAATCAACTACGTTGTGGCTCATTCGCTACATCGGCATTCTGAGAGCCTGGTGAATACTTTGGAGCGCATTGCGCTTCATGTGGTGCAAGAAATCATGAAGCATCAATACTCCCCCTCAGGACCTGCTCTAGGGACTCACCAGGGAGAGATGCAACTCCACACTAGGCCACCACTGCCGTTTGCAATGGCAGCTCCACAGCAACAAGGTTCACCGGCATACATTGTCTACAAGGTTGGAGGTGATCCTGGCGACTACCAATTCTTATATGAGCCGCCTAAGGAGATCCCACATGGATACGTGTGCACATACGTGCCGGACTGCAACAACTGGACGCAAGCGATCCAAACTCCGGCAGGAGGGATTGCCGGAGCAGGAGCGATTGTTACGGCAGGAGGGATTGCTGGAGCAGCAGGAGGTTCTGGAGCAGACGCTGAGAAACAGGCGTGGCTAACTAAATATGCCACTGCCACAAATCCGAACGGCTCAACCTCTACGGCTCCTACTGTGGATCAGATCAGCGCAATCCTGAGAGATCAGTTCGGGATCCTGCCTAAGAAGAAAACAATCGGCTATTCCAAGCCGTATCCCAATGAGTATGACCTGATCCCGCTGCCACCTAAGTATCGGCTCCCTGACTTCACAAAATTTAGTGGATCAGAAGGATCTAGCTCCATCGAGCACGTGAGCCGATACTTGGCACAGCTGGGCATGGTTTCAGCATCAGAGCAGCTACGTGTGAGGTTCTTTGCCCAATCTCTCACGGGTCCAGCCTTTGGGTGGTACACCTCGCTACCCCCAGATTCAGTTCGGACTTGGAAGCAGCTGGAAGAGCAGTTTCACATACAATATCATTCAGAAGCTACTGAAGCTGGCATTGCCGAGCTGACACAGGTTCGGCAGAGGCGAGGAGAGACGGTGTCTGAATACATTCAACGTTTCAGAACTGTCAAGAACCGATGCTATTCGGTTCATTTATCTGAGAAAGAAGCAGTCGAGCTGGCCGTGGCAGGCCTCGGAGCGCCACTCAAGGATCTGACGTTCCAAGTGGAGTATAATTCGTTGGCGCACATGGTCCAGAGACTAACTTCGTATGAACAGCGCCACCCAGAACTGTACCAAGACAAGTTCAAGCGCACGATAGGCCTGGTCGATGCTGAAGAGGATGAAGACCTTGCGGAAGATCAGGAAGTCGCCGTGGCTGAATGGACTCGGACGGCAGTACCCGTGTCCTGCAAATGGGTGAAACAACCAGGGCCTCCAAAAGGGTTTGACTTCGATTTAAGCAAAACTGAGCATATTTTTGATTTGCTGCTGAAGGAGAAACAGTTGAAGGTACCCGAAGGTCACAAGATGCCTACGTCACAAGAGATGAACGGTAGACCATACTGCAAATGGCATCACACGTTCACCCACGCCACCAACGACTGCAAAGTATTGCGCGCACAGATTCAAATGGCGATAGAATCAGGCCGATTAACATTCGGACAATTTGCCATGAAAGTAGACACACGCCTGTTTCCTGGCGTCAACATGGTGGACCTCAGTCACTCCATAAGGTGCGAGCCAGGGTTCTCTTTTGATGTCAACATGGCAGGGTTTGCGAGCCACCATGGCAAAGATAAAGCAGAGAGCAGCCACTCCCGTGGCAAGGATAAAGAGGAGGCCGATCCACGCGACCGGCCCCAATATGATGATAGACGATACCTGACTGAGGAGGAAGTGAGAAGCGTGCGGTATCAACGTCCACTCTCCACACATCTCCTTAACAAATACGAGCAGCAGTATGACCGACGTCGGCGCTACGACGTAGATGATGAGAGATATCATCGGTCTGATGCAGATGACAGGAGGTATCGTCGGCATGATAGAGACAACGACAGGTACGAGCGTCACGCTAGAGGGAGGTCAAGGGAGCCAGAAGACGTGGATAGGCATTGGGACTGTCCTTTCTTTACACACTGGTGGGACTCAGGAATGAGCCGATTGCCAACAATCGAGAACTGCCCAGAATGCAGACAGCAAAGGAAGGGAACAAATGAGGTTTCAGTGTTCAAACGTCTAGGTCCTCTCCCACCTCAGAACAAACGAGCTGAGTCGTCTCAAGGGGAAGACTTCGAGGAGTCAGATGAAGAAGAAGATAGGTATCACCGGCCCAGGTGGTGCCCTGATGGACTCAGCCATTCTCAGAAGCGTAGGGTGCAGCGGCTACGAAACCTGGAGGAAGCCGAGGCACAGTACCTGTACACGTTGAGAAAAGAACGGCCCGATCTGGCCGTGAAAATTCAGCAAACATTGGAGACGGAGCCGCGCCCGACAAAGAAAGTGTGGCGCCCCAAACAGACAAAAGCCGATGCAGAGGCATCGGCTGATACAAACATGGTGTCCATGCTCCCGTCAGAGTTTTATGGTCCAAAACATGGTGAGCATATCTCGAGCAAGTCACGTAGCCATAGTAGAAAGCCAAGGAGTTGTAAACCCTCATTAAGCATAGTAATGAAAAAGGAGGCCGATTCTAGCAATCGGCCAATATTATCCTCAACATACACTTTGCCTGTGTTTAGCATTGACCTAGAAGGCGATGGAAAGCTGGGGTATGGGTTTACATCAGCTGACGAGCTAGAAGAGATTGACATTGGTCCTGGGGATAAGCCACGACCAACATTTATCAGCAAAAAGTTAGATCCGCATCTGAGGGGCCTGATGATAGCCTTGTTGAAAGAGTACCCAGATTGTTTTGCATGGGATTATACGGAGATGCCTGGGTTAGACAGGAGCATCATTGAGCATCGGCTCCCTCTGAAGAAAGGATTTCGGCCGTTCCAGCAGCGAGCGCGACAGATGAAGGCCGAAATCTTGGTGGAAGTCAAGAAGGAGATCCAGAAAATGTTGGACGCCGGGTTCATCAGGCCATGCAGGTACGCTGAATGAATTTCCAATGTTGTACCTGTGGAGAAAAAAGATGGCCGATGGCGCGTTGCCATAGATTTTCGGAACCTCAACAGTGCCACTCCAAAGGATGAATATCCGATGCCAGTAGCAGAGACCCTGATCAATGCAGCTGCTGGTCATAAAATTTTAAGCTTCATGGATGGCAATGTGATGTCTACGGGTGCTTCTATTCTTGTAGACAGTGTTGGGCCTCCAAGAGCAGAGGTTTGTAGAACAGCAGCAAGTTTCCCTTAAGTGGATCACCCAAGGTTTATCGAACTCAGGGAGGAAGAGGTCAAAGATATCCCTCTCAAGCAACCCTGCAACCACAAAGCAAGAAGTCTCTTGTGTCCCCAACACACCTAATAGGTGCACTAGTTCGAAGAAGAGATAGTGAAATACAGGTGGTATAAATAAGTATGAGCAGTAGTAACGCAGCAGTAGTAACGCAGTAAAACAGTAAACAAGCAGCGATAGCAGTATTTAGGAACAAGGCCTAGGGATCATATTTTCACTAGTGGACACTCTCACCATTGATCGCATAATAAATAACTCTTTCTCATATGTGCTACATACACTCTTTTGTTGGATGACAAACACCAGTCGTTGTGTAGGGCTACAAGAGCTCCCTCAAGCCGGAGTTAACAAGCGCCACAACATTCGGCATTCATATTTAAATAACCTTAGAGCACAATAGATCATTGCAAAATAAACCAAGAACTAACATAGCGCACACACTGTCCACATTACACTATGAAGGAGGAATAGATCACATCAATACTATCATAATGATAATTAACTCCACAATCTACAAGAGATCATGATCATAGCCTACGACAAGAACCACACGGTGAACACACTAGTCACCTTTACACCATGCAGGAGGAATAGACTACTTTAATAACATCACATGAGTAGCACACAACTAGTAGCGATACAAAGCTCATCATATGGATCTCAATCATGTAAAGCAGCTCATGAGATCATTGTATTGAAGTACATAGGAGAGAGATTAACCACATAGCTACCGGTACAGCCCTTAGCCTCGATGGAGAACTACTCCCTCCTCATGGGAGACGAGCAGCGTTGATGGAGATGGCGGTGGTGTCGATGGAGAAGCCTTCCGGGGGCACTTCCCCGTCCCGGCGGCGTGCCGGAACAGAGACTCCTGTCCCCCAGATCTTGGCTTCGCGATGGCGGCGGCTCTGGAAGGTTTCTCGTACCGTGCTTTTTCCGTATCGAGGTTTTAGGTCCGGGACCTTTATATAGGCGAAGAGGCGGCGTCAGAAGGTCGAAGGGGCGACGACACCATAGGCTGGCGCGGCCAGGGCCCAGGCCGCGCCGCCCTATCATCTGGGGCCCACAGGGCTCCCCTATGGTGGCTCTCGGGTGTTCTGGATGCTTCCGAGCAAAATAGGAACCTGGGCGTTGATTTCGTCCAATTCCGAGAATATTTCGTTACTAGGATTTCTGAAACCAAAAACAGCGAGAAAACGGAACCGGCACTTCGGCATCTTGTTAATAGGTTAGTTCCAAAAAATGCACGAATATGACATAAAGTGTGCATAAAACATGTAGATATCATCAATAATGTGGCATGGAACATAAGAAATTATCGATACGTCGGAGACGTATCGGCATCCCCAAGCTTAGTTCCTGCTCGTCCCGAGCGAGGTAAACGATAACAAAGATAATTTCTGGAGTGACATGCCATCATAAACTTGATCATATTGTAAACATATGTAATGAATGCAGCGATCAAAACAATGGTAATGACATGAGTAAACAACTGAATCATAAAGCAATGACTTTTCATGAATAGCACTTTCAAGACAGGCATCAATAAGTCTTGCATAAGAGTTAACTCATAAAGCAATAATTTAAAGTAAAGACATTGAAGCAACACAATGGAAGATTAAGTTTCAGCGGTTGCTTTCAACTTGTAACATATATATCTCATGGATAATTGTCAACATAGAGAAATATAACAAGTGCAATATGCAAGTATGTAGGAATCAATGCACAGTTCACACAAGTGTTTGCTTCTTGAGGTGGAGAGAGATAGGTGAACTGACTCAACATAAAAGTAAAAGAAAGGTCCTTCAAAGAGGAAAGCATTGATTGCTATATTTGTGCTAGAGCTTTGGTTTTGAAAACATAAAGAGAGCATAAAAGTAAAATTTTGAGAGGTGTTTGTTGTTGTCAACGAATGGTAGTGGGCACTCTAACTACCTCATCAACCAGACTTTTAAGAGCGGCTCCCATGAAGGACGTTATCTCTACCAGTGATACGTCTCCGACGTATCGATAATTTCTTATGTTCCATGCCATATTATTGATGATACCTACATGTTTTATGCACACTTTATGTCATATTCGTGCATTTTCTGGAACTAACCTATTAACAAGATGCCGAAGTGCCGGTTCTCGTTTTCGCTGTTTTTGGTTTCAGAAATCCTAGTAACGAAATATTCTCGGAATCGGACGAAATCAAGACCCGGGTTCCTATTTTCACCGGAAGCATCCGAACACCGGGAAGGACCGGAGGGGGCACCGGGCCCCCGGATGATAGGGTGGCGCGGCTCGGGCCCCGGCCGCGCCGGCCTATGGTGTGGCCACCCCTTTGACCCTCTGCGC
>NC_061511.1:109947883-109993451 GCF_022539505.1 Lolium rigidum
AGAGAGAGAGATCGAGATTGAAATCCCCAAGAATATATATGTTCAAATATACATTAAAATATATGCACGAATGCATTGTAGGCCATGCATGCACACTAATTATATATATATTATGAGGCAACTTAATCAAATGTGTTTTCATTCGAGAGAACTTGTCAAAATTCAAGTTAATTAATTTATCACGATAATTATATAATTAATTAATGAATCTCAGGGATATGTTATACAACATGATCGATATAGGCCATGTATATTTTAATTGGTGTTAATCTACGGTTTGCTAGCTAGTTGCTACATATAGAGCATGTTTTTATTAGATCGGGTTATAGCTAGCTAGTATAGTTTAGGGTTATGTGTTTTAATTAAGTAGGGTTGATTAGCTAGCTAGGGTTAGTTACATATATATGGTTTAGGGTTAATGCATGGCACATTTAATTTAATTAGAGGACCGCGAGGCACCCCTGGCCTGCTCGATGCACAATTAAGTGTCGTTGGCCTATACATAGGGTTTAATTAGGGTTTTAGGGTTAGCTAGGGTTTAGGGTTAGGGTTAGGGTTAGGGTTTAGGGTCTAGGGTTTAGGGTCTAGGGTTTAGGGTTAGCTAGGGTTTAGGGTTAGGGTTAGGGTTAGGGTTAGGGTTAGGGTTGGGGTTAGGGTTAGGGTTAGGGTTAGGGTTAGGGTTAGGGTTTAGGGTTTAGGGTTTAGTGTTTAGGGTGTTTAGGGTTTAGGGATTAGGGATTAGGGACTATTAGGGATTAGGGATTTAAGGTTTTAGGGGTTGTTTAAGGTTTAGGGATCATCGATCGAGTGCGCACACACATTATTAGAGGCACCCGTGATGTTTACGGGAGCTTCTATTCTTGTAGACAGTGTTGGGCCTCCAAGAGCAGAGGTTTGTAGAACAGCAGCAAGTTTCCCTTAAGTGGATCACCCAAGGTTTATCGATCTCAGGGAGGAAGAGGTCAAAGATATCCCTCTCATGCAACCCTGCAACCACAAAGCAAGAAGTCTCTTGTTTCCCCAACACACCTAATAGGTGCACTAGTTCGGCGAAGAGATAGTGAAATACAGGTGGTATGAATAAACAGTAGCAACGGCACCATACAAGTGCTTTGCCCAGGACAGTAAACAAGCAGTAGTAACGCAGCAGTAGTAACGCAGTAAAACAGTAAACAAGCAGCGATAGCGGTATTTAGGAACAAGGCCTAGGGATTAGACTTTCACTAGTGGACACTCTCAACTTTGATCACATAACAGAATAGATAAATGCATACTCTACACTCTTGTTGGATAATGAACACATTGCGTAGGATTACACGAACCCTCAATGCCGGAGTTAACAAGCTCCACAATTCAATGTTCATATTTAAATAACCTTAGAGTGCAAGAAAGATCAACACGACTAAACCAAGTACTAACATAGCATGCACACTCGTCACCTTCACGCCACGTAGGAGGAATAGATCATATCAATACTATCATAGCAATAGTTAACTTCACAATCTACAAGAGATCATAATCATAGCATACGCCAAGTACTAACACGGATGCACACACTCGTCACCATTACACCGTGCGGGAGGAATAAAACTACTTTAATAACACATCACTAGAGTAGCACATAGATAAATTGTGATACAAAACACATTGCAATCATAAAGAGATATAAATAAGCACTTCACTATGCCATTCATAACAGGTGAGTAAGTATTCCGTGAAATATAGCCTAAGAGACCCACACGGTGCACACACTGTCACCTTTACACACGTGGGACAAGGAGTCTCCGGAGATCACATAAGTAAAACTCACTTGACTAGCACAATGACATCTAGATTACAAGCATCATCATATGAATCTCAATCATGTAAGGCAGCTCATGAGATTATTGTATTGAAGCACATATGAGAGAGATGAACCACATAGCTACCGGTACAGCCCCGAGCCTCGATGGAGAACTACTCCCTCCTCATGGGAGCAGCAGCGGTGATGAAGATGGCGGTGGAGATGGCAGCGGTGTCGATGGAGAAGCCTTCCGGGGCACTTCCCCGCTCCGGCAGGGTGCCGGAACAGAGACTCATGTCCCCCAGATCTTGGCTTCGCGATGGCGGCGGCTCTGGAAGGTTTTCCGTATCGTGGTTTTTCGCATCAGGGTTTTCTCGACGGAGGCTTTAAATAGGCGGAAGGGCAGCGTCAGAGGGTCGAAGAGGCGGTGGCACCATAGGCTGGCGCGGCCAGGGCCCAAGCCGCGCCACCCTATCATCTGGGGCCCACTGGGCCCCCTCCGGCGGCTCTCGGGTGTTCCGGATGCTTCCGGTGAAAATAGGAACCTAGGTCTTGATTTCGTCCGATTCCGAGAATATTTCGTTACTAGGATTTCGAAACCAAAAACAGCGAGAAAACAACGAATCGGCACTTTGGCATCTTGTTAATAGGTTAGTTCCGGAAAATGCACGAATATGACATAAAGTGTGCATAAAACATGTAGATATCATCAATAATGTGGCATGGAACATAAGAAATTATCGATACGTCGGAGACGTATCAGCATCCCCAAGCTTAGTTTACGCTCGTCCCGAGCAGGTAAACGATAAACAAAGATAATTTCTGGAGTGACATGCCATCATAAACTTGATCATATTGTAAACATATGTAATGAATGTAGCGATCAAAATAATGGTAATGACATGAGTAAACAACTGAATCATAAAGCAATGACTTTTCATGAATAGCACTTTCAAGACAGGCATCAATAAGTCTTGCATAAAAGTTAACTCATAAAGCAATAATTTAAAGTAAAGACATTGAAGCAACACAATGGAAGATTAAGTTTCAGCGGTTGCTTTCAACTTGTAACATGTATATCTCATGGATAATTGTCAATGCAAAGCAATATAACAAGTACAATAAGCAAGTATGTAAGAATCAATGCACAGTTCACACAAGTGTTTGCTTCTTGGGATGGAGAGAGATAGGTGAACTGACTCAACATAAAAGTAAAAAGAATGGTCCTTCAAAGAGGAAAGCATCGATTGCTATATTTGTGCTAGAGCTTTTATTTTGAAAACATGAAACAATTTTGTCAACGGTAGTAATAAAGCATATGAGTTATGTAAATTATATCTTACAAGTTGCAAGCCTCATGCATAGTATACTAATAGTGCCCGCACCTTGTCCTAATTAGCTTGGACTACCGGATCTTTGCAATGCACATGTTTTAACCAAGTGTCACAATGGGGTACCTCCATGCCGCCTGTACAAAGGTCTAAGGAGAAAGCTCGCATTTTGGATTTCTCGCTTTTGATTATTCTCAACTTAGACATCCATACCGGGACAACATGGACAACAGATAATGGACTCCTCTTTAATGCATAAGCATGTGGCAACAATTATTATTCTCATATGAGATTGAGGATATGTGTCCAAAACTGAAACTTCCACCATGATTCATGGCTTTAGTTAGCGGCCCAATGTTCTTCTCTAACAATATGCATGCTCCAACCATTAAGGTGGTAGATCTCTCTTACTTCGGACAAGACGGACATGCATAGCAACTCACATGATATTCAACAAAGAATAGTTGATGGCGTCCCCGAAACATGGTTATCGCACAACAAGCAACTTAATAAGAGATAAAGTGCATAAGTACATATTCAATACCACAATAGTTTTTAAGCTATTTGTCCCATGAGCTATATATTGCAAAGGTGAATGATGGAATTTTAAAGGTAGCACTCAAGCAATTTACTTTGGAATGGCGGATAAATACCATGTAGTAGGTAGGTATGGTGGACACAAATGGCATAGTGGTTGGCTCAAGTATTTGGGATGCATGAGAAGTATTCCCTCTCGATACAAGGTTTAGGCTAGCAAGGTTATTTGAAACAAACACAAGGATGAACGGTACAGCAAAACTCACATAAAAGACATATTGTAAACATTATAAGACTCCATACCGTCTTCCTTGTTGTTCAAAACTCAATACTAGATGTTATCTAGACTCTAGAGAAACCAAATATGCAAACCAAATTAGCAAGCTCTAAGTATTTCTTCATTAATGGGTGCAAAGTATATGATGCAAGAGCTTAAACATGAGCACAACAATTGCCAAGTATCAAATTATCCAAGACATTTTAGAATTACTACATGTAGCATTTTCCAATTCCAACCATATAACAATTTAACGAAGATGAAACTTCGCCTTGAATACTATGAGTAGAGCCTAAGGACATATTTGTCCATATGCTACAGCGGAGCGTGTCTCTCTCCCATAAAGTGAATGCTAGGATCCATTTTATTCAAACAAAACAAAAAACAAAAACAAACCGACGCTCCAAGCAAAGTACATAAGATGTGACGGAATAAAAAAATAGTTTCATGGGAGGAACCTGATAATGTTGTCGATGAAGAAGGGGATGCCTTGGGCATCCCCAAGCTTAGATGCTTGAGTCTTCTTGAAATATGCAGGGGTGAACCACCGGGGCATCCCCAAGCTTAGAGCTTTCACTCTCCTTGATCATATTGCATCATACTCCTCTCTTGATCCTTGAAAACTTCCTCCACACCAAACTCGAAACAACTCATTAGAGGGTTAGTGCACAATAAAAATTCACATGTTCAGAGGTGACACAATCATTCTTAACACTTCTGGACATTGCATAAAGCTACTGGACATTAATGGATCAAAGAAATTCATCCAACATAGCAAAAGAGGCAATGCGAAATAAAAGGCAGAATCTGTCAAAACAGAACAGTCCGTAAAGATGGATTTTATTAGGGCACCAGACTTGCTCAAATGAAAATGCCCAAATTGAATGAAAGTTGCGTACATATCTGAGGATCATGCACGTAAATTGGCTTAATTTTCTGAGCTACCTACAGGGAGGTAGACCCAGATTCGTGACAGCAAAGAAATCTGGAACTGTGCAGTAATCCAAATCTAGTACTTACTTTACTATCAACGACTTTACTTGGCACAACAAAACACAAAACTAAGATAAGGAGAGGTTGCTACATTAGTAAACAACTTCCAAGACACAAATATAAAACAAAGTACTGTAGCAAAATAACACATGGGTTATCTCCCAAGAAGTTCTTTCTTTATAGCCGTTAAGATGGGCTCAGCGAGTTTTAATGATGCACTCGCAAGAAATAGTATTTGAAGCAAAAGAGAGCATCAAGAGGCAAATTCAAAACAAATTTAAGTCTAACATGCTTCCTATGCATAGGAATCTTGTAAATAAACAAGTTCATGAAGAGCAAAGTAACAAGCATAGGAAGATAAAACAAGTGTAGCTTCAAAAATTTCAGCACATAGAGAGGCATTTTAGTAACATGAAAATTTCCACAACCATATTTTCCTCTCTCATAATAACTTTCAGTAGCAACATGAGCAAACTCAACAATATAACTATCACATAAAGCATTCTTATCATGAGTCTCATGCATAAAATTATTACTCTCCACATAAGCATAATCAATTTTATTAGTAATAGCGGGAGCAAATTCAACAAAGTAGCTATCATTATTATTCTCATCAAGTGTAGGAGGCATAGTATAATCACAATAAAATTTACTCTCCATAGTAGGTTGTACCAAAAGACCACTATTATAATCATCATAAATAGGAGGCAAAGTATCATCAAAGAAAATTTTCTCCTCAATGCTTGGGGGACTAAAAAGATCAAGAAAACCAGCTTCCCCAAGCTTAGAACTTTCTACATTATTATCAACAATGGTGTTCAAAGCGTTCATACTAATATTACTACCAGCATGCAAATAAGATTCCATAGGTTTTTTAATTTTCGCATCAAACAATCCATGTTTTAAATCAGGAAATAGAATAAGAAGCTCATTGTTGTCCATTATGCCAAACTAGTGTAAACAAGAAACAAAAAGATGCAATTGCAGGATCTAAAGGAAATAGCTTCGAGCACAAACACAATGGCGCCAGAAAAGTACTGTTACCTGGACCGGAGTATGAGTGCCTTTTACCTTTCCTCCCCGGCAACGGCGCCGAGAAAGTATCTGTTACACTGGAACCGGAGTATGAGTGCTTTTTTACCTTTCCTCCCCGGCAACGGCGCCAGAAAAGTGCTTGATGTCTACGGGAGCTTCTATTCTTGTAGACAGTGTTGGGCCTCCAAGAGTAGAGGTTTGTAGAACAGCAGCAAGTTTCCCTTAAGTGGATCACCCAAGGTTTATCGATCTCAGGGAGGAAGAGGTCAAAGATATCCCTCTCATGCAACCCTGCAACCACAAAGCAAGAAGTCTCTTGTGTCCCCAACACACCTAATAGGTGCACTAGTTCGACGAAGAGATAGTGAAATACAGGTGGTATGAATAAACAGTAGCAACGGCACCAGAAAAGTGCTTTGCCCAGGACGAGTAAACAAGCAGTAGTAACGCAGCAAGTAGTAACGCGATAGAAACGAGTAAACAAGCAGCGATAGCGGTATTTAGGAACAAGGCCTAGGGATTAGACTTTCACTAGTGGACACTCTCAACTTTGATCACATAACGGAATAGATAAATGCATACTCTACACTCTTGTTGGATGATGAACACATTGCGTAGGATTACACGAACCCTCAATGCCGGAGTTAACAAGCTCCACAATTCAATGTTCATATTTAAATAACCTTAGAGTGCAAGAAAGATCAACACGACTAAACCAAGTACTAACATAGCATGCACACTGTCACCTTCACGCCACGTAGGAGGAATAGATCATATCAATACTATCATAGAAATAGTTAACTTCACAATCTACAAGAGATCATAATCATAGCATACGCCAAGTACTAACACGGATGCACACACTGTCACCATTACACCGTGCAGGAGGAATAAAACTACTTTAATAACACATCACTAGAGTAGCACATAGATAAATTGTGATACAAAACACATTGCAATCATAAAGAGATATAAATAAGCACTTCACTATGCCATTCATAACAGTGAGTAAGTATTCTTGAAATATAGCCTAAGAGACCCACACGGTGCACACACTCGTCACCTTTACACACGTGGGACAAGGAGTCTCCGGAGATCACATAAGTAAAACTCACTTGACTAGCACAATGACATCTAGATTACAAGCATCATCATATGAATCTCAATCATGTAAGGCAGCTCATGAGATTATTGTATTGAAGCACATATGAGAGAGATGAACCACATAGCTACCGGTACAGCCCCGAGCCTCGATGGAGAACTACTCCCTCCTCATGGGAGCAGCAGCGGTGATGAAGATGGCGGTGGAGATGGCAGCGGTGTCGATGGAGAAGCCTTCCGGGGCACTTCCCCGCTCCGGCAGGGTGCCGGAACAGAGACTCCTGTCCCCCAGATCTTGGCTTCGCGATGGCGGCGGCTCTGGAAGGTTTTCCGTATCGTGTTTTTTCGCATCAGGGTTTTCTCGACGGAGGCTTTAAATAGGCGGAAGGGCAGCGTCAGAGGGTCGAAGAGGCGGTGGCACCATAGGCCGGCGCGGCCGGGGCCCGGGCCGCGCCACCCTATCATCCGGGGCCCACCGGGCCCCCTCCGGCGGCTCTCGGGTGTTCTGGATGCTTCCGGTGAAAATAGGAACCTGGGTCTTGATTTCGTCCGATTCCGAGAATATTTCGTTACTAGGATTTCTGAAACCAAAAACAGCAGAAAACAACAACTGGCACTTCGGCATCTTGTTAATAGGTTAGTTCCATAAAATGCACGAATATGACATAAAGTGTGCATAAAACATGTAGATATCATCAATAATGTGGCATGGAACATAAGAAATTATCGATACGTCGGAGACGTATCAACCCGCGCGCGCCTTTACGCATAAAGTGCATGCGTATATATGTGTGTTTTTTGGGCCACCAACGATATATAGATGATCGAGAGAGAGAGAGAGAGAGAGAGAGAGAGAGAGAGAGATTGAAATCCCCAAGAATATATATGTTCAAATATACATGAAAATATATGCACGAATGCTTTGTAGGCCATGCATGCACACTAATTATATATATATTATGAGGCAACTTAATCAAATGTGTTTTCATTCGAGAGAACTTGTCAAAATTCAAGTTAATTAATTTATCACGATAATTATATAATTAATTAATGAATCTCAGGGATATGTTATACAACATGATCGATATAGGCCATGTATATTTTAATTGGTGTTAATCTATGGTTTGCTAGCTAGTCTGCTACATATAGAGCATGTTTTTATTAGATCGGGTTATAGCTAGCTAGTATAGTTTAGGGTTATGTGTTTTAATTAAGTAGGGTTGATTAGCTAGCTAGGGTTAGTTACATATATATGGTTTAGGGTTAATGCATGGCACATTTAATTTAATTAGAGGACCGCGAGGCACCCCTCGCCTGCTCGATGCACAATTAAGTGTCGTTGGCCTATACATAGGGTTTAATTAGGGTTTTAGGGTTAGCTAGGGTTTAGGGTTAGGGTTAGGGTTAGGGTTAGGGTTAAGGTATAGGGTCTAGGGTTTAGGGTCTAGGGTTTAGGGTTTAGGGTTAGCTAGGGTTTAGGGTTACGGTTAGGGTTAGGGTTAGGGTTAGGGTTGGGGTTAGGGTTAGGGTTAGGGTTAGGGTTAGGGTTAGGGTTTAGGGTTTAGGATTTAGTGTTTAGGGTGTTTAGGGTTTAGGGATTAGGGATTAGGGACTATTAGGGATTAGGGATTTAAGGTTTTAGGGGTTGTTTAAGGTTTAGGGATCATCGATCGAGTGCGCACACACATTATTAGAGGCACTCGCGCGCGCCTTTACGCATAAAGTGCATGCGTATATATGTGTGTTTTTTGGGCCACCAACGATATATAGATGATCGAGAGAGAGAGATCGAGATTGAAATCCCCAGGAATATATCTGTTCATATATACATTAAAATATATGCACGAATGCATTGTAGGCCATGCATGCACACTAATTATATATATATTATGAGGCAACTTAATCAAATGTGTTTTCATTCGAGAGAACTTGTCAAAATTCAAGTTAAATAATTTATCACGATAATTATATAATTAATTAATGAATCTCGGGGATATGTTATACAACATGATCGATATAGGCCATGTATATTTTAATTGGTGTTAATCTACGGTTTGCTAGCTATCTGTTATATATAGAGCATGTTTTTATTAGATCGGGTTATATCTAGTATAGTTTAGGGTTATGTGTTTTAATTAAGTAGGGTTGATTAGCTAGGGTTAGTTACATATATATGGTTTAGGGTTAATGCATGGCGCATTTAATTAATTTAATTAGAGGACCGCGAGGCACCCCTGGGCTACTCGATGCACAATTAAGTGTCGTTGGCCTATACATAGGGTTTAATTAGGGTTTAGGGTTAGCTAGGGCAGAGGGTTAGGGTTAGGGTTAGGGTTTAGGGTCTAGGGTATAGGGTTTAGTGTTTAGGGTGTTTAGGGTTTAGGGTTTAGGGATTAGGGATTTAGGGTTTTAGGGTTGTTTAAGGTTTAGGGATCATCGATCGAGTGCGCACACACATTATTAGATCGAGGCACCCGCGCCTTTACGCATAAAGTGCATGCGTATATATGTGTGTTTTTTGGGCCACCAACGATATATAGATGATCGAGAGAGAGATTGAAATCCCCAAGAATATGTTCAAATATACAATAAAATATATGCACGAATGCATGGTAGGCCATGCATGCACACTAATTATATATATATTATGAGGCAACTTAATCAAATGTGTTTTCATTCAAGAGAACTTGTCAAAATTCAAGTTAATTAATTTATCACGATAATTATATAATTAATTAATGAATCTCAGGGATATGTTATACAACATGATCGATATAGGCCATGTATATTTTAATTGGTGTTAATCTACGGTTTGCTAGCTAGCTGCAATATATAGAGCATGTTTTTATTAGATCGGGTTATAGCTAGCTAGTATAGTTTAGGGTTATGTGTTTTAATTAAGTAGGGTTGATTAGCTAGGGTTAGTTACATATATATGGTTTAGGGTTAACGCATGGCACATTTAATTTAATTAGAGGACCGCGAGAGGCACCCCTGGCCTGCTCGATGCACAATTAAATGTCGTTGGCCTATACATAGGGTTTAATTAGGGTTTAGGGTTAGCTAGGGTTTAGGGTTAGGGTTAGGGTTAGGGTCTAGGCCGGGTTTAGGGTTTAGTGTTTAGGGTGTTTAGGTTTAGGGATTAGGGATTATATATTTAAGGTTTTAGGGTTGTTTAAGGTTTAGGGATCATCGATCGAGTGCGCACACACATTATTAGAGGCACCCGCGCCTTTACGCATAAATTGCATGCATATATATGTGTGTTTTTTGGCCACCAACGATATATAGATGATCGAGAGAGAGAGAGATTGAAATCCCCAAGAATATGTTCAAATATACATTAAAACATATGCACGAATGCATGGTAGGACATGCATGCACACTAATTATATATATATTATGAGGCAACTTAATCAAATGTGTTTTCATTCGAGAGAACTTGTCAAAATTAGAGTTAATTAATTTATCACGATAATTATATAATTAATTAATGAATCTCAGGGATATGTTATACAACATGATCGATATAGGCCATGTATATATTAATTGGTGTTAATCTAAGGTTTGCTAGCTAGCTGCTATATATAGAGCATGTTTTTATTAGATCGGGTTATAGCTAGTATACTTTAGGGTTATGTGTTTTCATTAAGTAGGGTTGATTAGCTATGGTTAGTTACATATATATGGTTTAGGGTTAATGCATGTCACATTTAATTTAATTAGAGGACCGCGAGGCACCCCTGGCCTGCTTGATGCACAATTAAGTGTCGTTGGCCTATATATAGGGTTTAATTAGGGTTTAGGGTTAGGGTTAGGGTTAGGGTTTAGGGTATAGGGTTTAGTGTTTAGGGTGTTTAGGGTTTAGGGATTAGGGATTAGGGTTTCAGGGTTGTATAAGGTTTAGGGATCATCGATCGAGTGCGCACACACATTATTAGAGGCACCCGCGCCTTTGCGCATAAAGTGCATGCGTATAGTTTAGGGTTATTTGTTTTAATTAAGTAGGGTTTGATCAGCTAGGGTTAGTTACATATATATGGTTTAGGGTTAATGCAGGCACATTACATATAGTTTAAATCTCAAGAATGTTTATACATGATAGGCCATATGTGCAAAGGAATTTTTTCCCCGTGAACTTGTCAAAATTCAAGTTTATCGATGCCAATGAAAACTAGTCCAAAAAATTACATAGAGGACCAAAAGTACTAGACAATAACTAATAGAACCTGCAACTTTACAAAAAGGACCCCAAAACATATAGAAGAAAATCAATCGAGTCCTTCTCGACCGCACATCGGATCTCCGCTCCGCATCCTTTCCGAGCAACTCCGTCGCCGGGGACGCACCACTTGGGACGGTGTCGCCGGTAGTCGCCGGGACGAAGGAGAAGAAGGGCCTCGGCAACGGCAAATTGGCTGCGAGAAGGGCCGCCGAAAGGCCAAGATGTGCACGGGCAAGACGGATGACGCCGTCGTATGCCCCGAGCTTGTGAACTTTAGCAGCTTGACTTCCCCATTGGCCGGATCCGAAGCACCGACCAAAGCAAGCCTCACCGTTAGCGCCATCACATTGATGGCACCGGATCGGGGTTTGGCCGGCAAGATCCGCCGGATTCACCACGAGGCCGGATCCGAAGCCGATGACGAGATCCCCGACTCCATTGCGCCATTCTGCTCATGGGAAACACTCGGATCTAAGCTTACAACAACACTAACTCCCTCGGATCCAAATTAGCCGACTCAACTTTGCTTATCTAAATATGGATGTATCCACACATGTTTTTACTCTAGATACATACACGTCTAAGGAAAGTTGAATCAATTAATTTAGTTCGGAGGGTGTACAATATACGAGAGAGAAGTCGGCCTCGTCTCGCGCGGCGAGGCCGCCGGAGAGAAGGGGGAGAGGAGCCGGGGGAGTGGGAAAGACTCGAGAGAGAAAGAGAAGAGGAAGAAATGAGAGCTCCCCGGGGAAGAACATTATTTTGGTCGTTACGCTCGTAGCTTGAAGCCGAAAATTTCGGCCGCGCGCCAAATCATCCCGCCGCATCCATTCGAAAATCCCGTGACCAGTTTTACCCTTTTAACCCTGGTCCGGAAGCTACAACCCACCGACCATGGAGGGCTCATTCGGTAACAATGAAATATCTTGCCTAGATCCCGAACCCTCCCCACGAGGCCCACACCCACCCACCAACCATTCGCCCCATTAGCTCAAAAATACTCTCACACGCCAAAGCTCGACTCTCTACGGTACTAGATCCGCATCGCCGCCGGCATACTCCTCCACGAGCGTAGCCTTGATCGTGTTGGCTGTCCACCCACCTGATCCGCTCCCCGCCGCCCTCGTCACCGACGGATCCGCTTCACCGCCGACCTCGCCACCGACGGATCCGCTTCACCGCCGACCTCGCCACCGACGGATCCGCTTCACCGCCGACCTCGCCACCGACTACCTCGGCGCAGCGGCTGTATCAACTTCACCGAATCCCTTGCCGACCAACCAGATCCGCTTCACTAACGCCCGCTTCTACTGAAACAGGGTCGATTCATCGTCTCCCGCGTTCGCCGCCGCTGGAATGCAAGTTGCCGCCCCGTCCACCCCGCCGCAGCTTGGTTAGTACGCTGGCCCGTTAGATCGCGGTGTTTCTTTAGCCATGTTTTGTGTAGTTATTTGCCGATCTCATATGCCGTTAACTTTCTTGATGTGTTGCTTCGCATGAAGTTTGTTTAAATATTGTACAGTACAAAAGCATTATCCGGTCGCTACCATCCTGTTCATTCTATTGACACCTGTGTGCATCCACATATTTATAGCCTTATACCCATTCATTTGCTGCCAACTTGTTTTTGTATCGCATGCTATTGTCGCACTTGCTTTTATAGTCATGCTATGGGAATTTCCAATCTGCTTGTTCTTATACCACGTCATTAGCTCACCGCTAGTCTGCTAGCTGTTTTCTCGTGTCCGCTATTCTCACACTCGCTTTTATAATCATGCTATGTGCATTTCCAATCTGCTTTCTATTATACCTCGTCTTTAGCTTATATAGTTATTGCTTGCGTGCATGTCTGGTCTTTGTATTATCATAGACTGACTTGTCAATGTTACTTTTCCTAGGGATTGATCATGCGAACCACTTATTAGAACATCCAACATTAACAGCGGGGACGCTAGGGAAGGTTGGAATCTGAGTTCTTGGTTGGTAATTTTGGCAGTTTACTTCCGTTATTATCTATAACCTATATGCATTGTTCCTTATGCAAGAGATTAACACTTGGAACCCTGCCATAGTGATGACCCACAAGTATAGGGGATCGCAACAGTCTTCGAGGGAAGTAAAACCCAAATTTATTGATTCGACACAAGGGGAGGTAAAGAATACTTATAAGCCTTAACAACTGAGTTGTCAATTCAGCTGCACCTGGAAAAGCACTAGCAACAGGGGTGATGTGAAAGTAGCGATAATATGAGAGCAATAGTAACGAGTAACACGCAGCGAGTAATAGCAATATGAGAGCAATGGCACCGAAAACAGTTGACATGTAGAACGAGTATATGATGATGAAAGATGGACCGGGGTTCCCAGCGATCTACACTAGTGGTAACTCTCCAATAACAAGTGTTGGGTGAACAAATTACAGTTGGGCAATTGATAGGATTGATAAAGCATTAAGAAAGAACATCAATTCATTAATCATGTAGGCATGTTTTCCGTATATAGTCGTACGTGCTCGCAATGAGAAACTTGCACAACATCTTTTGTCCTACCAGCCGGTGGCAGCCGGGCCTCAAGGGAAACTATTGGATATTAAGGTACTCCTTTTAATAGAGCACCGGAGCAAAGCATTAACACACCGTGAAAACATGTGATCCTCACATCACTACCATCCCCTCCGGTTGTCCCGATTTCGTCACTTCGGGGCCATTGGTTCCGGACAGTGACATGTGCATACAACTTGTAGATACAATCTAAGCAACAATATAGAGCTCAAATCTAAGATCATGCCACTCGGGCCCTAGTGACAAGCATTAAGCATAACAAGATTGCACCAACAATAACTTCACAAACTTTATAGATAGACTAATCATAATGTATCATCCATCGGATCCCAACAAACACAACACCGATTACATCAGATGAATCTCAATCATGTAAGGCAGCTCATGAGACCGTTGTATTGAAGTACATGGGGGAGAGAATACCAACTAGCTACAGCTAGAACCCGTAGTCCATGGGGGAACTACTCACGGAGCATGGCGGAGGCGGTGGCGTTGATGGAGATGGCTTCCGGGGGCACTTCCCCGTCCCGGCAGGTGCCGGGACGAGTTCTGTCCCCGAATTGGAGTTTCGCGACGGTGGCGGCGCCCCGGAGTCTTTCTGGAGTTTCGTCAATTGGTACTGCGTTTTTAGGTCGAAAGGGCTTTTATAGGCGAAGAGGCGGCGCAGGGGGCACACGGGGCGCCACACCCTAGGCCGGCGCGGCCTAGGCCTGGCCCGCGCCGCCATGTGGTGTGGTGGCCCCCGGCCCCTCTCCGAGTCTTCTTCGATGTTCGGAGCCTTCCGGAGAAAATAGGAGGTTTGGCGTTGATTTCGTCCAATTCGAGAATATTGCCCGAACAGCCTTTCCGGAACCAAAAACAGCAGAAAACGAGAAGCGGCACTGTGGCATCTTGTTAATAGGTTAGTTCCGGAAAATGCATGAAATCATCATAAAGTGCAAGCAAAACATGTAAGTATTGTCATAAAACAAGCATGGAACGACAGAAATTATGGATACGTCGGAGGCGTATCACATAGCAATGCCATTCATGCTTTACTATGTTTCTGCCTATTTGATATGCTTGTCTTGGAGAAACTGCGAAGGTGATTTGAACCCTGACATTTGGTCATTCTTAATGCCAGTTTACTTTATGTGGAAAACCTTGGCATTACCCTACTCTAAATACGAATGTCCGAAATTCGTATCTCATGCAAAGCAACATCTAGTTGGTTTTAATCGATATCACGGTAAATATTGGCTTATTCATTTGGCGGCTCAAGTTTTTTGTTATTTGAAACCAGGTGACTTGGTCTTAAATGTGATATCTAAACACAGATTAAGGACAATGGAGCGAGGAGGATTAGCATTTCACTTGATGGCTGAACCTAAAATGACGGGCATGTTGACCACGACTAGTGCACGCAAGAGAAGGACTGCGGCGAGCCGGTATGTGCTTAGTACATGCATCTTATCTTATCTTGTGCTTATTTACGCTACATCTTCGTTATCTGATCTCTACATTGCGTAATACATGTTTGAATAGTTAATTGTTGTAACTATGTTTGCAATGTTACCAGAATGCGGTTTTAATGAAGCGAGTCATCATTAGAAGATAGTCGCCAAAAAGGATCCGTAGCGACCACTGTGCAACATTATGATGTAAGTTTGTGCTTAGTACAAGTTCCATACATTGTCTTATTTATGCAACTTGTTATTATCTTATATCTACATTGCATAATAAATGTTTGCATAGTTCATCGTTTAACTCTTTTTGCATTATTATCAGAATGCAGTTGTGATGAAGCAATCTTCATTAGAAGTGAGGCCCACAAAAACTTCTGATGCATCTTCTCATAGCCGTCAACCTAGACCATTGCTTTCATCAAACAGTAAATATCTCAAGGCTGTACTTTATAAAAGACATGGTATTGCTGCTTTAAGATCTGTAGCTGATATGTTGACAAAGAGTACACAAGATTCAATCAAGGCGATTGCCAAATGTCAACGTGTTATTGATGATGCTAATAGAAGTCCTCAATGATTCTATGTAATTTTTTTATTTGGGCACATGAATTGCCTTGTAATTTTCCTACTTGTTTTATTTGTGTATGTAATTGTGTGTATCATTGATATCAGATTTTAGGCTCATGAAATTTAATGCATGTTGACTAGTCAAACAAGTAGGGCACTACAACAGATTGGGTCGGCCCACTTACAGTAGTGTGGGACCCACTTTCATTTTGGGCCGGCCCACTTCTTTAGTAGGCCGGCCCGGTTACACGATAGTGGGATCCACATGCTTATTGGGCCGGCCCACTATCTTGTTGGGCCGGCCCATTTGCTATATGGTGGTCCCACATGGTAAATGGGCCGGCCCTTTAACGAGAAGGTGGGACCCACATGTGTTTGGGCCGGCCCACTATCTTGTTGGGCCGGCCCACTTGCTATATGGTGGACCCCACATACTAAATGGGCCGGCCCTTTAACAGGAAGGTGGGACCCACATGTGTTTTTGGCCCGGCCCACTTGCTATATGGTGGACCCCACATACTAAATGGGCCGGCCTTTTAACGGGAAGGTGGGACCCACCTGTGCTTTTGGCCGGCCCACTATCTTGTTGGGTCGGCCCACTTGCTATATGGTGGACCCCACACACCAAATGGGCCGGCCCTTTAACGGGAAAGTGGGACCCACTGTGTTTTTGGCCGGCCCACTATCTTGTTGGGCCGGCCCACTTGCTATATGGTGGACCCCACATACTAAATGGGCCGACCCTTTAGCTGGAAAGTGGGACCCACTGTGTTTTTGGCCGGCCCACTTGCTACACGGTGGACCCCACACACTAAATGGGCCGGCCCTTTAACGAGAAAGTGGGACCCACTGTGTTTCGGCCGGCCCACTTGCTTCTTGGGCCGGCCCGATAGGCTGTAAGGTGGACCCCACATGTTAAATGGGCCGGCCCATTTAAGTTTTGACCGATCAACCTTAGAGGTTAGGCCGGCCCACGTAACTAATGGACCAGCCCGGCTATATAGTTGACCGGTCAAACTATGTCGGCTGGCCCGGCCGCTTAAGACGTGGCGAGGCCTCGTGTGGGCCTACCATCTACCACGGGGTTTCAGCCGGTTAACGCCGTTAGCTGCCGGTTAACGGCGTACGCCACGTGTCGGTTGCATGACGTCGGCGGTCAACGGGCTCCCGGAAACATTTCCGCAACGGTCCGATTTTCCGTGGCGGAAGGGCGCCCAAGCGCGACGGACCGAAAAAATCGTCGTTGGACTTTGCCTGACGCAGTTTCCACAACAGAACCCATATCGTCGGGTTAGGCCCATAGGCGACGAAAAATACCCCTTAGCGGACGATTTTGAGACGTTGTCTATCAGAACTTTTCTTGTAGTGTTGTTTGCTATCTCTATATTAAAAACAAAAAAAATTAGTTACTTGCATTTACTTTATTTAGTTTGCTTTATTTACTACTGTTAAAATGAATACTCCTGAAAACACTAAGTTGTGTGACTTCACTAGCACAAATAATAATGATTTCCTATGCACACCTATTGCTCCACCTACTACTGCAGCAGAATTTTTTGAAATTAAACCTGCTTTACTAAATCTTGTCATGAGAGAGCAATTTTCTGGTGTTAGTTCTGATGATGCTGCTGCCCATCTTAATAATTTTGTTGAACTTTTTGAAATGCAAAAGTATAAGGATGTAGATGGTGACATTATAAAACTGAAATTGTTTCCTTTCTCCTTAAGAGGAAGAGCTAAAGATTGGTTGCTATCTTTGCCTAAGAATAATATTGATTCATGGACTAAATGTAAAGATGCTTTCATTGGTAGATATTATCCTCCCGCTAAAATTATATCTTTGAGAAGTAGCATAATGAATTTTAAGCAATTAGATAATGAACATGTTGCTCAATCATGGGAGAGAATGAAATCTTTGGTGAAGAATTGCCGAACCCATGGACTAACTACTTGGATGATCATCCAAACCTTCTATGCAGGACTGAATTTTTCTTCGCGTAACCTATTGGATTCAGCTGCTGGAGGTACCTTTATGTCCATTACTTTGGGGCGGCAACCAAGCTTCTTGATGATATGATGATAAATTACTCTGAATGGCACACGGAAAGGGCTCCACAAGGTAAGAAGGTAAATTCTGTTGAAGAAACCTCCTCCTTGAGTGATAAGATTGATGTGATTATGTCTATGCTTGTGAATGGTAGATCTAATGTTGATCCTAATAATGTTCCTTTAGCTTCATTTGTTTCTCAAGAAGAAAATTTTGATGTGAATTTCATTAAAAGTAATAATTTCAACAACAATGCTTATAGGAATAATTCTGGTAACAACTATAGGCCATATCCCTCTAATAATGGTAATGGTTATGGTAATTCTCATGGGAATTCTTACAACAATAATAGGAATGTACCCTCTGGTCTTGAAGCCATGCTTAAATAATTTATTAGTACACAAACTGCTTTTAACAAATCTGTTGAAGAAAAGCTTGGTAAAATTGATATTCTTGCTTCTAAGGTTGATAGTCTTGCCTCTGATGTTGATCTTTTAAAATTGACAGTTATGCCTAATAAAGATAAAGATACTAAGTTATTTGCTACAGCAAACGCCATCCAAGTTCGCATTAATGAAAATATTAGATTGATGGCTGAATTGCATGCTAGGTGGGATAGAGAAGAAAACGAAAAACTTGCTAAAGAGAATAATGTAGCTAAAGTTTGGACTATTACCACCACTAGTAATGATAATGCTTCACATGTTGCTACACCTCCTACTATCAATGGTAAAATAATTGGTGTTGGCAATGTTTCTACTCCTAGTGCAAAGCGTGCAAAATTACCTGAAACTGCTAAAACTCTGAAACTGTTTGTGATAAAACTGCTGAAATTTTTCAAAATATTAGGGACAATGATCCCATTGCTGTAGATCATAATGGTTTATATTTTGATGATTGTCATATCTCTGAAGTTATAAAGTTCTTACAAAAACTTGCTAGAAGTCCTAATGCTAGTGCTATAAATTTGGCCTTTACAAAACATATTACAAATGCTCTCATAAAAGCTAGAGAAGAGAAACTAAAACTTGAAACTTCTATTCCTAGGAATTTATAAGATGGTTGGGAGCCCATCATTAAGATGATGGTCAATGATTTTGATTGTAATGCTTTATGTGATCTTGGTGCAAGTATTTCTGTTATGCCTAAGAAAATCTATGATATGCTTGACTTGCCACCATTGAAAAATTGTTATTTGGATGTTAATCTTGCTGATAATGCTATGAAGAAACCTTGGGGGAGAATTGATAATGTTCGTATTATGGTTAACAATAAACTTGTCCCCGTTGATTTTGTTGTCTTGGATATTGAATGCAATGCATCTTGTCCCATTATATTGGGAAGACCTTTTCTTCGAACTGTTGGTGCTACTATTGATATGAAGGAAGGTAATATTAAATATCAATTTCCTCTCAAGAAAGGTATGGAACACTTCCCTAGAAAGAGAATAAAGTTACCTTATGATTCTATTATTAGAGCAAATTATGATGTTGATGCTTCATCTCTCGATAATACTTGATTCACACTTTCTGCGCCTAGCTGAAAGGCGTTAAAGAAAAGCACTTCTTGGGAGATAACCCATGTATGTTTTTACTACAGCACTTTTGTTTTAAATTTGAGTCTTGGAAGTTGTTACTACTGTAGCAACCTCTCCTTATCTTTATTTTATTGCATTGGTGTGCCAAGTAAAGTCTTTGATAGCAATGTTGATGCTAGATTTGGATTACTGCGCAGAAACAGATTTCTTACTGTCACGAAATTGAGCAGTCCCGTCTGTATATAACTCATAAAATTCTGCCAATTTACGTGCGTGATCCTCAGATATGTACGCAACTTTCATTCAATTTGAGCATTTTCATCTGAGCAAGTTAAGTGCCCCAGAAAAATTCGTCTTTACGGACTGTTCTGTTTTGACAGATTCTGCCTTTTATTTCGCATTGCCTCTTTTGCTATGTTTGATGGATTTCTTTGTTACATTAACTTTCAGTAGCTTTGTGCAATGTCCAGAAGTGTTAAGAATGATTATGTCACCTCTGAACATGTGAGTTTTTTATTATGCACTAACCCTCTAATGAGTTTGTTTTGAGTTTGGTGTGGAGGAAGTTTTCAAGGATCAAGAGAGGAGGATGATATACTATGATCAAGAAGAGTGAAAAGTCTAAGCTTGGGGATGCCCCGTGGTTCATCCCTGCATATTTCAAGAAGACCCAAGCATCTAATCTTGGGGATGCCCAAGGCATCCCCTTCTTCATCGACAACTTATCAGGTCACCTCTAGTGAAACTATATTTTTATTCAGTCACATCTTATGTGCTTTACTTGGAGCGTCTGTTTGCTTTTATTTTTTGTTTTTGTTTGAATAAAATCGGATCCTAGAATTCTTTGTGTGGGAGAGAGACACGCTCCGCTGTTTCGTATGAACACATATGTTCTTAGCTTTATTCTTAATGTTCATTGCGAAGGTTGAACTACTTCGTTCATTGATATATGGTTGGAAACGGAAAATGCCGCATGTGGTAATTGGTATAATGTCTTGAATAATTTGATACTTGGCAATTGTTTTGCTCATATAGATTATGTTTAAGCTCTTGCATCATGTACTTTGCACCTATTAATGAAGAACTACATAGAGCTTGTTAAAATTTGGTTTGCATGATTGGTCTCTAGAGTCTAGATATTTTCTGGTTAAGGTGTTTGAACAACAAGGAGACGATGTAAAGTCTTATAATGCTTACAATATGTTCATATGTGCGTCTTGCTGCACCGTTTTATACTTGAGTTTGCTTCAACCAACCTTGCTAGCCTAGCCTTGTATTGAGAGGGAATACTTCTCGTGCATCCAAATCCTTGAGCCAAAATCCATGCCAATTGTGTCCACCATACCTACCTACCACATGGTATTTCTCTGCCATTCCAAAGTACATTACTTGAGTGCTACCTTTAAAATTCTATTCTTTGCCTTTGCAATATATAGCTCATAGGAAAATAGCCTTAAAAACTATTGTGGTGAAGAATATGTACTTATGTATCTTATTTCTTAATAAGTTGCTTGTTGAGCGGTAACCATGTTTCTGGGGACGCCATCAACTTTTACCTTTGTTGAATATCATGTGAGTTGATATGCATGTTCGTCTTGTCCGAAGTAAGGGCGATTTTCATGATCAAATGGTTTGAGTATGCATATTGTTAGAGAAGAACATTGGGCCGCTAACTAAAGCCATGAATCATGGTGGAAGTTTCAGTTTGGACACAAATCCTCAATCTCTTATGAGAATATTATCTCGTTGTTAAATGCTTAAGCATTAAAAGAGGACTCCATTATCTGTTGTCTATGTTGTCCCGGTATGGGTGTCTAAGTTGAGAATGATCAAAAGCGAGAAATCCAATGCGAACTTTCTCCTTAGACCCTTGTACAGGCGGCATAGAGGTACCCCTTTGTGACACTTGGTTGAAACATATGTTATGCAATGATAATCCGTGTTAATCCAAGCTAATTAGGACAAGGTGCGGACACTATTAGTATTCTATGCACGAGGCTTGCAACTTATAGGATATCTTATACATAACACATATGATTTATTACTACCGTTGACAAAATTGTTTCTATGTTTTCAAAATGAAAAGCTCTAGCACAAAAATAGTAATCAATGCTTCCCTCTGCGAAGGGCCATTCTTCTACTTTATTGTTGAGTCAGTTTACCTACTTCTTTCTATCTTAGAAGCAAACACTTGTGTAAACTGTGTGCATTGATTCTTACATGTTTACCTATTGCACTTTTTATATTGCTTTATGTTGACAATTATCCATGAGATATACATGTTGAAGTTGAAAGCAACCGCTGAAACTTATATCTTCCTTTGTGTTGCTTCAAAGCTTTCTACTAAGAATTTATTGCTTTATGAGTAACTCTTATGCAAGTCTTATTGATGCTTGTCTTGAAAGTATTATTCATGAAAAGTGTCTGTTATATGATTCATTTGTTTACTCATTGTCTACATCATTGCTTCGAATCGCTGCATTCATCTCATGTGCTTTACAATAGTATTGATCAAGATTATGATAGCATGTCACTTCAGAAATTATCCTTGTTATCGTTTACCTACTCGAGTAGGAACTAAGCTTGGGGATGCTTGATACGTCTCAAACGTATCCATAATTTCTTATGTTCCATGCTAATTTTATGATGATACTCACATGTTTTATACACATTATATGTCATTATTATGCATTTTCCGGCACTAACCTATTGACAAGATGCCGAAGAGCCAGTTGCTGTTTTCTGCTGTTTTTGGTTTCAGAAATCCTACAAAGGAAATATTCTCGGAATTGGACGAAATCAACGCCCAGGGTCTTATTTTTCCACGAAGCTTCCAGAAGACCGAAGGAGATACGAAGTGGGGCGACGAGGCGCCGCCACACTAGGGCCGCGCGGCCCAGGGGGGCCCGTGCCGCCCTAGCGTGTGGGGCCCCCGTCAGCCCCCCGACTCTACCCTTCCGCCTATAAAAAGTCTTCGTCGCGAAACCCCCAGTACCGAGAGCCACGATACGGAAAACCATACTGTGACACCGCCGCCGCCAATCTCATCTCGGGGGATTCAGGAGATCGCCTCCGGCACCCTGCCGAAGAGGGGAATCATCTCCCGGAGGACTCTTCATCGCCATGATCGCCTCCGGATCGATGTGTGAGTAGTTCACCCTTGGACTATGGGTCCATAGCAGTAGCTAGATGGTTGTCTTCTCCTCATTGTGCTATCATGTTAGATCTTGTGAGCTGCCTATCATGATCAAGATCATCTATTTGTAATGCTACATGTTGTGTTTGTTGGGATCCGATGAATATTGAATACTATGTCAAGTTGATTATCAATCTATCATATATATGTTGTTTATGTTCTTGCATGCTCTCCGTTGCTAGTAGAGGCTCTGGCCAAGTTGATACTTTTAACTCCAAGAGGGAGTATTTATGCTCGATAGTGGGTTCATGCCTCCATTGAATCTGGGACGGTGACGAGAAAGTTCTAAGGTTGTGGATGTGTTGTTGCCACTAGGGATAAAACATCGATGCTTTGTCTAAGGATATTTGTGTTGATTACATTACGCACCATACTTAATGCAATTGTCTGTTGCTTGCAACTTAATACCGGAAGGGGTTCGGATGATAACCTGAAAGTAGACTTTTTAGGCATAGATGCATGCTGGATAGCGGTCTATGTACTTTGTCGTAATGCCCTGATTAAATCTCATAGTACTCATCATGATATATGTATGTGCATTGTTATGCCTTCTTTATTTGTCAATTGCCCAACTGTAATTCGTTCACCCAACATGCTATTTATCTTATGGGAGAGACACCACTAGTGAACTGTGGACCCCAGTCCATTCTTTACATCTAAAATACAATCTACTGCAATACTTGTTCTTTACTGTTCTTTGCAAACAAACATCATCTTCCACACTATACGGTTAATCCTTTGTTTACAGCAAGCCGGTGAGATTGACAACCTCACTGTTACGTTGGGGCAAAGTACTTTGATTGTGTTTTGCAGGTTCCACGTTGGCGCCGGAATCCCTGGTGTTGCGCCGCACTACACTCTGTCACCAACGACCTTCACGTGATCCTTGACTCCTACTGGTTCGATAAACCTTAGTTTCATACTGAGGGAAAACTTGCTTCTATACGCATCACACCTTCCTCTTGGGGTTCCCAACGGACGTGTGTTAACTGCACGCATCAAGCACTTTTTCTGGCGCCGTTGCCGGGGAGATCAAGACACGCTGCAAGGGGAGTCTCTCACATCCAATCTCTTTACTTTGTTTTTGTCTTGCTTTACTTCACTTTATTTACTGCTTTTTTTCTTCCTATATCGAAAACACAAAAAATTAGTTGCTAGTTTTACTTTATTTACTGTCTTGTTTGCTATCTCTATATTAAAAACACAAAAAAATTAGTTACTTGCATTTACTTTATTTAGTTTGCTTTATTTACTACTGTTAAAATGAATACTCATGAAAACACTAAGTTGTGTGACTTCACTAGCACAAATAATAATGATTTCCTATGCACACCTATTGCTCCACCTGATACTGCAGCAGTATTTTTTGAAATTAAACCTGCTTTACTAAATCTTGTCATGAGAGAGCAATTTTCTGGTGTTAGTTCTGATGATGCTGCTGCCCATCTTAACAGTTCACAGCCGGCAGTCGAGTCTATGACCTAATCTATGCGCGGCAGGGGGAAGGGGTCCTTCGGGCACGCCTTGTTCGGGCTGGTGTTGTCGATACACATGCGCCAGGAGCCGTTCTTCTTCAAAACTAGGACCGGGTTCGCCAACCAGTCCGGATGCAGTACTTCCATGATGAAGCCGGCTGCGAGCAGCCGGGCGATTTCTTCACCGATGGCCTTCCTTCTTTCTTCGGTGAAGCGGCGAAGGGTTTGCTTCACCGGCTTGGCCTCTGGCCTGACGTGGAGGTGGTGCTCAGCCAACTCCCTCGGCACACCCGGCATGTCCCGTGGAGACCATGTGAAGATGTCCCGATTCTCACGGAGGAAGCTGGTGAGCTCGCTTTCCTATTTGCTGTTCAAGCCGGCACCGATGGTGACGAGCTTGTCCGGCTGCGCCAGGTCCAGCAGGATCTTCTTGGTGTCGTTGGCCGGCTGGAAGTGAGTCGTCCCAGCCGGGTTGCCTACAGCCGGCATGTCTGTCTGCGCGGCTTTGGCCATGGCGACGGCGTCGTGGATGAGCTGCTTCTCGGCAGCGATGACCAGCATCTGAGCCATCTTGGAGCTCTGCGTGGCACACTCCATGGAGCGGCGGTAGTCGCCGGCTACGGTGATGACCCCTTTTGGGCCCGGTAGCTTCATCTTCAGGTACCCGTAGTGGGGCACCGCCATGAACTTGGTCAGAGCCGGTCTGCCCAGGAGCGCGTGGTAGGGGCTGACCAGGTCCACCACCTCAAACTCGACCTTCTCGGTGCGGACGTGGTCCGTCTTGCCGAACATGACTTCCAACGTGATCCGGCTGATCGGCTGGCAGGAGTGGCCTAGCACGATGCCATGGAAGACGGTAGGGGTGGGGTGCAGCTCGGCCTCCTGGATGCCCAGCTTGCGGGCGGTGTCGCGGTAGAGGATGTTGATGCTGCTGCCCCCGTCGATGAGGACGCGCGAGAAGCGCACGCTGCGCCGGCTTGTGCCAATGGTTGGGTCCAGGACCATGGCGTAGCTTCCCGGCTTTGGTAGGAAAGTCGGAGTGTCGCGGCGATCAAAAGTGATGGCCTGTTCTGACCAGTTTAGGTACTCGGGGACCGGCGGCATGACCGCGTTTACCTCGAGTGAACGGCGTTGCTGGCACGTTTTGTCCTCGGGCTAGGTGGTGAAGATGATGTATGTGGCGTCCTCCGCCAGGTACAGACCGTGGTGCACTTGGTTAGCCTCGTGGTGCTCGAGGTTGGCGTTCTCTGCGCCGGCTTGGCCACCCGGCCCGCCGGCTGGCGGAGGCGGGGGTGGGGGCGGGAGTGGCTCGCCGCTTGTCAGCCGCTTGGTGAAGTGGCACTCGCGGGTGGTGTGGTTGGAGGGGTTCTTGCCGATGTGGTACTTGCACGGCACATCGAGCATTTGCTCAAAAGTGAACTTCGGCTTCCAGGGCCGGTCCTGCTTCTGGCGCCGCCAGCCGCCGCGTGGTCCGACACGGCTGCCACGTGGGCGGAGCCGTACCGGCGATCCGGCTGGTCGCTGCGCCGCTTGCTGCGATAGTTGTCCCACCGGCTGCCATGGGAGGCTCCCTCAGCCGGCTTGTTCTCGGACGCCTTGTGGTGATCGCGCCTAGACGGAGCCGGCGAAACATCAGTCGGAGCTTTGCCGGCTTCCTCAGCCAGCGCGTACTTGTCGGCGATGGTCATCAGGGCCGACATGGTCTTGGGTTCGCTGCGGCGCAACTTGTGACACAACATGGTGTTGGGCCGGCAGCCGCCCATGAAGAAGCTGATGGCCTGGATCTCGTGCACGCCCTCGCAGGAGTTGCGCATTTCGCACCAGCGCGTCAGGTACGCGCGATCCGCCTCGTCCGGGCCCTGCTTGCACATCTCCAGCTGTTGGGGGCGACCTGGCCGGTGGTAGGTGCCGGTGAAGTTGCTGACGATGGCGTCTTCGACGTCCAGCCAGCCGTTGATGCTGCCGGCTGGCAGTTTGTTGAGCCAGGTGCGGGCGGAACCGACTAGCATCAGGGGGGAGTAGCGCACAGCCCAACACTTGTTGCCCTTGGCGATGCCAACTGCGGTGGAGTAGTCCAGCAGCCAGTCCTCCGGCTTGGCGGTGCCGTCGTACTTGGGGGTGTGGCGCGGGAGCTGGATGCAGTCGATCATGGGCTCGCCCAGGATCCGCGGACCAAAGCACTTTGGGCCGGCTGGCCCCTCCTCTTCTGCGATGCGGGATTCTACGAGCCGGTCGAGGCGGTCTCGGGAGTCTGCCGGCTCGACGCGCGGGCCCAGCCGGGAACGTGCCGGCTGGCGAGCGCCGCTTGCCTCTGGAGCCGGCCGGTGCGGGCGTCTCTGCGCCAGCTGCTCGGAGTCATGCTCTTGGTTCCGGCTTGGTGGAGGCCGGCTGCGGCCGCTGTTGCCGCTTCCCAGCCGACTTGTCCGGCTGGAGCTAGCGTGGGTGGCCCGGGAGTCCCGGTGCCGGCTTGGTGCTGGGGAGGAGGACTCGGCCGTGTCCCTGGGGCCATCCCTGTCGTTGCGTGCGGCACCACGAGCGTGAGAATCTCTGGGAGCGTTGGCGTACCTGGGGTTTTTCGTCTGCTCGGTGGCGGCGTGGAGCAGCTCAGTCACCCGCCTCGTCTGGCGGCGTAACTCTTCACCTTCCAGGCGGCTCAGCTCTTCTGCGGCGGCTTCGGCCGCACGCATGTTCTTGTCGGGGGTGTTGTAGAATGGCAGCTCCGCAGACGGAGCCGGCGCATCCGCTCCGTCGCGATCGATTTCGGCGCCGAGAGCGCCTCCCCTCCGGCGAATCTGGCCGGCTCGGCTTGGGTTGTCGCCGCCGGGCGTGAAGCCATGGGCGCGGTTGTACTCGCGCTGGGTGATTTCCAGCTGGCGCTTGGCAACGGCCAGCTCCTCTACCTGCCTAAGGAGGAGCTGACGGTGCGCCTCCAGGTCCGCCTCGATGGTGGTGGGGTCACCGCCGGCTGTGAGCGGGGAGCTCAGTTTTGCCCGGACTTCGTCTAGCCGGGACGGCGGCTGGGACTCTTTTGGGCCCGAGCCGGATGCGCCGCCTGCGCCGGTGCGCTCAAGGGCGGGGCCGCGGGTCCGCGTGGTTTTATCCACGTTTTCCTCCGCAGTGGCCATGACCTCCTGCACGATGCAGGGGTTGGCGAAGCTGCCATTGGCGCCGGATCCACGAGGAGGGCTTGCGCAGCGCAGCACCTGCCGCGGGTAGCGCGGTAGTGCGACGGTGGCGACGTAGACGTCATGTCCGTCGAAGGAGATGACGCTGCCACCGGCAGGGAAGGGCCTGTCGGCGAAGCAGCCAGCATTGTCGCTGACGCAGTCGAGGGAGCCGAATCTCTAGATCAAGCCTGAAGCGAATCGCTCGCCGGTGGTGATGGTGAGGCCCGTCCGGATGAAGACACCGGCCGAAGGTGGGCGCCAAATGTCGTGGTATCGTCACGGCATATGCCATAGGGTGGCTAAAGAAGGTGATTCCTGATATGATCTACGGCGGTATCCGGATGCGGGTATGGGCACGAGCGACACGGCGACGTACCCAGGTTCGAGGCCCTCCTGTGGAGGTAACACCTCTACTCCTGCTCTAGAGTTTATAAGCAATATCACAGTACAATGGTGCTCCTTGAGCTGTATCCGGCTGCGAGGGGACGCTAGAGGTAGACGAAGGTCTCTCTCCCCGAGCAGTGCTAAGTGTGGAACTGAGAAATGATCGATCGTCCCCCCGCGTAGGAGGGGTCGTCCAGCTTATATAGATGCTGGTACTTTACATAGAAGTCCCTATGACCTACTGGCCGGCTCCGCCGGCTCCGGCTTTATCGCTCCTTCCCGAGGCGCTGGCATCACCAACCGTTGAGGCTTGTCCGTCCTTCTGCTAAAGTCAGCGGCGACAGGACGTGCCAAGCGACGTGCGGAGCTATCCCTGTCGGAGTTGGTAGCCTGTAGCCGTACGGCGCAGACTAGGCCATGACGGCATGTCAGGCGTGGGGCACTGTTGCTCCACAGTTCCTCTTACTTTACGGGAGATGAGATCAGCGTGGAGTTCTGCACCCGGATCGCCTTTCCAGTTCCTTCTCCTGCAAGGCTCACCAGCCGGGAGCCGGCCAGGGAGAAACAAACCAAGCCGGACATGGCTCGTAGAAGCCGGCCCAGCCACAACGCAGACGGCCGTGGCCAAGCCGGCGTAGGTCTGGGAGTAGCCGGCTCGCAAGGCAGCCGGCCACGGCTCCAGCCGGCTGCTCCTCAGCCGGCCTTTGCCGCGGGCCAGCCAGCCTCGAGCCAACTGTTCCCAGTCCTTTGCCATACCCGGGGTCTTCCCCCGACATATGTTGACGCACATGATGCGGTGAAGACCGAAGTTCGGGCTGAATCGAGCTCCCTATATATAGTTCGCCCTCCTCACCTAAGAACTGAAGTCATAGCTTGATGAAGAATTAGGCTTATGCCTCCACCATCCCTTTGGGATTAGGGAAACCCCCTCCTCTCTTAGACACAAATCTATGAGTTGTATGAAGGCCCTCTTTATGTGATTGATCTCTCATTTTTGTGATTCTACTTCGGTCTCTCACGCGAGTAATTCTATCGATCTCATACCGATCTCTTGCTCGGGGATTCTACCTCGTGTCTTTCCCTTAAGTGATTCGATCGGGACAATGGTTCGGCCCGTTGAGAGCAGACCGGGTTGTATTGGGTTGTGTTGCGTGCGTTCATCGTGTTCTTCGTCATTCTTCGTGTTCATCCCTCACACCCTCTTGTTTTTGGTCAATTCGTGAGATCGGGCCACACAATCGAGGCTTAGCCCCCATCAGCCCGGGCGCCAGAAAAAACCGTACACGCATAGGGTAGATGCGCGGGGCACCAGAGGCCATTCCAGGCAGGAAAAAAGGGATCTGGAAACCTTCAGGTACTTGCCCCAATCTTTGTCAAACATGGGGGTTTGTGGCAAAGAAAACAGCGCCACGTGTAATCACCAGAGCGGTTTAGATAGGTTTTGCACACGGATGACAAGTTGATGTACAAGTTCACCCTAATTTTCAAGTTTTTGTACTAATTTGCATGCATCGCACAAGTTGTTGTATGTCGAATGTTATTACCTCGCAAATGTACACCACAGGTCCACACCTGCACAAATTAGCACGACGCAAAAATGTAAATTTGTTTGTAAAACGTCGCATCGCAGGAAAAGCAAGCAGGGACATCAATTTGATTTGACATTAATTTAACGTTACTAGTTAACTCCTGTTGGCAAGAACCGGCAAGCATTTCGTCACATGTACAGTTACAGATTTGCTCCTAATTTCCGCACTCGCCAGGTGAGATCAGCATACAGAAAATGTTATTTTTTGTATCAGTAATCTTGCTGAAGAGGTGACAGAAAGAACAACGAGGAGGTTAGCACAGGAGATGCATGTGTTTTGATCAGTGTGACGGTCCCTTCAACATTTAGCCACTCAGGACCAGAGAACATTAGATGATCTTGCACTCGCTTCTGTACCTTGGATCTTTAGAACACGAAAAATGCAGAACCGACACCCCGTTGGGCGCCAAATGGAAGCACCATCATCACCAGGCTATTGTAGATATCCACATGAGAAGAACTGCTGGAAAAAGGTAAGATCAAAGTTTATCAAGGTTTCTAGTACAACGACGGAAATTAAAACGGAAAACAAAAATGCAGGAGCTCATAGAACTGGTAGGGCAGACTAGCAGGCAAGTTGCTGAAGGTATTGAGAGCAAGTAAGGAGATAAAAAAAACTATGTTCAGTTAGCTCAAGATGATCCATTGGTTTTTTGTTTACAGATGTTCAACTTAACGCTTGATTAATACTCATTGCTACTACAATAACGTTAACGAGAGTTTTACCTCAAGACAAAACATGTCTTTGTTGAACCGCAACTCTTCGCAACTCTCGTAAATGGCCAGTTATCTCATGTACACACTGTAGCCCATCGGTGCTACCTTTGAGGGAACTGAGTACCCTCTTGAGAAACTCATGATCATCTTCAAGCGCCCTAACTCTCGTATCCAATAGAGAAATTTCATCCTTGAGATTCGTTATGTTGCTAATTTTGTCATTGTCGAAAGGAGAACATGAACATTCATCCTTGTGGTTCTCAACTGATTCCTGAACAGAAATTGATTGATCCCCTGTCTGATCTCTGGACAATCTGTCCTCTTGATTGTTTTTGGCATCATCAGAAGCTAGCCTGTCTGTAGAAATGCAAAACTTTTCCTCCAATCTGCTCAGAGATTGCAAAATGTATGCCTTCTCTTCTTCGAAACCTGACATGGTGCTCGTCATGAAATCAGATCCATGCAAGACATCAACTAACAGCGATGAGCCATTCAAGGCATCAAATGACACATTCCTATCATATCCACTTGTATTTTCCATCGTATCATCAAATTTTCCACCACAGAATTGCTCATGCTGGAGTAGCCTCCGACAGTTGTCAAGTTCGGAATCCATGTCAAGTAATTCTTTCTCCCTCTCCGTAAGCAGGTCATGTAGATTCTGAATCGCTGCATGGTCATGGTCAGCTTGCTCTTCCATCATCCTAAGATATTGCAGTGCTTCCATCTGCATCGCAGCCTTTTCCTCGTGCAATTTGTTGATCATGGCCATTGCCTGGCTAGCCGCAATTGCCGAAGCGCTCCTTTCTTCATCGAGCTCCTTGTAAAGGACAACCATTGACTTCTTGTTGAGCTCAATCTGCCGCTTCAAACTCTCAATATCCCCTTCAGATTCACCGGTGACGAGGTTCGCATCTGATGGCTCCAGTACGGAGTAATTCCTCTCGAGGGATGGCCTCCTGCCGGTACCATTCCCTTCATCGTTCTGAACATTAGTATCAGGACTAGTTGTTCCTTCAGTCCAAGAAAAGTCAAGGCCCCTTACAGAGGACATCTGAGTAAGGAATGCCTTCACTTCTTGTTGAGTGGTGGAATTGTTATCCCTGGCAGAGATTATCTCAGATGGACGAGGAGATGGCATGTTGATCCTACTAATAAAAGTGTTCTTTATGCTACTGTTGCGGTCGACGAAGATGCGCGAAAGCACGGCAGATCCACTGGGTGCTGGCTTTGTTGTTGATCCAACATTCACAGAAGCACTGTTGTCCTTTGTAGATTGTTCATATGTTCCTAGTGAACCATCTGATTCGCTGACTTCCTCAATATCTACCACAAATGCTACATCAAAACCACATGGATACACTCAGTGAATTTTCAAATACAAGGAAGCATTCAGATATATATAGTAGGAGAAGCACGTCATTCAGATACATAGACTTACCCTTCTCTTTTGAATGATCTGCAGGAACCTGTTCTGATACAACCTTGGGTATGGCAGGATTGTTTGCAGTTTGACAAAGCTTCTTCGTATTCTGCGGTGTCTTCTTGAATGGCTCCGAACAGCAAGAGCACAGACGTCTAGATCTCGATCTGGGCCAAGAGTTAACCTCATCGGTGGTGGTGCATGAAGGAAGGCATCTTTTGCAGAGGTCATCAAAATGTGCAAGATTGCTATGACTTGTGCAATATGCCAGAGATGATATCTCTGACCTATGGGCGGTACAGACCAAATCCGCAGAGAACCATGCCTTGCCATGGAGTGCATGGTCCACCCGTGAGCACAGCGTGCATGGCGCCTTTAGTCTGGTGACGCGCGCCAGCCTTGTGGCCGCATATGAAGCTGCAGCAGCCACATGGAGTAGTATGATCACGCAGAGCTCACTGAGAGCATCGGACAGCGAGGACAAAAATCGCTGCGAGAAGTCCTGGGATCTCGCACCGGTTTTCGGAGCCATTGGTGATCAATGCTCATCAAAATTCATATGCAGTACTTAGCTTGAAAAAACGTGAACTGCAACAGAAATCCTTGGTTGAGGCAGCAGTGCAGCACGAAGGCACCCGAAGCACACAGCCTGATCCTTCCAATAACTCTTCAGCCTTCACGAGTCTCTTGCCAATGCAGTAGCTGTAAGGATGCAGCAACTTTTGTTTCAAAAGAAACATAAGAATCTGATTTGTTCAGAGAAAAAAACGTTGCAGAAATATAATTCACAATCAAAATTGAAGATTCCTCTTTGAAGAAGAAATATAGTCATACTTCTATTGCATTAATGGACCACATTGAAAATCATTTTCACAATTGTAGCCGTTTATTTCAAGAAGCATTCAGATTGGTGTTGAGTTTTTTTTAAGAGTATATTGGAGACGTATACCTGAAAGCGAGAGTGGACTTTTAGAGCAGGTGGTCAGCGCGCACCCGTATCCGTACCATCTATATTGCATCAAGATTCATGCTACCTTTTATTTTCTCCCTCTCAAACAACTTCTCATTTTTGTATCTCTCACACCAAACAATCTTTGAACTTGGAATTTTTCAGATCATTTAAAAATAACAACTAGAATTTGGGAAAATTGTTTTGCATTTTTTATGTCATTATGTATATATATATTTCAAAAAAATATTTTGAATTTAAAATAATTTTAAATTTTAAATTGCAAAAAAATCCAAACTATTTTCCCCTATTTTATTTGTTATTTTTGAGTGACTTGTAGAAAAATCAAATCAGAATATTTAATAATTCACGAGATATAAAAAATAAATATTCAAAAAGTGGAACCTGCTCTACTACAGATTTCCCATACCTGAAATTTGATCCGGAAGCTCCAAATTACCCAAACTACGAGACGAAGAAGAATCGACCAAAAGGCAATGAAATATGTGGGAAAATCTGCAGCAAAGATTGGGGGCAAAAGCAAAACGTATTTCTTGACAGGAAATTAGAGGTGGCAATGGGGGCTTCCTCTCTTTCCCCCTCTCTCTCTACGTGGGAACGAAGAGAGGAGAGAGAGAAAGGAGGAAGAAGAATGTGTGCCTTGCACTCCTCTAAACCCGGCATCTTCCCCTTCTAATATTTGCACGTACGAGAGACTTAAGCTTGGCCCCACGTTTTGGACGTTCCACAAAATAGGGAGGGGATCTAAATAAGCGAGAGAGATGGGAACTCAACAAGATACGCAAACTGTTAAAAAAAAAAGATACGCAAACATCTCCAAAAAAAAATACAAGATACGAAAAATGCCGGGTCCAAGCTTAACCTCTCTGTGTATCCTACGGCGAGTACCTCCCGATATGGCGTCCACGAAGCCCTTCAGCATCAGATTTCTACGTTAGGAGATCAACCTCCCAAGATCTATCCATCCCTGAACTCAAGCGTGGTTGCTACTCCATTTATCCATGGTTGTTTTGTTCACGGTCCAATCTCAACGTACAATGTTAACACAGTCAAAAAGGCGTGAAGCTTTTCTAATGATTTTCCTTGCACATGACCTCAGCAGAAATGTACTGTACATGATTTTTGGCGACTCAATATAAGTTTCAGAAGACGATAAGAAAATTGTTGACAATTGGTACATGATCTAATCGTTAGAATAGAAATTTGCATATTATCCCCCGCTGGCTAGCTTCAGAGCATCTCTAGTTGTGTCCCCAAACCGTCCCCCAAACGGCGCCAGATCGAGCGTTTAGGGGACGCGTTTTGTTCGCGCCGTGTTTGGGGAACGTCGCTCCCCAGCCGCGTCCCCCAAACGCCCTCCTAAATGAATATTGGTGCACGAAAATAAATGTTTTCATTAAAATTTGATTATATATTACAAAGTTTGAATGTAAACGGCTAGATTTCATATAAACCTAGCCTACTGACCGCCCGGTGGTGCGTTCGACGGTCCCACCCCGTCGTTGCCTCCCATACGCCGCAGCTCCTCCAGGCACCGCCTCTAGGCACCGCCTCTAGGGCACCGCCTCTAGGGCGCTCTCGTCAGCTGCGGGGTCAGGGGCGTAGAACGCCGCTGCTGCCGCCGAGTGCGCCGCCTCACGCTGATGGTGGGCCCGCTGCTCGAGTGCTTCCCGCCGCTGCTGACGATGTCCACGCCAAAGCTCCGCCCCGCGCCGTCGCCGCTCTTCTCGGGCGGCGGCGTCGATGTCGAACTGCGAATCCGGTGGTGGAGGTGGTGGTGGAGGAGACGGCGGTGGAGGGAACTGGCCATCGCCGGGGCGGTTCATCATTGCGCACTGGTGGTGGAGGAGACGGCGGTGGAGTGACGAGGGCTGTGCTTGTGGCGGAGAAAGGGGTGTCGGCGGCTGTGGTGGCTGCCATTGAGCCGGGAGGGCCTTTTATAGACGCCGGCGTCGGGAAGAAAGCGCGGGGGGAGGCGAGAAGAGACGGGAAGAAAGCGCGGGAACGCGCGGTGGCGTGCGAACGCCAGCGACGTGTGGATGCTGCGCAGCACCGACGAGACGTCTCGACTGCCCCTCTGTCGCCATTAAGGCAAAGATGCCGTCGTGTGTCACTGCGCGCGAATAACTTCCTTCGCGAGGTAGGCGACGGTTAGGTTAAAATTCAATGTGCCGCTGACAGGTCGGCCCCGCCACTCCCCGCCTCGCTTTCGTTGTGTCTGGCGTGTCCGGAGCGTCTCCTTTGGGGCGGGGACGGGCTCGGGATGCCGGACACTATATCGGACCGCGCCGAAAAAAAAAACAGTTTTATGGGACGCGGCTGAAAACGTTTTTTTATCCAGCGCGCCCCAAATCGCTTTGGAGGACGCGACTGGAGATGCTCTCGTACCCATCGAACAGGGGGGATGCGCAAAATGGAACTTGCGTGTAGTTGCAGAGACGTTTTGAGTTGGTTCAGCGAGGAGCATCGGTGAAAGAAACACGCTCTCCGGGAGCACGAAATTCTCGAGTTAAAGTGATCTTGGTCCATAGTCACGGAGTACATATAGCTAAGAAACAAAATAAGTTGGCCAGATGACCAGCCTCGGAGAAGAAACGGGGATTTATTGTCCGTCCAATCAATAGCTGGGTGTATGAAGAATTAGGTGAGAGAAAAATTATACTCCCTCCGACCTCCGTCCAATGAAGCTGGTTTAGTGTTTAGATATCTCCAAAAAAAAAAAGAAAATTTGAATCTTCTGCAACTAGGAAAGGCTCCTACCATCTTTCTCTTTCCATTAAAAAGGTAAGTAGGAAACTTGCCCGTGCGTTGCAACGGGACAGGAAAAAAATCAACTTTGGATGAAAAAAGTCTACACGTTTCATCGTAATATTTGTTTTTTATTTGATTTACCTCCACTGGCGTCTCAACCGCCAAATCACCTCCACCTCACACAAAATGGATATACTGTGAAGGACAAGACCGCTATTATACCATTTCGTATGCTCACACTCCATCATCTAATCGAGCGGGAAACTTGAGATTGGAGTCAAAACTCACGCAGCTAGGTTTATTTCTAGAGGTGACATGAAACTAATAATTTGCATTTAGTTTGCAATATTTGTAATTCAATTCAGAAACAAATATATATTGTCCACTAAAAAAATTAAATGCCCAATTTTTTTAATAATGAAAATTCTGAAGATATACCTTTGCTTTATTGTGATATTGATGTCGACCAAAAATCTCACTCCAACATCCCAATTCATGATGCATCAGCTCTATCGGTAGTATAACACCTACCATAGGGCACAACACAATGCATCCACCTTTTTAAGTTAATAGGACATAGCTTTGAGAAATCAATCCATAAGCTTAGCTAAGAATATACGCAAATAAGGACATACGCTCCCTGATTGATAGGTAAACCTAGCTAGAATAATTGTTATTCTTTGAAATATACTCCATCAGACGGCCAAAGCGCCTTGGGTGGGCATATTAGCCCGAGCCACACGGAGTGTAGTTGGAAACTCCTGCCCTCTTGTTGCAAGCTGTCCTTCCAAGTTCCGACGCATGCCGTGGCGATTGCGGCAATGCTCTTGGCCGACCTGCCATCTTCGTTCCGTTCCGATCAGCTGAATCAGAATAGAAGACCATCTCCAGTTAAGTAGGAGTACTTAAGTATACCTTTAAAATGTACTCCTTACTTTGGGCACCTAGCAGACCATTAAGAATAACCAAACTCGTGCACTTGATATCACCGACTCTAGATATTCACATCAGCCGAAAAACATGAGCTAGCTAGCACTGAGTTGGGTCCTGCGGAGTGCAAGTACTGAACCTGTTTTATGAATTTAGAAGAACAAAGACAGTGCAAGTACTAAACTCGGTCTACACCAAAGGTCTGGGTACTCATGTTCTCCTCCCGAGGAAACAACAGAAGGCGCAACACGCTCCACTAACCTGCCCGGTTTTCAGGCTGTGAGACGGCGGGTTCCGGCAAGATCGACATGATGGCGGCAGACTTACAGTACGACGGCGGCGTTTCGTCAAGATCGGCAAGATGGTCGCATATTGCAGTAGCACAGTGCTGTCTTCCATCTCGAGTTGGAGTTTGACAAAATGCAGTAGTCTGGCATGGACTGGCCGTTGCAACTGTTGCCGTATCGACCCATAGGCTTCAAGCTGTCGTATCGATTTCCAGGCTAAGTTGGGAGTTTGGCACGATTTCCCGGTGAGGCCGAGGCTACGCGCCTACCAACAGCTCCGTCGCTTCTTGGATCGATGGTCGGGCGTTAGGTCACAGTAAGTATTGGGTAGTTTTTGACGTGGCCGCGCTTCGAGTTTTCCTCTGCAGCAAGCCGGTCTACAGAACTCATCCGGTGAGCGTGTCGCCGTGCATCGCCTGAACTCCTCCCTTCGCCGAGCTGTGGTTACTGGGTTACTGCCACCGCTCGTCGCTCCCCTGAAGTGAATCGTGATGTGCCTCAATGTCAAGATCTGGGTTTTGGATTGAGCAGCACTTTATATTGGACGGGGCGGTCTGGACCAAACTCATGGGCAGGACGGACGGAAGCCAGAGGATTCATCTTACGAACCATTGGACATCTATTAATGGACGGAGGGAGTAGTATTTTTTTGCCAGATCGGAGCAAACCATTACGGGAGAATATATATCCGGATAGCGATGCGCCGATGGCACATCAGGCGACCTCTCACGCCACGTCCTTCTCTCCCCTTCTCTGTCGCACAATGCCGCCGTAGCACCTGCTGAATAATCTAGCTAGCACCTTCCATCAAGGCCGTCCTTAGCTACCTCCAAAGAACCAGAATAAATTTCCGACTCCACAGGCTCACAGCTGCCTCGTTGCCTGTGAGATATGAGCGCAGGGAGTTCCAGCGAACAGCAATATTGAGCATATAGAGCGAAATCGTGTGTATTTCCGGCGGGTCGGCAGAAGCCGCAGAACGACGAGACAGGGATGTCGAGAAAAGACGGCGAAGTCGGCGTGTTGTTTCTCTGGGAACACCGTAGCTGGTATGTTTTATATAGGGGGTGCCGAGCAGAATCGAGTATGACACGGTCTATGCTCAGATATCCAGCTGGACTTTTCCTTTGCGCTCACGTGAATCCAAGTCGGGGACCTGGTTCTTCTCGATCGATCGACACCGGGATATTGACCTGGGCCGGCCTTTCTATCGCTGGAGTGGAAGCACCCGTTGGGCTGCTGGACCAGGCCAACCAACCAGGCGACGGTCTGATCGGCTCGCACGAGTTCGTTTGTGCGGCAGACGGATCAAATCGTTTAACACAAGGAGGACGGACCCGAACAAAAGGAAACACAACGAAACGTTTTTTCACTTCGGGATGGCAGTCCATGTAATTTTGAGGAGAAGCAAGGGCAAAATCAGACGGACCAACAAGAAGCCTTATTTTCTTTATTATTAGGTATAGATAGGTCGTTACATAATCGCATTTTTACAAGTGGAATTGACCACTCAGAACACACTATAAGGAATCTAGAAAGGAGTTAATAAAAATGTGTAAATAATTTTTGGTCCTATGAACCAAAAGCGCTAAGTCTGTTTTGAATCTGGCCTTCCAGGCTTGAAAAAGGATAATACCCTGAAAAACCAATTGTTTCTTTCCTTTCACAGGTTTCAAGAAGCTATGATAAAGATTTCCATAAAAATAGGCTTAGTCCATTTGCTCTTAGCTTCCTGAACAATCTCTAGCCTGTCTTCGTACTGTTGCCAAGATAAACCAATCTGATTCCAAAATTCTTGACTGAAATCACACTGAAAGAAAATATGCTCTAGAGTTTCCTCGGGCGGATTTTGACAAAGTAGACATAAGTAGTCCGTCCCAATATTATAGTGTCTACGCTTGAGCATGTTCTTGGTATTAAGACGGCCAGAGAAAAGCAACCAGCAAAAAAAACTTCACTCTAGTAGTGCATTTAGACTTTCAAATCCATTTGAAGGCTGGGTGTGGTGTATGATTCTTGAAACAAAATTATAGAATTGACTGGAGGTATAAGATTCGGTACCCCATATATATACCCAACTATCTGGCCTTTGAGCATCAAGATAAATATGAGTTGTTTGAACCTGCAATTCCCACACTTCTGCCATTGCCTCTGGGGATAAAGGTAAATAGAAAATTTCTGAAAGGTGTGTGGCTGAGAGAAAGGCCCAACTGAGATATCTTCGTTTAGAGCATATGAAAAGGCTCGTGGAAATCTTTAAGCGGCTAGCTCCTCGAGCCATAAATCTTTCCAAAACAGGACTGAAGAGTCATTACCTATGCGAGAGGAAGTTACACCTCTGAAAATGGGCATCAATTTCTTGATATCCTTCCACCAAGGTGATCCACATGGATCCAAGGCATGGGGTATTTTGTTCTGATAATAGGTATTCCATACTAACTGCACCCAAGGAGTGTCCACCTTATTATAGAACTTGTGTAGATATTTGAGAAGCAATGCATCATTTTGTACTTTTAAATTCAGAATCCCTACACCTCCTTTATCCTTTGGTCTGCAAACCATGTCCCAAGCTGCAGGGGTATTACACTTCTCCCCATCATCATTCTTTTTGTTCCACAAACAATGCCTTCTAATCTTCTCACAGTGTTCAAGGATTTTAGGATTTATCTTGATTGAGCACACTGTAAAAGTGGCAATAGAAGTTAAGAGTGAGTTAATACACGTGACTCTCCCACTGTAGGACATCATGGTGAAGCTTGATGTCATTTTCCTTTCAATTCTGCAAACTAGAGGTATCTAATCTTGAACAATAGGCTTGGTTGTCCCTAGGAGAAAACCAAGGTAGGTGAATGGCATTTTACCAACTATACATCCCACTGATGTAGCCAATGAAGCAATCACTGTCTCCGGAACATTAATGGGAATCATAGCAGATTTGTGGAAATTAATACGAAGTCCCACAAATGAAGCATATTTAGTTAGAATACCTTGCATGATTGCCAATTGGTCAGCTTGAGCAGGCAAGATCACAATGTTATCGTCTGCATACTGAACTACCGGATAGTCCTGGTTATAGTTTATTGATAGAGGAGCTCTCAAGATAATCCTTCTGAATGCGCATCATAGATGGTTGACTGTAAAACATCTGCTGCTAGAACAAATAGTAATGGAGATAAGGGATCCCCTGTCTAACTCCCCTTTTACAAAAAAAATTGCCTTCCAGGCACTCCATTGAGTAACATAGCAGATTTTCCAGAGCCAAAGATCGATGCAATCCAATTCAACCACTTCTCATTAAAGCCCATATGTTTCATAATATTTAACATTGCACCATGATCAATAGTGTCCAAGGCCTTTGCAATGTCCAACTTTAATAGAACAATCTCCTGATTGGAAGTGGAGCATTGATGAATATACTCGAAAGCCCATGGTAAACAATCTTGTATATTTCTCCCTTTGAGAAACCCATATTGGTTCTTATGGACTATTTTTAGAATAACCACCTGCAATCGGTTAGCCAACAATTTGGTTATAATTTTCAAACAACAGTTGAGAAGGGTGTTTTCATCTCCAAGTTTGGTCCAACGTATAGTGCACCGCTTTTTCCAATACAGTCGTTGGTATTCGAGCAATCTAATCAGATGCTTTTTGAGAATGGACCTGAAAACCTTCTCAGGTTCAGTTAAACCTCTCTTATCTTCAATGTTATCTTTTTTTTCGAAATGGGGTGAGCCCGGTGATGGGGCCTAAGGCCACGTGGGTTGCCCGATCTCACGAATTGACCAAGGGAAGGCGAGGGAGAGGAAGAACACGAAGAACACGGCGAAGAACACAATGAACACACGCAAATGCACACCAACCCGATACAATTCCGGTTTTCTCTTGATAGCCCGAACCACTATCCCGATAGAATCACTCAAGGGAAAGACACAAGGTAGAATCCCCGAGAGAAAGACCGGTATGTAATCGATAGAATCACTAGTGCGAAAGATCGAAGTAGAATCACACAAGCGAGAGATCAATCACATAAAGAGGGCCTTGATAGAACTCATAGATTTGTGTCTAAGAGAGGAGGGGGTTTCCCTAATCCCAAAGGGATGGTGGAGGCATAAGCCAAGTTCAAACTCAAGTTATGTCTTCTTAATGAAGGGGGAGGTGGGAGCCTATATATAGAGAGCCACTAAAGGAGGGGTAGTTTAGGGAAAAGCGAGATACAAGCACAGCCATACAATGGGCGATTAAGTGTTCAGATCTGATGTGATTTGTCGTAGGGCGGTAGTGCCGGCGTAGGCAGGGCGGCAGTGTCGTCGTCCTCAGGCATCGTGGTAGGGCGACAGTGCCGTTGAGGTGGGGCGGCAGTGCCGGCCCCGGGGCGGCAGTGCCGGTCATCTGAGCGACAATGCCGGCCTTCCTGGTGTCTCTCCTTCTTCCTTCTTCTCTTCCATGCCTCCGTGACCTCGGCCTTGAGTGTGGTTCTTGTCGTTTACGTACATGATGTGGTGTAGACCGAAGGTTGGGCTGCATCATCTCCCCCCACTTGAAAAAGAGTCGTCCTCGACGATAAGTCTTCATGAATGGGTAGAGGAGGTAGTGACACCAACGTTTGAATGTCCCTTCACTTGTCAAGAGCCCTAACAATAGGACAAGAAAATCAAAGAAACACTCAAAGTGTAGCCAATGTTCGACGGGTTTAGCAAGAGAGCGCAAGTAGAAGAAGGTCACCTTAGCAAGATACCAGTGTGCTCTCATCGAGAGATCTTGTGTAGTTGAAGTATGTGGGCGAAACCACTCATTGACGCTCATCCACAAGTCACTTGTGCCTTCACACAACAAAGACCAAGCAAAGTTTGTGTGTGCGTGATAGAGGAGCATATCATCAACGACATGTCCATTCATGTTCACAACACCGTTAGCACAACACAAATATATCAAGAAGAATGCATATGCAAGGTCAATGTGTAAGAACTCCGTATGGACATCTTCCAAATTCGAAAACACAAAAACTCCAAATTGTGAGACGACCATGGTGTCCATCTCATGTAGAAATTCATATTCATTATTGCATTCAAGGCATCGGAAAGAGAAATTGTTCAACATCCTTGAAGCAATAAGAGGTGAATTTGGCAAAAACACATAAGGGAAAGTGTCCAAAATACCATCAACATGTGTGCACACAAACCATTGGAAAGAGAAATCTGTCCTCATGTTTGTTGCAACACAAGAATCATCCTTCCGAAAGTTCACCAAAACAACATCTGCACAACCGTGCGTGCCAATAAACCAAATGAAAGAGAAATAGTTCAACTTGTTTGAGGCAACACCAACGGTAAGAATCACGTCATCATGCTTGCAAAAGAACCATAAGATAGAGAAATTGTTCGGCATGTTCAATGCAAAGCATGGGAAAGGTATTAGAGTTGGGCTCGATCTTATACTTACTTGTATTATGCTCTCAAGAGCTATTTTGGTCAACTCGTGCTCAATCGAGGTTGACCTTGTCTTTCGTGTGCCTACACACACAATAGACAAAGCAAGAACGTGTGTGCATGGTATATGAACACATCATCCATCATGATGTTCCATTTCATTTGCACATCACCATTAGCGTTAAATAATGCATCATAATAGATATGGTGAATATGCGTGGTAAACACATGAACATGCTCATCATGGACATAGGAAAAGTCTCCAAAATTTGAGAGAGCTATGGGGGCAATCTCATTTACAAGCATATTAACATTATTGCAAATCAAGCATTGGAAAGAGCAAGTATTCAATACTTTGTTTGCATTAATGGGAGAGTATTGCAAGCATATAGCACAAAACATGTTCAAGATTTTATCATTGTTGTTAAACAACCTAGGGAAAGAGCAATTGTTCATCAAGGTTGTCATACCACAAGCATTATCATTTTCATTGCAAGCAATACATGGGAAAGAGCAATTGTTCGACACATTGCAAGCAATAGGAGAGAAGGTGAAACTCTCATAACATGGCATGGTCATATTGTCACAAGCAACCAATTCCACACGATCAACAATGTTATCAAGCAAAGCATCACATGGGAGAATGAACGAAGCATATGACATGGCAATTGTATCATCAAGATCATGCTTGCACTCATAAGTCATCATGTCCACTAGTGGGATCATGACATCATCAACACCTATGTTGTTACCTTTGTAGTCCCGCTCATATGAGGTAGGTATTGTGGAAGTGGTAGGCTTCACGTGGCCTCCATGTTCATCTTCAACCAACAAGCATGGTGTGATATCATTATCGGCATGCATCATGTACATCTTCTCCATGATCGGTGTCTCGTCATCCATGGAACCTAATGAGACATAAGAGAACACACTAGAGGTAGAGGGCAAGTTGTTAGAATTTGAATTGGCCTCACATGACCTATCAACTACCACTCTCATCTCACTTGGTGTATAACTCATGCTCTCGAAGTGGAGGTACTCATGCTCACATATGGTGGAATCGCTCATCTCACATATAGTGGAGACACTCATCTCACATATGGTGGAGTCTCTCATCTCCATGTCAATGGCGTCGTCGATGTCCGAGCAACCTAGCAAAGAGGAAGACAACACAAGAGGAGTAGAGGTTAAGTTGTTAGAATAAAGGTGTCCTCACTCATCTCATGTGGTGTGCCACTCTTGCTCTCAAGGTGTTTGAAGTATGCGTTGCACTCGGCTTTATCTTGGTGGGTCATCTTGGCTTCTCGAGCATCTACTTCGGCGAAGTATCTTGTTCTTGTGGGGTCATATTGTATATATCTCACTAGAAGGTGTATATGTATGTGGTGGAAGGAAAGCTACACAAGTATCCCGCCTTTCAAGATAATATCGAGACAATGGTTCAAGTCAAGAGCAAAGTCAAAATTATACCGGGATTACTCACGCACACACTCAAAGCACACACAAAAGGCCAAGAACTCTATATGTGGTGGGTAAGGAGTGAATAGCAAACGAAAAAGACCAAAGGAAAAGTCTATTGCCAAATGTGGGTAAGATCCAAAGTCAAATGCCAAAAGTCGTGATCTATGTCAAGGAAACACAGAAACACACACAACAAGATCAATGGGGTTAGCGCGACCAAGGAAGTGAACTAAGTAACAAAATGGTCCTAACGAAGACTATAAGCTCGGTGTCACGCCAACACAAGAGAGATCGTAACTTGGTTGCATATGAGAGAAGCAACTAGATTTGCACAAGATGTCACTCTTCTCTTATCTCTCTTTGCTTATAAGCTTTGATTTCCCTTTTGTATCGGTGGCACACACTCTTTTTCTATTTCTTTTTCCCTTTTTCACTTTTTTCTATGCTTAGAAGCTTTATTTTTTTCTATGTATATGTCACACTTTTTCTTCTTTTGTGTATCTGTAACGTCCCAAAAATTTCAAAACAAAGAAAATGAATTTCCCTTTCTCCAAATTTAGGAACCAACAAAAACTTTTCTTAAATTAAGTGTGATACATAGTGAGCATGCTTAATTCTTGTGCTATTGCCATGATTCTTTGTTTATGGCTTGAACATGTAACCCTAAACCCTAAACCTCACTCCTCCTTTCACCATCCAAGTTAAAATAAAATAAAAAGGAATTAAATAAGAAAAGAGACTATGTGCCTAGGATTATTTTTGTGAAACTTTTACTTAGACCTATCTACCTTGTGTAGATGTTTTGAAAACCTTAATCAACCCTACCTAGTGCTCAACCCATCAAACCCAAGTTGGAAACCAAGTCAATTAAAAATAAAATAAAAATGCCATAGAGGCATGATGTCTACGGGAGCTTCTATTCTTGTAGACAGTGTTGGGCCTCCAAGAGCAGAGGTTTGTAGAACAGCAGCAAGTTTCCCTTAAGTGGATACCCAAGGTTTATCGAACTCAGGGAGGAAGAGGTCAAAGATATCCCTCTCATGCAACCCTGCAACCACAAAGCAAGAAGTCTCTTGTGTCCCCAACACACCTAATAGGTGCACTAGTTCGGCGAAGAGATAGTGAAATACAGGTGGTATAAATAAGTATGAGCAGTAGCAACGGTACCAGAAAAGTGCTTGGCGTGTAGTTGATGGTGGTGGTATTGCAGCAGTAGTAACGCAGTAAAACAGTAAACAAGCAGTAGTAACGCAGCAGTAGTAAACAAGCAGTAGTAACTCAGCAGTATTTAGGAACAAGGCCTAGGGATTACACTTTCACTAGTGGACACTCTCAACATTGATCACATAACAGAATAGATAAATGCATACTCTACACTTTTGTTGGATGATGAACACATTGCGTAGGATTACACGAACCCTCAATGCCGGAGTTAACAAGCTCCACAATAATGCTCATGTTTAAGTAACCTTTAGTGTAAGATAGATCAACGCTACTAAACCAAGTACTAGCATAGCATGCACACTCGTCACCTTCATGCATATGTAGGAGGAATAGATCACATCAATATTATCATAGCAATAGTTAACTCCATAATCTACAAGAGATCATGATCATAGCATAAACCAAGTACTAACACGGTGCACGCACTGTCACCTTTGCACACATGCAGGAGGAATAAAACTACTTTAATAACACATCACTAGAGTAGCACATGGATAAATTGTGATACAACATGCTGCAATCTTAAAGAGATATAAATAAGCACTTCACTACACCATTCAACAGTGAATAAGTATTCTGTGAAATCTAGCCTAAGAGACCCACACGGTGCACACACTGTCACCTTTACACACGTGGGACGAGGAGTCTCCGGAGATCACATAAGTAAAACTCACTTGACTAGCATAATGACATCTAGATTACAAGCATCATCATATGAATCTCAATCATGTAAGGCAGCTCATGAGATTATTGTATTGAAACACATAGGAGAGAGATGAACCACATAGCTACCGGTACAGCCCCGAGCCTCGATGGAGAACTACTCCCTCCTCATGGGAGCAGCAGCGGTGATGAAGATGGCGGTGAAGATGGCAGCGGTGTCGATGGAGAAGCCTTCCCGGGGCACTTCCCCGCTCCGGCAGCGTGCCGGAACAGAGATCCTGTCCCCCAGATCTTGGCTTCGCGATGGCGGCGGCTCTGGCAGGTTTCTGTGGGTTTCGTCAATTGGTATCGGGTTTTCTGATCCAGGGGCTTTATATAGGCGAAGAGGCGGCGCAGGAAGGTCGAAGGGGGGCCCACACCCTAGGGGGCGCCCCCCCCCTTGGCCGCGCCGGGCTAGGGTTTGGTGG
>NC_061511.1:109993551-110082562 GCF_022539505.1 Lolium rigidum
ATGATGAGGTCTAAGACCCCGTGTGTGGCCCGATCTCACGGATTGACTTCGAAACCAAGGGGAGAGATGGGAGAACGCGAGGAACACGACGAACACGAGGAACTCCGAGACTCACGCACGCACACCAACCCGATACACCCGATGCTTACCTCCGTGGCTCGATGGACCACGCCAATAGAATCTCCTAGGAAGAGGCACGGGGCAGAATTCCCGGAGAGAGATTGGGGTTGGAGAGGAAGAACTTGGTGAGTGAGAGAGAGTAACAAGTACTAGAATCTCAATCAACAAGATCAAAGTCAACAACCAAGGTGCCTTGATTACAGAGGGATGATACCCAAGGGAGACTAAGCTCAAAGGTAGGTTTGAGTTCAAAACAAGTCTAAGGGGTAAGGAAGGGGTCCAGGCTACTTATATAGGCATACATGGCCGGCAAGGGCGAACAGGTACGCGAATGGATAACTTGGGCAGTTTGGTGGGTCATTCCCGTCAGATCCGGTTTGGGTCCGGTCTGACCGGGCTCGTGGACCGGGCTGTCCGGTCCCGGGTCCGGTCTGACCGGGCCTGTGACCGGGCTGTCCGGTCATGGGTCCGGTCGACCGGGCGCAAACCGGAAATCTGCGAAGTTTCCGGTCTTCGTCCGGTACGAGGGAGCTGCGCCCGGTTGGGCGCCCGGTTGACCGGGCTCGGGACCGGACGGCCCGGTTGTGGGTCCGGTCTGACCGGGTCCTGGACCAGCCAGGCTGGGCCTCTTCCTCCCGCCTCTTCTTCCTCTTCCTTCTTCTCTTCTTTCCTTCTTCTTCTCCTCTTCCTTGCACCATGGGAGTTCCTTCTCTCTTGGTCCTTGTCGATGTCGGCACCTATAGATACAATGATGATAGGCATGAGGTAGCATACCATTCAAGTTGGTGTTGAGGTCGACCATAGAGAGGAAAGGGTTCACCTTGACATATATGGCGGGGGTTTGTGTTGTTGGTCCACTTGGGGGACTCCTTGGCCATGGTGTAGCATCGACGATAGGCGGGGCTGCACTTGACGGTCTTGAGGTGGAGGTGTCCGAAGGCCACCCCGCATCATCTCCCCCCTTGGGGAAGAGTCGTCCTCGACTCTTGTTCCTCCTCATCGATGAAGTAGTCCATGACGGGTGTCCCATGTTGTGGTAGAGGGATAAAGTCGCGGTCGAAGAAGAACTTGGGGAAAAACAACTTGCAAATGGAAAGCTTGTGGATGCCAATTTTGTGATCGGCGAACAAGAGGCTCTCAATAAAACACGAAGCATCAAGTCGTTTCTCCAAGAGGCATTTGGCAAAAATGGGAACCAAAAGAGTGTCGATGTATCCAAAATGTGGTAGGGCAAAAATTTGTGCATGTAAGAGTTGTAAGGTGTCAAAAATGTGTGGTGTAGCATTGTCCCAAACCAATGGAACAATCAAAAGGCAAGTATCGGCGGCAAAATTTTGGGCAAAATTGTTATGTGCAATGGCAAAGAGATGGAAACTTCTAGCTTGGGAAAGTATGGTTGGCGTGAGCCAAGTATGGGTATCCTCAAGTGTCCAAGCATCCATTTCAATTGCTAAAGATGAAATGAGAAATCCAAAGAAGAGCAACTTTTTGTGTGACATGTGGCACAAGATGCATAAGGTGTCTCTCACATGTATGACATGGTCCTTGAGATTGTCGGAGTGTATGATGAAAGCATCAAGACATACAACAACCATTGTGCCAACAAGATGTGTCAAGCTATGTTGCATAAGAGGCCAAAGAGGTGACGAGGAATTGGGCCAAACCGAAAGCTCGACAAGACAAGCCAAACACACACGAGGGCGAAGGCTTTTGGGAACATACCCTTTGGTGTGAATCCCATGGTTAAGGCCCTTGTTGGGGTAGCTCTCAATTGCTCGTTTTGTCAACTCATGTTCCGTGGCGGTGGAAAGCGGTCGTCCGTGTACCTACACATGGAAGAAGCAAAACAAAAAGCGTGTGTGCATGGTAGAGGAACACATCATCCATCATGATGGTCCAAGTCTTGTGCACATCACCATTAGTGTCAATCAAGATAGTATGGAATGCATGGCGATGGTGCGAATGGCAAGAAGGTGCATTCATGGCATGTGGTAACTCATGATCATCAAAAAGTCAGAAGGCTATGGGGGCCATCTCGTGAACAATGAAATAAGCATTCTTGCATACCAAGCATAAGAAAGAGCAATTGTTCACAATCTTGGATGCAAGGATCATGGAATGGTGTAAGCATTTTGGACAAAGCATGCGGAAGCTAATGTCATCCTTGTCATTATCATTGCAAGCAATACATGGTAAAGAGCAAGTGGTCGACATATTGCAAGCAATGGTGGAAAAATTGAAGCTCTCATAGCATGGCATGGTCATGGTATCACAAGCATTCACTTCCACATGATCAACAATGTTATCAAGCAAAGTATCGCATGGGAAAATGAAAGTAGCATGTGACGTAGCAAATGGATCATCGAGATCATGCATGCACTCATAAGTCATCATGTCCACTAGTGGGATCATGGCATCATCAACACCTATGTTGTTACCTTTGTAGGCCGACTCATTTGAGGTAGGTGTTGTGGAAGTAGGAGGATCCATGTGGTCGACATGTCCATCTTGGAGCAAGCATGGTGAGATATCATCATCGTCATGCACCATGTACATCGTCTCCATAATCGGGAACTCATCCTCCGTGGAACCTAGTGCAACATAAGAAGACACAAACGAGGGAGAGGTTAATGTGTTAGCAAATGCGATGTCCTCCATGGACCTATCATCTACCTCTATTAACTCACTTTGTGTATCACTCATGTCCTCCAAACGGAAGCACTCAAACTCACATATGGGGTGGAAGTCACTCAACTCACTATCACTCTCACTCAAGTGGGCTAAGTGGCTCTCATGCTCACATGGGATTGGTACAAACTCATCGATCAAGCATAGGGGAGTAGGCTCGACTTTCTCATCTCCATGCGCCTCCTTGGTTGAAGGGAATTTCCCATGCTCAACCATCTCAACTCCATGCGCCTCCATAGGTGAAGGGAGAATCCCATGCTCACCATGCTCAACTCCATCGCCTCCCAAGTCGTCCTCCATCGGTGGCGTCGTAGTGGCGTGGAGAGCTAGGCTCGGATCCACATCATCCTTGCGTTGGCCTTGGAGGTCTTCATCTTGAAGTGTGTGCGCAATAGGCATCTTGGGGACTTGTGCTTGTAGCTTGTCGAAGTAGAGCGTCTTGGCGCTTGGCGTTGTGCATTGCCATGCCACGTGACCCTTGGCCTTGCACACCTCACATAGGAGATTGGGACATTCCCGTGGAGGGTGGCCTTGTTGCTTGCACTTGTAGCATCGGAGTCCATAGGCGTATGGCGAAGTAGGGGCCATTGTGGTGGTGGCACAAGAGGTAGAAGTCGCCGTATGAGGAAGGTCTTCATGTCGAGGCTCTCGTCTTCTTGCCTCATCACCATGTCTTGAGTGGTGTCGTCGAAGATCATGTGTGGGCGGATGTCGATGTAGACCATGAGGTGGTGGTGGTCGACGACGATCATGAGATGGTGCGAGTCGATGACGGTCCTTGCCATGCCTAGATGATGGCTCATGCGACTTGGCATGTTGCTTGCGACGCCTTGTGGAGCTTGGAGAAGAGTGTCGATGACGATCATGTTGGGGACGCTCTTGATGCTCCACATGATGTGCTTGAAGTTGACGATCTTGTGCATAAGCACTCTCATGGTGGCGCCTTGTGGAGCTCGGAGAAGTGTGTCGATGACGCTCATGATGGGGACGCTCTTGATGATCCATATGATGGTTCCATCGTGGAGGTCCTCTATCTTCATATGTAGCTCCATTGGCCAAGTAGGTGACTAGGTGAGGCTCCGCCATGGTGTCGATGTCGTAGGCGTGGCGTTGCTCCACCATGTCGTCCATGCTTGATGAGCCATTGTCGATGTAGAGCTCGTCGAAGTCGTCCTCAAGGTGGTGCTCCACCATGTCGTCCATGTCGATGATGCTTGGGGAGCCATGGTCGTTGTCGAGCTCCTCGATGTCGGAGATGTCGGTGATGCTTGGGGAGCCATAGTCGGAGTAGAGCTCCACATGTTCCTCCACATCCGCGGTGCTTGAAGAGGAGTCCTCCTCGAAGTGCTCCGTGTACTCCTCCGTATCTTCTTCGTCGCTATACATGTTAGCATGACAAGATCTATATGGTGTATGTTAGTGGAAGGAGACTACCTCGCACTCTTACCAAGGTAAGATACTATTGGGGCAATCAACCAAGCCAAAAGTAAGATCAAGTGTATCGGGGACACACGCAAAACCACACGCAAAATCTAGCAAATATGGTGTGAGGCGAGTGTTGTGGAAAGCCAAAAGACAAATCCAAGATCGAGTATGTTGTTAAAAGTGGGTAAGGTCCAAAAATCCAAATGTCAATGTGAAGATCACTATAAACACGGAAAAAGTTGTGGAACACACACACGAGATAAGCGGGGTTAGTGCAACCAAAAGTGAGCGGAAAAGTGTATGTACGGGTGCTCGGTGTCACACTAACACAAGGAGAGGCAAAGCTTCGGTTGCAAAGGAAGAGACAACTAGATTCGCACGCGGCCTCTCTTCTCGTATCTCTCTTTGCTTAAAAGCTTTTTCTCTTTTGTATGTGGTGGCACTTGCACTCGTTTGTATCTTTGGTGGCACTTGGACACTTTTGTATGTATGGGCGTATGGATGTATGGATGTATGGTGCTACTCGCACTCTTTTTGTGTTTTTGGGGCTTTTTGACGCACTATGTTAGCGTTAGCCTCGCTTTTGCTATCTTGCCACACGAGTGTTTGCTTGGATGCCTTACTCAACACTACACACACACCTCACAATGCGGGGCCACGTGCAATGTCTCGCAACACTAGACAAGCAATGCTCAATGGGATAGATCGCAAAAGGAAGAGGGGTTACAAGGTGACAGCTGCAAGTTATACCTGCGATGGTGGTCGTGGTGGTGGTGGTGGAGATCGCCGGACGTCGAGGTCGAAGGAGGGCGCGAAGATGCGCCCGGTCTGGGGCCCGGTTGGACCGGCTCCTGGACCGGCCTGTCCGGTTTCCGCCCGGTCGACCGGGTTCTGGGCTGGCCCCGCCGGTCGTGGGTCCGGTTGACCGGGTGCTCGACCGGATTTCGCGGGCTGGACGTTTCTCTCTCCTGTTCTTCCCCAAACCAAAACCAAATCGACCAAATCGAAGGGAAACGATGGAATTGGAGGCTCAAAGTTGGGGAAATAGTAGATCAAGCACAACAACACCAGATCCACGGACCAAAACCACTCAAAACATAACCAAATCACAGATCGGTCAAGAGGCAATTTGGGGCTATTTTTGGGGATTTTTTTGGAAAATTTTATAGGAACGAAATCGGGTGGGTGGAGGGTCAAATCCGCGGTCACCAAGAGCTCTGATACCATATGATGAGGTCTAAGACCCCGTGTGTGGCCCGATCTCGCGGATTGACTTCGAAACCAAGGGGGAGAGATGGGAGAACGCGAGGAACACGAAGAACACGACGAGCACGAGGAACTCCGAGACTCACGCACTCACACCAACCCGATACACCCGATGCTTACCTCCGTGGCTCGATGGACCACGCCAATAGAATCTCCTAGGAAGAGGCACGGGGCAGAATTCCTGGAGAGAGATTGGGGTTGGAGAGGAAGAACTTGGTGAGTGAGAGAGAGTAACAAGTACTAGAATCTCAATCAACAAGATCAAAGTCAACAACCAAGGTGCCTTGATTACAGAGGGATGATACCCAAGGGAGACTAAGCTCAAAGGTAGGTTTGAGTTCAAAACAAGTCTAAGGGGTAAGGAAGGGGTCCAGGCTACTTATATAGGCATACATGGCCAGCAAGGGCGAACAGTACGCGAATGGATAACATAGGCAGTTTGGTGGGTCATTCCCGTCGGATCCGGTTTGGGTCCGGTCCGACCGGGCTCGTGACCGGGCTGTCCGGTCCTGGGTCCGGTCTGACCGGGCTCGTGACCGGGCTGTCCGGTCATGGGTCCGGTCGACCGGGCGCAAACCGGAAATCTGCGAGCTTCCGGTCTTCGTCCCGTACGAGGGAGCTGCGCCCGGTTGGGCGCCCGGTTGACCGGGCTCGGGACCGGACGGCCCGGTTGTGGGTCCGGTCCGACCGGGTCCCGGACCGGCCAGGCTGGGCCTCTTCCTCCCGCCTCTTCTTCCTCTTCCTTCTTCTCTTCTTTCCTTCTTCTTCTCCTCTTCCTTGCACCATGGGAGTTCCTTCTCTCTTGGTCCTTGTCGATGTCGGCACCTATAGACACAATGATGATAGGCATGAGGTAGCATACTATTCAAGTTGGTGTTGAGGTCGACCATAGAGAGGAAAGGGTTCACCTTGACATATATGGCGGGTGTTTGTGTTGTTGGTCCACTTGGGGGACTCCTTGGCCATGGTGTAGCGTCGACGATAGGCGGGGCTGCACTTGACGGTCTTGAGGTGGAGGTGTCCGAAGGCCACCCCGCATCAGTGAATGTCCGGCCCAAGCCCTGTGCAGTTCCCAGGTTGACAGTCTGTCTTCACTGGGAGGCCAAGCTCATGGGGAGAGGTGCCTATACTAGGATATGTAAGTGAAAGGTTATGGTTGATGATCCGCGTATCGAGTTACGATTATTCGGGGTTACCCCCGACGGATGTAATCAAAAGTTGTGGCACAAGTGTACAACCTCTGCAGAGTGTAAACCTATTCGAATAGCCGCGTCCACGGTTAAGGACGGTTGGAAAGGCCATACTGTTCCGTCATCAGACCATTTTTCAAAAATGTGACATATGACTTGTGTTTTAAATTTGAAAAGGTGAATGGTGAATTGGAATTCAAACACAACCGAGTTGTGGGAATGACACTAATGTTCCCACTTGAGTTAGTCTAGTGATTCAAGCATCTTTACTAAAAGTTTATGAAATAAACTTGGCTTATGCAAATAAACCTAGAGCTTAGTATCCCCTTACTAAAATTGATAGTGCTTACACTAGTATTAGTTTGCGAGTACTTTAAAAGTACTCATGGCTTTGTCCCTGGCTATTCAAATGGCCAGACTATGAAGGTGAACAGAAGTACGAGGAAGATGGACAGCAGGACGTCTACGACAACTAGGACTGCTCCTGACGTCAAGCGTTGGCCTGTGGATTAGATAGCCACTACTACTTCGCTTCCGCTATTTGTGATGTTCGTTGATCAATAGATCAACTACTATTGTAATATTGGATCATGTGATCTACCCTTGTAAGACGATTACGTGTTGTAATAAATGATGACTCTATGATATTCAACTATTATGTCTCGCAACAACAATATTCCTGGGATTGCGATGTATGGCATAATAGGCATCTGGACTTAAAAATCCGGGTGTTGACAGTATCTTTCTCACCGAGCTTACTTCGGAGCTTTGCCCAACTCAACAGACACACACACAAACCCTCTCACGGTCGTGACATTTGTGCAATGCTTCGCAACGCTCAGAAAGCTACTCTCGATGGGATAGGTACGCAAGAGAAGAAACGGGATTACAAGAGGTGAGGGGGCAAGTTATACCTAGATGTTAGGCGGTATCGGAACACAAACTTGCGATGGCGAAGTGGTGGTGTCGAAGTTGCGCCGGAATCCCGGGTGCCGATACCGTCGTCGCGATGTCGATGTAGGCGCGGAAGCGGTTGTCACGTACCAAAGGCACTCCAAATCGGAAACCGGCAAATGAAATCAATGCCCGAAAAGTTGGGTCAAAACGAGCGGTCAAAAGTTGGGTCTCAAAAATTGTCAAAAAATTAGACTCAGACTATGTGGATTATTTTAAGATTGTTGTTAAAATTTGGAGTCAAACAGACTTCAAAAAGTTGTCAAAATTTGGAAAAAAAAGTTGAGTCAAAACTGAACAGAAATTGAGACAAAACACTAGACAGATTTGTGCTGGGTAGTACCGCTCGTGGTACCGGAGGAGATACCGGTTAAAACATTTTCTATACTGTAAGCAAACTCGTGTTAGCCGTAGTCGAGCAAGCAAAATCTGCCGGTAGTGCCGGCCAAGGAAAATCGAGCAAGGAAAGGCGGAGCAGTGGGCCGGCGGTTGGGGTTGACGCAGCGCTGCGCAGCGAGGCAGAGATGGAACGCACGTAGCGGCGCGGTGGTGATTGCTGAGCTGCTAGCTGCGAGGCCAGGAACGAGGCGCAGCGTGGTGGCTTGGCGGCGTGAGATGGGCCGGGGCGGGCGGGAGATGCAGTTGGTGGCCAGATCACGTGGAGGTGGGCGCGCGAGGGGAGTTGACGAGCGGAGGCCTGCGGGCTGTGGCCGCGCATGCGGTTGGTGACCGGCAGCGGCTCGAGCGGGGGCGTGCTACGGGGAGGCGCGGCAGGCGGCGGCGGTGGCTGGTGTGGGTGAGCTGCGCTGCCGGATCGAGGCAGCCGGATGCGTGGTGGTCCGCCAACTGCTCTGTGGCCCGAGCGGGCGCGGGGCGTTGACGCAGGATAGGATCAGCGGAGGGTGCAGCTGGTGGCGCGCACAGCGACGAGCGGAGGTGTGCACGCTGCTGGCGGCAGCGATTGGTGGAGGCGCGGGCTGGCGGCTCGGTGACAGGGGCGGCCGTGGCCCTGCTAACTGGTGGCGGAAGGTGGCGCCGCAAGGCGTAGTGAGGTGCAGAACAGCGGCAGGGTCGAGGCGGGATGGGGCCTGCGGCGAGGTGGGCCAGGTGGGGTGCGGCGCTGCAGGTCGCGCGGGCGAGCGGAAGGAGAAGGAGGTCGTGCAGCGGGGGCGTTGACCAAAAATTGGGAGCGTGTTCTTGCTGTTCTTGAGGAAAACGGACCAAAACTCCTCAAATCTGAACAGAAATCGATGAAATTGGTTAAGAAAAGATGGGGAAAACTAGATCAACACCAAACACATCAATCCAGTGGATCAGAACCACAAATAACTTAACAAATTCGCACATCAAATTTTGAGCTATTTTTTGGAGGAATTTTTTGGGAATTTTTTTTGACGAAAATCGGTGGAATTAGGGGTCAAATTCGTGGCAAACTTTGCTCTGATACCATATGATGAGGCCTAAGGCCACGTGGGTCGCCCGATCTCACGAATTGACCGAGGGAAAGGCGGGGGAGAGGAAAAACACGAAGAACACGTTGAAGAATACGATAAACACACGCAAACGCACACCAACCCGATACAATTCCGATTTGCTCTCGATAGCCCGAACCACTATCCCGATACAATCACTCAAGGAAAAAACACAAGGTAAAATTCCCGAGAGAAAGACCGTATGTAATCGATAGAATCACTAGTGCGAAAGACCGAAGTAGAATCACACAAGCGGGAGATCAATCAAATAAAGAGGGTCTTGATATAACTCATAGATTTTTGTCTAAGAGAAGAGGGGGTTTCCCTAATCCCAAAGGGATGGTGGAAGCATAAGCCAAGTTCTCACTCAAGTTATGTCTTCTTAATGAAGGGGAGGTGGGAGTCTATATATAGGGAGCCACTAAAGGAGGGGTAGTTTAAGGAAAAGCGAGATACAAGCATAGCCATACAATGGGCGATTAAGGGTTCAGATCTGATGTGCTTTGTCGTAGGGTGGCAGTGCCGGCGTAGGCAGGGCGGCAGTGCCGTCGTCCTCAGGCATCATGGTAGGGCGACAGTGTCGTGGAGGTGGGGCGGCAGTGCCGGCCCCGGGGCGGCAGTGCCGGTCATCTGAGCGGCAATGCAGGCCTTCCTGGCGTCTCTCCTTCTTCCTTCTTCTCTTCCATGCCTCCGTGACCTCGGTCTTGAGTGTGGTTCTTATCGTTGATGTACATGATGCGGTGTAGATCGAAGGTCGGGCTACATCACCCGGCCTCTGCGTCGGTTGATGCATCTTCAATGTTATCTTGCTCCAAAAGTGTTTTATTTGTATTCTCAATATAAATTTTCAATTTTGAAATGGATTTACTCCAGTCTTTTAAAGCATATCTCAGCCTTTGAAATTTCATGTTCAGAATTGTAGCACTTTTTCCTTCTAAGTTGGCATTTCCCAACTTTTCTGAACTGTGTCCATAAAACCAGAGTGAGCTGTCCAGTAAGATTCAAATCTGAATATTTTGGCTCCAGGTATGCTTGTTTGAATTGTGACTACACATGAAATATGATCAGACACTGGTTTTCCTTGTGGCAATACCAAAGTACCTGGGTAAGTTGCTGTCCAGTGAAGAGAGGTAAAGAATCAGTCTAGTTGTTCCAAAAGAGGACAAGTTTGCATATTGCTCCAGGTAAAGGATATGCCTTTAAGGGGTAACTCAGTAAGATTTTGACTTCTGATAATGTCATTAAATAGTAGCATGTTAGAAGCACTTCCACCTGGCTTATTCCTATTATTTGGTCCTCTAATAAAATTAAAGTCCCCTAAAATTATCCAATCTTCATCATCAGGAACTTTGAGTTCGTACATCCATTGCACAAATTTGTTCCTTTGCTCACCAGCACATGAGCCAGAAACATTAACAAGTGTCTAGGATTGAGCTGACTGAGTTGACGTAAAGCGCACAGATATAGCGAAAGATTCACACTGCATTACAAGCCCAGTAAAGATGGAGCTATTTCAGATAATTATTAGGCCACCAGAAGCACCATACGAAGGAATATAAGCAAATTCATCAAAACGAGGTGGACAACAAGACTTAATAAAAGCCGCATCAAAATGACTCTTCTTTGTCTCCTGGATACTGCACACTTACTGATATTAATAGAATTTAGCAAGGCTAACTGTTTCTCATCTGAATTTAACCCTCCGATGTTCCAACAAAGAACACACCATTTCTTTAGAAAAACCTTTATAAGAAATTAACTAGAAGAATTAGCTTCCTCCTCCTGTAGACTTGCCATAAGCCTCTTTGGAGGAACTTCCTCAGCTGGAATACCACAGAGATTAATGCCAATACACTGCATAACTAGAATTGGAGTAGGGGGTCGAACATTTGTGGTCTCCTCCTGCAGATCTGGAACATCAGGGACAACATCAGCGTTTTTGCTAGATGCCAACACTGGCACAACAGGAATTTTCCTTGCCTTCACTTTCGACTTGAAAGGCTTAGCACAGGGACAATATTTGGTCTAAACCCATTATATTTATTAGACCGTGTGCTTCTTCTGACAGAAATTGTTTCAGTAGGTGTGTCCACCTTCCTTTTGCTGTTCTTTAGGACTGACGACTGACTGATATTGATAAACTCTACCATAGAATTTTCAGCAGGAGTTTCTGCACCGAAAGGAACTATGTGTAACCCATGTTCATCATTAACATGATTATTCATAGACATTCCAAGTAAACATCCCGAGGGTTCAAGTGGACTGAGCAGATTGCATCTCTGAACAAAATCCTTTCCAAATAGCTCTAACTGCGACACTACACTTCTATAAAAAGCATCTCCAAGAGGACAAAAGGATAGGAGTTTCAGAATAGTTGCTCTCGCTAGGGAAATTTGTATTGAATCTACCCATATGAAGGGTGTATACTTCATGTTAAATATTTGATTCTGTTCCATAGGAGAAGTCTCCAAGACTTCAGATACTAGTTGGTTCACCTCAGCCTTTGCAGTATTAAACATTGACGAGATTTCCAGAGCCATGTGGTCTGTACTCACATTCGAAGAGCTAGTAGAAGAGATGTGGCCCTTTGCCCCCAGCTTCATCACAAAGATCCTGAGCAACAACAGCATCGTGTAGAACCTTAACATTCTGATGTAATGTAGAACTCTTATCAAGTACGCCAGGAGTAATATTTGGCAATAAAACATCCTGCTTTCGCTGCCAAACCTTTTTAATGCTACAGTTTTTAACTGAATGTCCCAAAACACCACAAAGAGAGCATCTCACCATGACCCAAGCCTTTTTGTGTCCAATGCCTGTCCCAGCAGCAAGATGAGGTTTACAATTCTTGCAGGGAGAGCAAAAGTAATCGCAGTCGTAACATTTGATACCCGGAAATTCATGAGCCAAATGGCCAGAAAGGCTACAGGAGCGGCAACGATTCCGTCGTCTAAAAATGAATTCCGAGGGTGGAACAAGACGTAGATCAACTGCATACGCAATATCTTCATCGGAGTAACCAGCTTGTCGTTGGTCCAGAACGTGCAAAAGTGTATCTGTGTCAATCTTCTCAAAATATTCCTTTTCAAAAGAACTCCCAAAAATTTTCGCTCCAGTGACAAATGGCCCGATCTGATCTGGCACAACTGAAAAGGATCCAAGAGATAACTTCATCTTCGGCGACAGCTCCAGAGATCTCCGAGGAATGGGCGAATGGATTGAAGACAAACAATCCTTGGAAAGAATGGCGTTATTCATCACAGGAGAAAACCCAAATTTTGATAATTCTCTGGCCGAGTCCATAGACTGATCCATCTTCGCACTTTTCACGAGGACATGCAGATAAGGTTTAACTAAAACTGGGCTACGCTGAGCCACCTCTAGAATCTATGTGGGGCCCCGGACCTACCAGTTCGAAACTCCTGTTATGCATACAATTTCACGATCCCAAGATCATTCCATCGTGAATAAATAACCAAACTGATACCAGATTACATCATCCATTAAAGTACCGAATTAAAAGCATTACGGAAGTCTTACATCATAGGCCATCAAGGCCATAGTTCAACAAACAGCAGCGGAAACAACTTGACTCCAACAGCGGTGGAACCCAAGTCATGCCTTTACGCTACAGGCGACTGACTAGGAGAGCATCCTAGTTCGCGTCTTTAGCGTCGTACTCCTCTTTTCGTAGTACTCCTCTTCACAGTCTGGCCAAGTAAATAGCCAGGACAACAATGCCAATGAGTACGTTTGAATCTACTCGCAAACCACCTTAGAGAGAAATAAAGGATATGCAGTATGGCAGTAGCAAGGAACAGACACTAAACTAGGGCGACAAGGAGCGAGAGGTGGCTCCTCTCGAGAGTATGACATCTCTATATCTTTGTTGAAAAACCTTTTTGTAAACAAGTTTATTTGCAGACTAATAGGTAAGGATGACCCGCTTTCCTTTCCGGCCATCTCATATGGCCATCACAACTATTCCATCTTTTCCACCGTACCTCCCAGGTACATTTCCACCAGTCCCACTAGCGTCCTTTTTCCGAAAACATTTTTGAGAAAACACTTTTATAAACCAAAACTCTTCATGCTAAGCAACAGCCTTCCCAACCGTCCATAATCACGGACACGGCTACTCGAATAGTTTTCACTCTGCAGAGGTTGTACACTTTCCCCACAAGATCCGAATACTCATCGTGTGGGCATCATCCCTGCATAACAACATATGCCACGACAAGTACCCGATCGTAGTTTTTCGCCTGCTCGCCTTAGCCTAAGACATGCCACCTAGATTTGTACCTCCCAACACCAGAGTCCGAGGGATCGTTTACCTAGGAGTAGCAAATTCCCCGACCAGCTCGACCCTCCGGAATGCCGCAACCAACTGCGGGGCATTATTCAATGGGAGCTCATAGGTTGTACCCCTGCCATCGGTACGCAATGGAAAGGCGTTCCCAGTTTGCCGGGAAGGCCACGGTCGATAGGTGTCCATGCTCGGACTACCCCTTACACTTGCAGGACCCAAACTAAGGCGAGACAAACTACTACACTACGCCCCGTGACCACTTTGGGGTAATGTGGTTGCACTATCTTTCAGTCCGGGTGAGTACTTAGGCGCTAAAGTTTTCGAAAACATTTTCTTTTCTCCACTTGCCTCCAGCAAATCTTCTTTCCATAAACATTTTTTCCTTTCATAAACCCACACTTGAACAGGGCTACCCCATTCCAGGGTTTTCGAAAAACTTCTTTTCAGAAAAACATTTTCATAACCATTTTTCCAGGGCTCCCAACCTATAGTCCAATTCTTCTTTGAAAAATGGCGACAAGGATGACAATGTGATAAGCACCATATCACTAATAGAGGTGTGATCAGTAGGTACCAACGAGGGTTGCACCCTAAGGGTGGATTAATAAAACTCCGGGTGGCACTAACCACCCACATAATAAATAAAAGACATGCACTTTATAAACCATGTAATAATGCAAGAGCAAGATATATAGGACCAGAGATGCATCAATAGGTGGCTTTCCTTGATCAGCAAAGTGTCCCTGGTCTTTCTCTTCAAATCCCCTGTAGTCACCTCCTCCTTCGTTTCCAGCGGCGTTCGAATCTAGCGTAGCAAAAATAAAAGAACAAGCAACATACCAAATCAACAATCCATACCATAATAGTTCACACAGAAATTTGGTAAAATTCCAGTATGTAAAGGTTCACAAATACAAGCTACTAGAAGTGGGCTCACTAATTTAGGGTTTGTAAAACAAAAGTTATGATTTTTACAAATCCAGAAATGACTTAGGAACCATTTAAATGGCCTAAATCTTTCTGTGAGTCACAAAAATGCATGCAGCATACATCCTGGAAGCTATCAACATGTAGAACACACTTGCACAAGAATCACATGCAAATAAACATTTAAATAATTTCGAAAATTTAACGAAGACAGAAACCAGAGACAATTAATAACTACGCACACTAGCCACATAGCACAATCAACCAGAGCCAAGCATACCCCTGGGTAGCTGATACTAAATGTGATCTAACCATACTGGTTTGGCATTTTTCCGATTTGTAGATGAACTTACAAAAATCAGATACTGAAAAGGTGTTCTGTTTCAGTAGTAAAATCTTCAGAGGTAAACTACCACACACAAAAATATTTCCTTTGGCACAAAAGTACCCTATCCTGATATCTACCAGCAGCAAATGGATTTGCTCCAAAAGCCTTGGTAGTTTTCAAACTAAAAATCAAGGACTGGCTCTCTGGACAAAATTTGATTTGTAAATCAAACTAGATCCAGGAGGCTCCTGCATGCCATGCCTATGCCAAAAGAAAGGTATTTACTTCTACTGCACACACCAAAATTAACCTCGTGCAAAAAGGACCCTTACAAAACTCATACTAATTAAAATGCACTTACAGTAACATTCTGGACTTTGATTTATGTACACAATTATACAACCAAACATCACATGCACGCAATATTTAGTGGTTACGATTTTTTTTGTGAGCATCCAGAAATTTGAATCATCAACACTCGACGAATTTATGGTATTTCAAAACCTTCGGCAGAAGTTACTGGCAGTTTAATCAAGAAAATAGGAGCAAAGGAGAAGGGCTGGGACGGCTAGGACTGGCCGGATTCAGCCTAGCGGCGCTGCGGCTGCGCGGGAGAAAGAGTTTGAACCGGCCACGTCGTTGCCGGCCACGCTGGCACGCAGAGCCCACGCTATCCTGCATGCATGCGTCAGATTTGGATCCGACGGTGCACATGCCTTCGTCCAGCTCGCGACGCGGAACGCGCAGCTGCTAAACCCTAGCTACTGGGAGGTTTTGCAGGGGCTCACCTAGGGCGCGAGGCACGGCGAGGAAGGGTGCATTCGAGACGGTGCAGTGAGGGCTACCGATCAGTGGTTGCGGCGGCCGAAACCATCACCGTTTTTTTGGCGGTCATCGTGACGGAGACGCTGTTCGGCGTAGCTTTGTCTACAGGAAATCTTGGAGAGGGAGAAGATGCGCGTTAGATCGAGGAGAGGATGGAGCTTCCAGGGGAAACAAGAGAGAAGGAAGATGCCGACGTCTGGCAACGAAACCTTCACTGGCGCTCGCAGACGGCGAGCACGAGCACGGTCTGCAGTGAGGAGAGGGGCTCCTCTCCTCTTAGGAGGTGATCTGGTGGAGGGTGGCGCATGTGGTGGCGAACGGAGGGGAAGGAAGGGTGCCTAGGCCGTTTTATAGCAGAACGGCCGGTGCACCGTGCGCCGGGTCCGTGCGCAGAAGAAAGGGGTGGGTGCCAGCACGGGATTGGGCGGCTTGGGCAGCGTTGCTGCATGTCCGAGCCGCAGCACCAATGGTTGGAAGCTAGCGCGCGTCGGTGGTGAGGTGAGAAGAGAGGAGATAGAAGGATGGCGCTGCAGCCCGACTGTTCGACGAAATGCCAGCAGTTGTGGGGTCGACGGCGCGCAGGATGATGGGAGAGGACGGCATTGCTCTTGTCTCCGACGCGTGTGACCCTCTCCCAAGCACTCCACAGTCGTCCAGGAGCACATATGCGAGGAGGTGAGGTCGCCACCGTGGCCGTGTCCATGCCGGCGTGCATGGTGACCATTGTGGGTCACCCGAGTGCTGTCAGCGAGAGGGAATGAGAAAAGGAAGCAAGGGAGTTGTCAGGGAGAGATAGGGGACAGGGCAGCGTCTCCAGGACAAGCAGGTCGAGCCAAATTTGGAAGGGAGATGGAGATTTCCTGGATCTTCCCATACGCGGGTCCCCAGGTGGTGTGCACGTGAAAGAGAGGGAGGGTGTCGAGTTGGGGGTCTAGGGAGGGGTGCTAGGGTGTGGTGCACCTCTTTCCACCGCGCTGGTGGCTTGGAGAGGGAAGAAAAAGAGAGAGATGCAAGAGAGACATGGTGGAGGTGAAATGGTCCGGGTGACTATCTATCTAGTTCTCCAAATTTTGGATTTTCGGTTAGGGCACTCATCAATGATCTAGGGCAAAACCAGGGCAAGGGGGTATGAGTTTAAGAGATACAACTTGGGAAAATTTGCAGAGTATCATTAGAAGAAAAGATGAAAAAGAAAGGGTGGAGGGAAATTGGAGAGAAACATGATCTTGGAAGATCATGATCACATGAAATGTGATCACTTGCTCTAGGGTTTTTGGCATGGTTTATTTAAATAAAACCAGAATTAAGAAAGGGGTCACATGAGGATAGGGGTTTAGGGTTTTAGGGATTTACACACAAGTGGAGATTTCCACAAGCAATCATACACCCATACTCTACAAACAATGGCAATATCAATCATGCATGCTAAATTTGAAAACAGAAAAAGTTTTTGTTGGCCCTAAATTTAGCATTCCAAAAATTTAAACCAATGCACAAAAGTTGGGTTGTTACAAACCTCTGCATTCCCTAGGGGCAAGCTTCCCTTTGACGTGAAACCTCTGCATTCTCTTGAGTGGCATGACACGCAGATAGGCATGATCTCCAACCTTAAAGGTCAGTTCGCGACGGTTGGAATTAGCATAACTCTTCTAGCGGGATTGAGCGGCTTTGAGGCGGTCACAAATCCGTTGAACTTGCTCTTCGGCTTCACGAAGGTGGTCAGGTCCAAAAACTTGACTATCTCTGGTGTCGGACCAGTTGAGAGGGATTCGACAACAGCGACCATATAAGGCCTCGAAGGGGGCCATCTACAGACTGGCTTGGTAGCTATTGTTGCAAGATAACTTGACGAAGGTAGACAGTCTTCCCATTTCGCTCCATAGGCAAGGACACAAGCACGAAGAATGTCTTAAAGAATCTGATTTACTCTCTCGGTCTGGCCACTAGTCTGCGGGTGATAGGCAGTGCTGAAGGCTAGCTTGGTACCGAGAGCTTCATGAAGGCTCTTCCAGAATCTGGAGGTGAATTGGGTACCACGATCCGATACTATCCGTTTAGGGACACCATGGAGACTCACAATCCGGGACACACACATGTCAGCTAGTTTGGTACCATTATAGGTGGTCTTCACCGGGATGAAATGAGCAACTTTGGTAAGTCGGTCAACGATGACCCAAATGGAGTCATGGCCACGCTGCGATTTAGGGAGTACAGTAATGAAGTTCATTCCAACTTCTTCCCATTTCCATTTGGGGACCTTGAGGGGTTGGAGCAATCCAGCTGGCCCCTGATGTTCAGCCTTCACTTTATGGCACACATCACATCGGGCAATGAAAAAGGCTATCTCACGCTTCATACCATGCCACCAGAATTGCTTCTTGAGATCTTGATACATCTTGGTTCCTCCGGGGTGGATTGAGTAGGGGGTGTCGTGGGCTTCCTTCATGATGAGTTGTTTCAGGTCTTCAACATTAGGTACACACAGGCATCCATTGTACCACAAAACTCCTGCGGCATCAAACCAAGAACTTCCCCCCGATCCATCCTACGTTTAATTCCTTCAATACTCTCATGACCCACTTGAGCTTCCTTGATTTGATCGAATAAGGTCAGTTTCAACTCAAGACTGGCCAGATAACCATGGCTGACCAACTCGAGGCTGAACTCCTCTAGTTCTTCAAACATCTTGGGTTGAGAAATTTTGATCAGGGCGTTCAATGAACAGGTCTCTCGGCTGAGGGCATCAGCTACGACATTGGCCTTACCGGGGTGATAATGAATTCTGAGATCATAGTCCTTAATAAGATCCATCCATCTGCTCTGCCTCGTGTTTAGCTCCCGCTGAGTGAAAATATACTTCAGGCTCTTGTGATCGGTGTAGATTTCACAGCGGTTTCCAACTAAATAATGATGCCAGGTCTTTAGGGCATGAACCACCGCAGCAAGCTCTAAGTCGTGTGTGGGGTAATTCATCTCGTGCGGTCGAAGTTGTCTTGACAAATAGGCTATTACCTTGCCTTCTTGCATCAGCATACTTCCCAAACCAAGTTTCGATGCATTGCATTATACATCAAAATCCTTGGTGATATCAGGCATGGTCAAGACGGAGGATGTAACTAATCTCTTCTTGAGTTCCTAAAAACTGGCCTCACATTTGTCGGTCCACTCAAACTTCTTATCTTTCTTCAATAGCTGCGTCAAGGGTCTTGCAATGCTGGAGAATCCCTCAACGAACTTGCGGTAATAACCTGCCAATCCTAGAAAGGCGCGAACTTTGGTTTCATTGGTAGGGGCTTTCTTCTCCATGATGGACTGAATTTTGGACGGGTCGACAGACACTCCACCGGCAGATATGACGTGACCTAATAATCCTACCTCTTTCAGCCAAAACTCACATTTGCTAAACTTGGCATAAAGTTGGTGCTCTCTGAGAGCCCCCTAAACAATCCGTAGATGTTCAGCATGTTCCTCTTCATTCTTGGAGTAGATCAGGATATCGTCGATGAAGACCACGACGAACTTGTCGAGGTACTTCATGAACACCTTGTTCATGAGATTCATGAAGTAGGCGGGAGCATTGGTTAGTCCAAAGGACATGACGGTATATTCAAATAGTCCATACCATGTGGTGAAGGCAGCCTTGGGGATGCCTGACTCTCGAACCTTGAGTTGGTGATAACCAGTTCGGAGATCTATCTTAGAGAAAACTCGGGCTCCATTCATCTGGTCAAAGAAATTTTAAATCTTGGGGAGGGGGTATTTGTTCTTGATGGTGACATCGTCCGGCAATCCACGCACAGGCAGATAGTACCATCCCGCTTATCCACAAAGATAACGGGAGATCCCCGGGATGATGCGCTAGGACGAATCAACCCTTTCCTCAACATGTCATCCAACTGCTTCTTTAACTCCACTAATTCTTGGGATTCATCCGGTAAGGTAACTGAGCGATGGGGGCATTTCCGGGAACTAGCTCGATGATAAACTCGATATCCCGATCAGGGGGCATACCGGGTAACTCATCGGGGAAAACCTCAGGGTACTCACAAGCTATGGGTACTTCATGCAAGGATGGATTGGCAACACTCTTCTTGCATAGGGCCTTCGATGATGGCATGGTGGCTACATGTTCAACTATCTCACCGTCCTCAGTAGTCAAGGTTATGGCTCGGCGAGCACAGTCTATATGTCCCTTATATTTAACCATCCAATCCATACCTAGAATAACTTCCAGACCTTGCTCTCCCAACACTATTAGGTTGGCGTGAAAACGCTTCGCTTGAATATCTATGGGGACCTCTTTGCAAGATAAATCTATTTTGGTGGAGGCTCCCGGGATTTGAACTAACATAGGCTGTTGCATGATTGTAGGCCTCAAACCACTCTTTCTAGCGAACGGCTTAGTAACAAACAAATGCGATGCTCCGGAATCAAACAAGACAGTGGAGGGTACTGAGTTGACAGGGAACGTACCCAGAACAATATCCGGAGCTTCCTGAGCTTCTTCCGCATTGACATGGTTCAGGTGACCTCTGGATGGTCCAACTGACTTCTTCTTGTTTGGGTTCCTCCCAGCAGCAGTGCGAGCTTGTCCCTGATTTGGCTCGGGCGCATTGGGGCGCTGCTCAGTAGTCACCCTGTTAGGACACGTCTTGGAGAAATGCCCGGTCTGTTCGCAGGAGAAGCATCCATTTGAGGGAATGCAGACTGTGTTGTACTGGCGGTTCTAATTGGGATTAAAGTTGCTTCCTCCAGAACGCTGAGGGTTGTAGTTGCGATTGGGGTCGTTGGGGTGAGGTGTAGGGGGTGGGGTCCTCTGCTACTAGGGCGCCGGCCTTGGTGGGGGAAAACAGCTGGGTCACTGAGTGCTGGAGCTGCCTTGGTGCAGCATCGCCTTGCGCTTGCGGTTCTCAAACGCATTCTTGCGCTTGCTCTCAACCATAATAGAGGCATCCACCAACGACTCAAGATCTGGGTATGGAACAGCCACCAAGATACTCTGCATCTCATCATGCAGACCATTCAGAAAGAGGTCCTTCTTCTTCTCTTCGGTGTCGGTGTCTTGGGGAGCATACCTAGACAGAGTAGTGAACTTGTCCATGTACTCCACCACAGACATACTTCATTGCCTCAGGTTCATGAACTTGTGCTTCATGAGCTTGATCGGTCCAGAAGGAATATGGGTCTTGCGGAACTTGGCCTTGAATTCTTGCCAGTTGATGACGTGTCCTTCAGCTTGAATAGCCTTGACATTTTCCCACCAAGCACGTGCAGGTCCAGAAAGGAAGTGAGTGGCGAATAACACCTTCTCATCATTGCCGACTCCGGCGACCTCCAGGTTGTTCTCAATGGTGCAAAGCCAATCATCGGCGTCGAGTGGTTCAGTGCACTTGGCGAAAATAGGAGGGTTGGTGCTCTGGAAATCCTTCAGCTTAGAGCGGGGGTCTCCATTTCCACTCCCGCCATTATTGTTGTTGGTGTTTCCGGTAGCAAGTTGAGTGAGGTGCTGAAGGGCAGCAAGGTTAGCTTGGCGCTCCTCTTGGGCTGCCTGACGGTCTTCCATCATAAGGCGCAGAAGTTGAGCCATGTTGGGTCCGGAGGTGGAGGGGGGTTTTGGTCTAACCCGCTGGCGTTTCCTCTACGGGTTTCAACCATCCTGGAGAGCTGTGGATTCAGATATTAATGGGGAAACAAGGAGATGGGCAGCCACTTAAAAGGGGAGGGCTTGTTAAAAATGAAGAACTTTGAAAACGGAAACAAGCAAATGCAAAGTAGGCGAACGAAAGCATAACATGGCAGGGGTGCCGAAGGCACAAGGTAGCATACAACATTGTAACATAAGTCTCATACCACACAACCAAAAGGGATGGTTTTAACAGAACCATCAACACAAGTCTACTCACATCGCAAAGGGGGCCTAACTCATCGCCCTACGATAAGGTGGTGCGAGTCCGGGGGTAGTGCTCTAGTCATCATCGAGGGCGACGACAGGGCCCTCGGGTGCAGGTGGGGCATCCTCATCGTCGAAGGCTGGCTCCTCGGGGTCCTCATCGGACATCAGTGGCTCAGGCTCCTCATCTTCATCGTTGATGAAGGACTCATCCTCAGTATCCGACTCCATATCGAAGTCCTCCTCGTAGTCGTTGTCGTCGTTGAGAAGGGCCTCGTTCTCCTTGCGGAGATCCTCACCTTCGTCCTCAAGCTCCTCAATAGTGGCCTCCATCAGAGTGGTCAGGGCCTCCAGCGAAGCCACCTTCGCCTTCAGGCGAGAAACCCTCCGGCGTGCAGCGACTTGCGCTCACAGGCAAGGTCGCCCTATGCAGCAGCAAGCTGAGCACGCCGTGTCTCTAACTCAGTCTCCTGCAGATCACACCTCTCTCGGGGGCGGTCCTGTTGAGTCTGAGTGTGGTGCAGCAGGTACTCCACGTGTTGCAGCTGGTGGGCGGTGTCAACGTGCGGGGCGTCAGCCACGGGTTGACCCTCGCCGTCGCGCTGGCCGAGGTTCTGGTAACTAGTGCCGGCGACAGCCTCCGGGTGAAGAAAGGCAAGGCGGGCGAGCGCCTCCTGGAAGGCTCGGATCATCCCGTCGAGCCACGTGCGCTCCATCACGTCGACGGAGAACTCCTCCAAAACGGGGGCAACCTCGCGCCCCCTGACGATGCAGGTGACCAGCCAGGCCATCTGCGAGTCCTCGGACCTCTCGGTACGGATGCCCTTCACCTCAGGCACCGGACGCTCGCACCGAATAGCTAGGTCGGCCAAGGCTTACTCAAAGAGGTAGAGGGGTGGCCTGACCCAAACCTGACGGTAGACTCGATCGGCATCTACACAAATTTTAGAGTAAATTTAGTTAGTGACCACGGTGTGCAAAATTTTAAGCATAGTAAAACTTTAATGCAAGTAAAGTTTTTTGAAAATAGAAGGAGGTAAGGGATTTAAGCATTTTCAGCATTTAGTCAACCTTTTTATTTGAAGGAAATAGTTTTTGGTCTATTTCTAACGCCCATGCTAACTAAGGCCTCTGATACGTCTCCAACGTATCGATAATTTCTTGTGTTCCATGCCACATTATTGATGTTATCTACATGTTTTATGCACACTTTATGTCATATTCGTGCATTTTCTGGAACTAACCTATTAACAAGATGCCGAAGTGCCGATTCGTTGTTTTCGCTGTTTTTGGTTTCAGAAATCCTAGTAAAGAAATATTCTCGGAATTGGACGAAATAAAAGCCCAGGGGCCTATTTTCTCACGAAGCTTCCGGAAGTCCGAAGACGAAACGAAGTGGGGCCACGGGGAGCCAAACCCTAGGGCGGCGCGGCCCCCCTTGGCCGCGCCGCCCTGTCATCCGGGGCCCCTGTGCCCCCTCTCGACTTGCCCTTCCGCCTACTTAAAGCCTCCGTGACGAAACTTCCGGTACCGAGAGCCACGATACGGAAAACATTACTGAGACGCCGTCGCCGCCGATCCCATCTCGGGGGATCCCGGAGATCGCCTCCGGCACCCTGCCGGAGAGGGGAATCATCTCCCGGAGGACTCTACACCGCCATGGTCGCCTCCGGTGTGATGTGTGAGTAGTCTACCCCTGGACTATGGGTCCATAGCAGTAGCTAGATGGTTGTCTTCTCCCCATTGTGCTATCATTGTCGGATCTTGTGAGCTGCCTATCATGATCAAGATCATCTATCCGTAATTCTATATGTTGCGTTTGTTGGGATCCGATGAATAGAGAATACTTGTTATGTTGATTATCAAAGTTATGCTTATGTGTTGTTTATGATCTTGCATGCTCTCCGTTACTAGTAGAGGCTCGGCCAAGTTTTTACTTTTAACTCCAAGAGGGAGTACTTATGCTCGATAGTGGGTTCATGCCCGCATTGACACCAGGACAGAGTGACGAAAGTTCTAAGGTTGTGTTGTGCTGTTGCCACTAGGGATAAAACATTGATGCTATGTCTAAGGATGTAGTTGTTGATTACATTACGCACCATACTTAATGCAATTGTCTGTTGCTTTGCAACTTAATACCGGAGGGGTTCGGATGATAACCTCGAAGGTGGACTTTTTAGGCATAGATGCAGTTGGATGGCGGTCTATGTACTTTGTCGTAATGCCCAATTAAATCTCACTATACTCATCATGATATGTATGTGCATTGTCATGCTCTCTTTATTTGTCAATTGCCCAAGCTGTAATTTGTTCACCCAACATGCTGTTCGTCTTATGGGAGAGACACCTCTAGTGAACTGTGGACCCCGGTCCAATTCTCTTTACTCGAAATACAATCTACTGCAATACTTGTTTTTACTGTTTTCTCTGCAAACAATCATCTTCCACACAATACGGTTAATCCTTTGTTACAGCAAGCCGGTGAGATTGACAACCTCACTCGTTTCGTTGGGGCAAAGTACTTTGGTTGTGTTGTGCAGGTTCCACGTTGGCGCCGGAATCTCCGGTGTTGCGCCGCACTACATCCCGCCGCCATCAACCTTCAACGTGCTTCTTGGCTCCTCCTGGTTCGATAAACCTTGGTTTCTTTCTGAGGGAAAACTTGCTGCTGTGCTCATCATACCTTCCTCTTGGGGTTGCCCAACGAACGTGTGAAATACACGCCATCAGCCTCCTATAGTCAGGATGGCTCTGATACCAGCTATGTGGGCCCCGTACTTACCAGTTCGAAACTCCTGTTATGCATACAATTTCACAATCCCAAGATCATTAAATCAGAAATACATAACCGAACTGATACCAGATTACATCATCCATTACAGTACCAAATTAAAAGCATTACAGAAGTCTTACATCATAGGCCATCAAGGCCGTAGTTCAACAAACATCAGCAGAAATAACTTGACTCCAATAGCGGTGGAACCGAAGTCAGGCCTTTACCCTACAGGCGACTTATTGGGAGAGTGTCCTAGTTCGCGTCTTCGGCGTCGTACTCCTCTTCGTAGTCTGGCCAAGTAAATAGCCAGGACAACAATGCCCATGAGTACATTTGAATGTACTCGCAAACCACCTTAGAGAGAAATAAAGGATATGCAGTATTGCAGTAGCAAGGAACAGGAACTAAACTAGGGCGACAAGGAGCGAGAGGTGGTTCCTCTCGAGAGTATGACATCTCTATATCTTTGTTGAAAAACTTTTTGTAAACAAGTTTATTTGCGGACTAATAGGTAAGGATGACCCGCTTTCCTTTCCGGCCATCTCATATGGCCATCACAACTATTCCATCTTTTCCACCGTACCTCCCAGGTACATTTCCACCAGTCCCACTGGCGTCCTTTTCCCGAAAACATTTTTGAGAAAACACTTTTATAAACCAAAAATCTTCATGCTAAGCAACAGCCTTCCCAACCGTCCATAACCGTGGACATGGCTATTCGAATATTTTTCACTCTGCAGAGGTTGTACACTTTCCCCACAAGATCCGAATACTCATCGTGTGGGCATCATCCCTACATAACAACATATGCCACGACAAGTACCCGATCGTAGTTTTTCGCCTGCTCACCTTAGCCTAAGACATGCCGCCCAGAGTTGTACCTCCCAACACCAGAGTCTGAGGGTTCGTTTACCTAGGAGTATCAAGTTCCCCGACCAGCTCGACCCTCCGGAATGCCGCGACCAACTGCGGGGCATTATTCAATGGGAGCTCATAGGTTGCACCCTTGCCATCGGTACGCAATGGAAAGGCGTTCCCAGTTTGTCGAGAAGGCCACGGTCGATAGGTGTCCATGCTCGGACTACCCCTTATACTTGCAGGACCCAAACTAAGGCGAGGCAAACTACTACGCTACGCCCCGTGCCCACTTTGGGGTAATGTGGTTGCACTGTGTTTCAGTCCGGGTGAGTACTTAGGCGCTAAAGTTTTCGATTTTTTTTCTTTTCTCCACTTGCCTCCATCAAATCTTCTTGCCATAAACATTTTTCCTTTCATATACCCACACTTGGGCAGGGCTACCCCATTCCAAGGTTTTCGAAAAACTTCTTTTCAGGAAAACATTTTCCTAACCATTTTTCCAAGGCTCCCAACCTATAGTCCAATTCTTCTTTGAAAAATGGTGACAAGGATTACAAGATGATAAGCACCATATCACTAATAGAGGTGTGATCAGTAGGTGTCGTCGTGGTGAACAGACAGATGCCATAGGATGGCTTAGATTGGGGCCGAATGGACGGAAGAGGATTCGGGGGAGGGTTTGTGATTAGATGGGATGAACTTCCGGATGGTTTCCTCAAGAACTTAACCAAGGCTAGAGGTTCAAGAAGAAAGACATAAGGAAGAACTCGCTCTAGATCATCTTCTTTACTGATCTTAACAGGATACAAGTTTCTCAGTACAAGTGTTCTTGTGTCTTCATGTCCGCCCGTAAGAGGGGCTGCCCCCTCTCCTTATATAGGGGAGAGGGTGGCTTACAGGGCAAGAAACCCTAATGGCATCTTTGACTAGACAAACTACTTTACAAAGCTACTTTAATCATAGAAGACACCGGAGGCCTCTTTAATCAGGGATGCTGACGTCCTCCGGCTTCTTTGACCGTCATCCTTCTCTTTATCGTCAGCCCTTCGTCTAAAGTTACTTTGCTTAGCTCATCTTTGTCTTCTAGCTCGGAGAGAATCTTTGACCAGTCCTGCCGACCTGCTCTTCTTTCCGGTAACCCGGTGTCTTCTTATCCGGTTCCGGCATACCCCTCTTGGGGATACCGGCTTAGCCTCACTTAGCTAATTCTTATCTTCTAAGTTCCGGTACGAACATTAAACCGGTATCTTGATGGCTCAAACCATCCGATTTGGCATGCCTTTGGCATACCGGGGGTTATCCCCCCAACATTAGTCCCCGAAGCTGGTATAGCCTGGAGGATTCTATCCTACAGACCATGCCAGGTTTTCATCTCCTTAAGATACCGGTTTAATCACTCATGCCTTGAGCTTGGTTCCGGCACCTTTACCCTTGTCCGTTTTCTTCTCTTTGCGAGGCACGTTCCGGCATCTCTTTTCTCCGGTATCATTTGCATTTATTCTTCCCTCGGCGAAGTCGAGAATATTTTGGGCCCCGCGCCTGTCAGTGACATGCGCATTGTTAACTGCTGCACCAGTGTCAGTTGTCACTTCGCTTCGACTCCCGCGCGTCCATTTAATGCACTGCTGCGGATCCCACTAGCCGTTTTGGATCCCGTGTGCGCCTCCGTGTGGCCCCCCCTTTTCGCGTGTACCTCTCTGCCACGTGGCGGCCCGTGGCGCGAACCGTCGCGGGCCGCGAGGCGAACCGCCGCGGCCCAGCGGTTTTCAGCCCATCTTCTCTCTCCTTTATAAGCACAACTGCTCCTTCTTCTTCCTCTTCTTCGCATTCCTCATCCTTCGCGCATAGTGCTCCTCGCCTTTGCGCTTCCGCCGCTCTCCGTCCGCCGTCGCTTGCTCAAGCTCCGGCGCCCGGCGAACTCACGCCGTGCTTCCGCCGGACCTCGCTGTGCGGGAATCTTTAGCAGCACCTTCACCGCGCCCGCTGCATTCTCGCTCCTTCGCGAGCTTCTCCGCCTCGCCGTCGACGGTGCTCGTCGGCGACCGCAGGTCCGCTCCACCACCGGCGAACACCTTCCTCAGCGACCGCGCCGCTCAAGGTTGGTACCAATCTTGCTTTGCTCGCCATCTGCTTGCTTTTCAGATCTTGGGTCTACGGTGTTCTTATTTCCTCTTTTTCTTTGGTTTTCTTCTTACTCGTAGATCTTCACGCGGGGTTCAAGTGTGGGATTTCTGTTTTTTCGCCTACCCATCCAATGTCTGACGAGGAATCTTCCTCCGCATCTTCTTCTTCTTTTTCCGTTAAGCGCCGTAGACAATCTCCCGGCGAATCCACGGCTTCAGATCCGATGGAGACCGATTCCGGCAACCAGCGGGAATCCGGTGGCCGCCAAGAGTCCGGTGGCCATCTAGAATCCGGTAGCTTTAGCCAAGCTTCCGGTAGCCAAGAGGCGGGTAGATCTGGCCAAGCCTCTAGTAGTTCTAGCCAATCTTCCGGCGCAGAGCCTTCCCCAATCACTCGCGGAGCCTGGATGGGCTCCAATGTCACTGAATTCGAGATCGACTGGTTATACCGGTCCCGAAGGATTCCGGAAGGAGTCACTTGCCGGATTCCTGGTGACGAAATCGAACCGGACCCCGAGCCCGGTGAACATGTTGTTTTCCTTGCTCATTTTGAACGTGGCTTCGGCCTTCCTGTCTCCCCCTTTTTTCGGGAGTTTTTAGATTTCTATAAACTCCAACCTCACCACCTTCCTGGCAACGCCATCTTTTACCTTTCTTGTTATGCCACCTTCATGGAGGCCTATATCGGCATTCGTCCCACTCGTGAGACGTTTGCCCGCTTCTTTTGTTTGCGGATTAACTCCGTCCAGGGCAAGGAAATCCCTAAGCCCAAGCCGCCCGTGGAGTGCGGATCTTGCATCGTTGGCTCCCGCCGGGGGAGCACTTTCCTTAAGTTTGCCGGCCTCGAATCCTGCCGCGCCTGGCAAGGAACCTTTTTCTATGTGAAGAACAGCGGCCGCGCCAATCTTATTGATCTTCCTCCGTTCCAAGCGGGGCCTCCTAGCAGAACCAACTGGAGCTACAACCCGAAGACAGATCATGCTGAAACCAACCGGGTGGTACGCTTCCTGGCCTCTTTGAAGAAGGAGACCAACATCTGCTCGGATGATATCATCCGCACCTTTATTTCACGCCGGGTGCTTCCTCTGAAGCGCCGTGCGCATAGGATGAGCGAGATGTATGGCCCAGGCGATCCTAGCAAGATCACAGGCCGTCCCCTTAGCAAGAAAGACGTTGTTCGCAAGGCTAAGCAGATTTGCCAAACTGCTATGCCATTTGACCGGGAATGGGGCCTCCTTCCCCTCGGCACTACTAACCCTCCGACCCAAGAAGTAAGGGATTATGCAATTGGGGTTGTTTTTGGCCGGTAACTTTCTGCTCTTGCTAATCTTCTTTTTTCATGTTTCAGGCCAAGGACCGCTTCCCCCTCATTGAAGTAGAGCGGCGAGGAACTTGCTGTAAGCGCGCCCTTGACTCCTTCGACCCAGATCCCTACATCTTTTGGAAGGATTTGAAGATGGGCAAGACCCCGGCTGCGCATCTTGGCCGGACTCCGCCGGAGCCAACCGGGTCCTCCGATGACCTGACCACGCTTGAGGTATTTTCTTTTCCGGTTTCTTTTACTTTTCCACTATTGCATTCCTGCGAATTGCTTCTTAGCCATATTTAATTCATAGATCCACGAGCGCGTGCCGCCCCTGCGCGCCGAGGCCGGCTCCGAGTTTGTGGACAAACTCATGGCCCAGGGCCAAAAGAACAAGCAGCCGGCATCTAATGCCGGTCCCAGCCAGGCCCCTCCCTCCAAGCGCTTCCGGACCGAGCCCGTGGGGGAGAAGGAAGTGGGCGTGCGCCGCTACGGGCGCAAGGCGATGCCAACTGCTTCCGGGTAAGTTTTTCATTTTCCGGCTTGCCTCTTTTTTGCCAAGTTCTTTTTCCGGTTGCTTTTTTCCAACTATCTTTCTTTCTTTTTCTCAGCCCTGCGCTCAAGCTTGGCCCAAGGCCATCGGGCTCTGAAGGTTCCGCAAGGACTTCAACCCCTCCTCCTCGCTCAAGCCCGGCACCATCTGGTGCCGGCAACACCTCTGCCTCCCTTTCGGGGGGCACAACAAATTCGGGGCGTGCGGCCCCTTCATCATCAGATCACCGCACGGAGGAGGATCTTTCCTTTTTCCCAGAGAACCAGGATACCGGTGCCAGCAACATCGGCGCCGGAGAAGAAGAAGCTGCCGGGCGGGTGGAGCCTCCGGCTCCTCCCGTCCTTGAAAAAATGACAACTTCCGCGCCGGAACCTTCCGCGCCGGGAAGTTCCAATCCGGGTGATGCGCCCAGCGCTCCCCATTCTCCACGAACCATCCTCATGCCGCCGCCAGGTGCTCCTCGCGCCAAGCCTTCCGGGGCCGCTCCTACCGCACCGCCGCCCAAGACTTCCAAGCTCATTAAGGGGAAGGCGACGGCCTCCAGCGCCCCTTCCGTCGGCCAGCAGCCTCTGGTGCTGCATGTCTCCAAGGCCGCCAGGGATACCGCCACGAAGGCCACCGGTCTTCTTGGCCGTATTACTGAGTTCCAACGCCAAGGCCGGGACCTGGGGCATCTCCTGCCCTACGCCCAAAAGTGGAACGCCGCGGACATGACTCCGGCGACCCGCGGTCTGGGCAAGGACAGGCTGCCGGCACCTGACCCTGTCGGGGACCGGTCTTCCGAGGAGCACTTCATGCGGCTTCGCAGCGCCGTGAAGGAGCTCGACAGCGCGTGGTACGATGCCACGAACAATCTGATGGTACGTTTCACTAACTTTTTTCAATCTTTAGCGGTTTCTTCGTTTCCGGCTTTGTTCTATCTTTTCTTTAGTTTCATGCCGGTTTCTCTCTTGTCTATCTTCCCAGTCCCCGAGTTTTGTGGTGAGAGCGCAGCTCTTAGCGCAAAACTTAACTTAAAAACTTAGCGTGAAACCGGCACTGCCAGTCCCCGAGTTTCGGGTTAAGCACCTTCTTCTTAGCGCACAACTTATCTTGGAAACGCGCAAAACCGGCACTGCCAGTCCCCGAGTTTCGGGTTAAGAACTTTGTTCTTAGCGCAAAACTTATCTTGGAAACGCGCAAAACCGGCACTGCCAGTCCCCGAGTTTCGGGTTAAGAACTTTGTTCTTAGCGCAAAACTTATCTTGGAAACGCGCAAAACCGGCACTGCCAGTCCCCGAGTTTCGGGTTAAGAACTTTGTTCTTAGCGCAAAACTTATCTTGGAAACGCGCAAAACCGGCACTGCCAGTCCCCGAGTTTCGGGTTAAGAACTTTGTTCTTAGCGCAAAACTTAACTCGTTTCTTCTTCTTGAACAGCTCACGGCTGACGCTCGGAAGGCCCTCTTTGAGGAGCTCTTATGGGAGCATCGGGAGCTCGCTGAGGCACACGATAAGTGCCAAGGTAAGTTTTTGTTCTACCGGCATTTTTCTTACCGGAAACCTTTTTTCCTCCTAACATTCGCAATTTCTGCTTAACAGTGATCCCGGAAGCTTCCATTGACGCTCTCAAGGAGCAGCTCGCCGCCGCCCAACGTATAACTTTTCTCCTTTCTCCTGTTAACTTGGTTTCCCTTTTCATATTTACTAGCATAATCTTGTTAACATCTTCTTTTCCGGGTTGCAGGGGAGAAGGACCAGCTCATCCGGCAGCATCAGGAGGAGCTGAGCGCCCACAAGACCAGCTACCAGGAGCTCAAGTCCCAGCTCATTCAACTGGGGCTTGACCATGCGAAGGTCCTCAAAGCCGCTGAAGCTGATGCAGCGGCCAAGATGGACGAGGCTCTGGAGGACGCCGACAATGCCACCGTGGTACTGCGGGCTGAGCCGGAGGAGCTGGCCAAGGCCCGGAAGGGTGCTGAGGAGAAAGCCGCGCGGCTGGAGGAGGAGCACAAGGAATGCAACCAGTTGATCCTGCAAACTGACACACTTGCCTACCGTGAGTCCTTTTCCTTTACATACTTTGACTACTGCATACGAGCCTTCCGGTCTCTTTTTCTTCCGGATTCTTTTCCTTAGCCTTTTTCTTTTTTCGCACAGGCCTCTTTCCGGACTCACAGAAGTACGCTGTCAAGAAGGTTGACGCGCGCCGCAAGGACCAAGGCCAAGCGAATCTTACCGTGCCATGGACGCCCAACGATCATCTGGTCGCGCTTAACGCACGGGTGTCTCATATGCGCGCCATAGATCGCAATCTTTCTGACATTCCTGATGTAGCTACCCAGCTCTTCAGGACCCTGTGGCCTGGCGAGGAGGTGCCGGATACCTTCTCCCTCATCAGCGACCGTCTCAAGGGCGCCGGCAGGAGGATCCGCGAGTGGCAGTGCTCGCTGCCCGCGCCGGAGCGGATTCCGCCCTCCGCGTCGCTTGTTCCCGGTACCCGGAGCTCGACCTGGATGCCCTCACCGGAGTGCGCGAAGGCGCGGAAACCGATCTGGACCCGATTCTCACCGCTAAGCGGAAGGATCGTGCGTACCATATCGCGGAGTACGCCGAAATGCGCACCTTCATCCCTCCCCCTCCTGACGTCAAAGATTATCTTGATGAGGAGGAGGATGAAGCCGAGGAGGAGCCTCTAGACGACGCTGATGCTGGCGACGCTCCTCCGGAAGCTCCTGCTGCCTGATTACCTGCCTTAAGATTTACCTTGTTGTGCTGTTTGGCCCTGCGTACCTTAAAACAATGCTCTGTTAAATTCTACCCCGGTATGCCGGGGTTTATGATGTAAAACTTTAAATCTGCTTTTGGTTGTGGCACAACAGTTTATGCCGGTATGTTATACCGGTGTTAATTATCTTATGTTTGCCCTAGCATATTTGCTCATGGTTTTGCTTTTATCTCGTATCGCAAAGATTTCTAGATTGTTTCCGCATCCAATTCGATGCATACTTGGTTCTTTTGCCTTGGCTCTGCCTGCCTTCTCTGGGCGTTCTTTGGCGTATGAGCACAAGGTTCTTTCACCAAAACAAGCATCTTCTTGAACTTAGAAATAACTCTGAAATTTTGCAAAAAACCGGTTTAACCGGGGTTAGTTAAATTTTCCGGATTGTTCTTTCCTGCTCTCCCTCTCCGCAGTTCATGTGCTTATCCCCTACCGGTTTATCTTGCTTGCCATGAAGCCGGTTTGCGGACAGCAGCAGAGTCGAAGACTCCGGTAGGATTTAGCACACTACTAAACCGGAAAGAAAAAACAGTCAATAAGCAACCGGTAAACTGAAAAAATAAACAAGTTACATGCAACTTTAAGTTGTGGTAGTCCCCGAGATTCATTCAAGGTTCCGACATCTTTTATTCATAGCAAATAAGGTACAAAAAGGAACTTCTTACACCACAACTTCAAGAGTAGAAAGGACGCAACAAAGCTACATTCCATGGACGCTTGGTCTCCTCTCCGGACCTGTCCGCCTTTCCTTTCTTCCATTCCTGTGCATCAATCAGGTAGTAGGCATCGTTGTGGAGAGCCTTGCTCACAATGAAAGGCCCTTCCCATGGCGGGGAAAGCTTGTGCCTGCCTTCAGTGCGCTGCACTAGGCGTAGCACCAGGTCTCCTTCCCGGAAAACTCTCGGGTTAACCTTCCGGCTGTGATAGCGTCTGAGGTTCTGCTGGTAAATGGCTGTTCTTGCCAAGGCCAGCTCTCTTGCTTCTTCTAGCAAATCCACATTGTTTTCTCGAGCTTCCTTTACCTCTTCTTCGTTATAGAGTTGCACCCTTGGTGAATCATGGAGAATATCGGTTGGTATGACCGCTTCTGCTCCATAAACCATGAAAAATGGAGTGTATCCGGTAGACCGGTTTGGAGTAGTTCTTATGCTCCACAACACTGATGGTAGCTCATCGAGCCAACACCCCGGCGATTTTTCCACCGCATCGATGAGTCTCGGTTTGATACCGGAAAGCACCAAAGCATTTGTCTTTCCACCTGGCCATTGCCTTGTGGGTGGGCGACTGAGCACAAATCCAACCGGATATTCTTGTCCTCACAAAACCTTTTGAACTCACCTTGAGCAAAATTTGTGCCATTGTCAGTGATGATGCTATGTGGGTATCCATACCGCAAAATGACATCTTTCAAGAATTTAACCGCTGTGCGCCCATCACACTTTGCGATGGGTTTGACTTCTAGCCACTTGGTGAATTTGTCCACCATAACCAAGATATGGGTCATGTTTCCCCTTGTCTGTTTTGAATGGGCCAACCATGTCTAGGCACCAAACCGCAAACGGCCAAGTCAATGGTATTGTTTTTAAGCCGGAGGCTGGGGTATGATTTTGCTTGGCGTACCTCTGGCACCCATTGCATTTTCTTACCATATCCTCCGCATTTTCCAAAGCTGTTGGCCAATAGAACCCATGCCGGAACACCTTTGCTACCAGCGCCCTTGAGGAAGCGTGATGTCCACACTCTCCTCGGTGAATTTCCTCGAGCATTTCCTTTCCTTCTTCCGGTTCCACACATCTTTGGAGGACACCGGTAACACTTCTCTTGTACATCTCGCCATTGATGATGGTGTAAGCCTTGGACCTCCTTTGGATCCTCCTTGATTCATCTTCGTCAACCGGCAAGGTGCCGTTGACCAGGAATTCCTTAATAGGTTTAACCCATGATGGAGTCTCCCGAACCAGGAACACCGGTACGTCTATGTCCATGCTATCCACGAGCATCGTTTCTTCCGGTGCCGGCGCGGCAGCGGCCGATCTTACCGGAACAGTCCCCGAGTTTACCGGAACAGTCCCCGGGTTTCCTTCGTCGATATCCATTGGTACAATGTGTGACTCCGGTACATAAATTGATTCCGACTCTGGACTTGGCTTGATCGATGGTACCCTCAGGTGTGCCAAGGCTATTCCGGGAGGGATTTCTTGTCTGGACGAGCCTAGCTTGGACAAAGCATCCGCAGCTTCATTTTCTGCACGCGGCACATGATGAAATTCACACCCTTCGAAGAAGCCGGCAATCTTTTGCACGTGAAACCGGTACGAGGCCATGTTGGCATCTTTTGCGTCCCAATCTCCGGAACACTGCTGTACCACAAGATCTGAATCTCCATAGCAAATGATCCGGTGTGCACCGATTTCTTTTGCGACCTTAAGCCCATGGATCAAAGCCTCATACTCAGCGACATTGTTTGATGTCCTGAAATGCACTTGTAAAACATACCGGAGATGATCTCCCTTTGGTGAAGTTAAGACCACACCGGCACCGAGACCTTCCTTGAGCTTAGATCCGTCAAAGTGCATCTTCCAGTATTCCACTCTTTGATCGGGGGGCTTGTACTGCATTTCCGCCCAATCGACCAAAAAATCAGCTAAAGCTTGCGATTTGATGGCGTCTCTTCTCTCATACACCGGTACGTATGGTGATATCTGTATTGCCCATTTCGCAATCCTACCGCTAGCGTCCTTGTTGCACATGATATCAGAGATGGGTGCCTCACTCACCACCTTCATAGGATGTTCCTCAAAGTAATGCTTGAGCTTCGTGGCGGCCATGAACACGCCATAGGTCATTTTCTGGAAGTGCGGGTAGTTTTGCTTTGAGAGGGAGAGCACCTCGCTCAGGTAGTATACCGGCCTCTGGACGGTTTTTCCTTCCTCTTCCCTTTCTACTACCACCACAACACTCACGACCCGGTTGGTTGCTGCTATGTATAGCAACATCGGCTCTCTCTCCAACGGCGAAGCCAATATCGGCGCGGTGGCCAGCATTGTTTTCAGCTCCTTAAACGCTGCGTCTGCCTGAGGGGTCCAAACGAACTTATCGGATTTTCTCATTAAAGCATAGAGTGGCAAGGCCTTTTCTCCTAACCTTCTTATGAACCGGCTTAGCGATGCTAAGCTTCCGGTAAATTTTTGTATGTCCTTTAGATCCTGCGGTATCGTCATTCTCTCAATTGCCCGGATCTTTACCGGATTGATCTCAATGCCTCGGCTTGAGACAAGGAAACCAAGCAACTTGCCGGCAGGGACACCGAAAGTACATTTTGCCGGATTGAGTTTCATCCGGAACCTCCTTAGGTTATCAAATGTTTGCCGGATATCATCAATTAGGGTATCTTTTACCTTAGTTTTTATCACGATGTCATCCACATACACCTGCACATTCTTTCCGATTTGATCAAACAAGCATTTTTGCATACAGCGCTGGTACGTTGCACCAGCGTTGCGCAAACCAAAAGGCATAGTGATATAGCAGTAAGCCCCGTGCGGGGTAATGAACGCAGTCTTTATTTGATCTTCCTTTTTCAAGGGGATTTGGTGGAAACCGGAATACGCATCCAGGAAAGACAACAACTCACACCCAGCGGTGGAATCAATCACTTGATCGATCCGCGGTAAAGGAAAAGGATCTCTTGGGCAAGCTTTGTTGAGGTTGGTGTAGTCGATGCACATGCGCCACACCTTTGGAGCTTTTGCCTCCAGGTTCTCATCTTTCTTCTTTTCGACCATCACCGGATTGGCCAGCCACTCAGTATGCGTGACTTCCACAATGAAACCGGCAACTAACATCTTCGTCACCTCTTCTCCAATAATCTTCCTCCTATCTTCAGCGAACCGGCGCAATGGTTGTCGCACCGGCTTGGCATCCTTCCGAACGTTTAGAGAGTGCTCAGCCAGCTCCCTCGGAACACCTACCAAGTCATCAGTAGACCGGGCAAAGATATTCCGATTCTCACGGAGGAAGCCGACGAGCGCGCTTTCCTATGCCTCACTGAGGCCGGCACCGATACGAACGGTACGCTCAGGGAAAGCCGGGTCCAGCACGATGTCCTTTGTTTCCTTTGTCGGTTTGAACGCCGGAGCGCTCAGACTTGCACTCATTGCCGCTAAGCTCAACTGTGAGGACTGAGCCAGCGCAACTGCGGTTTGCATCCTTCTTTTTTCCTCCGCGATCACCAGCGACTCCGCTAGGTTTGACCCGGCAGATGCTGTCTCCAGTGAGATTTTGTAGTTTCCCACCACAGTCAGGGGTCCACGAGGTGCGCCGTGTGGGTCGAGGCCATGAAGGCCGCCAGTGCCGGTCTCCCCAGCAATGCATGGTACGGACTATCTAAGTCCACCACCTCAAACTCAAGGTTCTCAACCCGGCAATTGTCACGTCCTCCAAACGACACATCCACCCGGACTTTTCCAACCGGTGCGCAGGACAAACCCGGAACAATTCCATGGAACGTCGTGTGCGTTGGCTGAAGCATGTTTTCTGTTATGCCCAGCGTATGCATGGTGTGCTTGTACATTATGTTTATGCTGCTCCCATTGTCTATCAGCACCTTGCTGAACTTGACGCGAGTCGTTGGCCCTTTCATGATTGGGTCCACCACGAGAGCGTAGCCACCCGGGTTCGGCATGATTTTAGGGTGATCCCGGTATGACCATGAGAGTTCCTGCTCTTACCACGGCATGTATGATGAGGTCTAAGACCCCGTGTGTGGCCCGATCTCGCGGATTGACTTCGAAACCAAGGGGTGAGATGGGAAAACGCGAGGAACACGAAGAACACCACGAACACGAGGAACTCCGAGACCCACGCACGCACACCAACCCGATACACCCGATGCTTACCTCCGTGGCTCGATGGACCACGCCAATAGAATCTCCGAGGAAGAGACACGCGGTAGAATTCCCGGAGAGAGATTGGGATTGGAGAGGAAGAGCTTGGGGAAGGAGAGAGAGTAACAAGTACTAGAATCTCCTTCAACAAGATCTAAGTCAACAACCAAGGTGCCTTGATTACGGAGGGATGATACCCAAGGGAGACTAAGCTCAAAGGTAGGTTTGAGTTCAAAACAAGTCTAAAGAGCTAATGAGGGGTTCCAGCTACTTATATAGGCACACATGGCCAGCAAGGGCGAACAGGTACGCAAAAGGATAAGTTAAGGCAGTTTGGTGGGGCACTCTCGTCAGGTCCGGTTTGGGATCCGGTCTGACCGGGCCTGTGACCGGGCTGTCCGGTCATGGGTCCGGTCTGACCGGGCCTGTGACCGGGCCGTCCGGTCATGCGTCCGGTCGACCGGTCGGAAACCGGATTCCTGCGAGGTTTCCGGTCCTGGGTCCGGTCGTCGTCCGGTACGAGGGAGCTGGTCCGGTTTCCGACCGGTCGACCGGGCCTGTGACCGGGGCGCCCGGTTGTGGGTCCGGTCCGACCGGGTCCTGGACCGGCCAGCATCCGTCTCTTCCTTGGAGCGCTTCGAGCGACGTCGGCTTCGGCTCCATGATCATCTCCATGTCCAGCTGCTTCTCTCCCTCCCTTGATCTTGGCGCCTCCTCCTCTCCGAGGTCTTGATGCGCCTTGTACCTAATGACACATAGCACGTCGGCATGAGGTAGCAATCCATCCAAAGGGGTACCAAGATCAAGGGTAGTGAGGAGCGAGTTCACCTCATCATGTAGAGCCTTGGCTCGGGCTCGTGTCATCGGTCCACTTGGGGGACTAGTTGGTCTTGATGGAGTGTCGTCGGTGAGCGGGGCTACATCATCTCCCCCTTGGGAAAGAGTCGTCCTCGACTCGTGGCCTTCCTCATCTCCATGATAGGGTGACAAGTCGGAGACATTGAACGTGTTGCTCACCAAGTACTTGGAGGTGGGGATGTCGATGACGTAAGCGTTGTTGTTGATGCGTTTGAGGACCTTGAAGGGACCATCTCCTCTTGGCTTGAGCTTCGAGTTGCGTTCATGAGGGAATCTTTCCTTCCGGAGGTGGATCCAAACGAGGTCGCCTTCTTGAAATATGCGTTCCTTCTTCTTGGCGTTGAGGCGGGTAGCTTGACGAAGCACATGTTCTTGAATGGTAGCTCTTGTCTCTTCATGAAGTTTCTTGACGGCGGCGGTGCGCTTGTCGAAGTCCATGTTGATCCGCTCATGAAGGGGAAGCGGGAGTATGTCGAGTGCCGTGAGCGGCTCAAACCCGTAGATGACCATGAAGGGACTCCTTGATGTAGTCGAGTGCTTGGCGCGGTTGTAGGCGAACTCCGCGTGTGGAAGGCATTCCTCCCATGACTTCAAGTTTTTCTTCACGAGGATGCGTAGAAGGGTGGAGAGGCTTCGATTGACCACTTCCGTTTGGCCGTCCGTTTGCGGATGCGAGGATGATGAGAATAAGAGCTTCACCCCAAACTTTGCCATGAGCGACTTCCAAAGATAACTCATGAACTTGACGTCTCGATCCGACACAATGCTTTGCGGCACTCCATGTAGGCGAACAATTTCCCTGAAAAACAACGAAGCAATGTGTGAAGCATCATCGCTCTTATGGCAAGGTATGAAATGAGCCATCTTAGAGAACCTATCCACTACCACAAAGATAGAATCATGACCGTGCTTAGTGCGAGGCAATCCTAGAACAAAATCCATGCTAATATCCGTCCATGGTGCATGAGGTATAGGCAAAGGCGTGTAAAGACCATAGGGATTGGAAGTAGACTTAGCTTGAAGGCATGTCGTGCAACGGTTGCAAAGGCGCTCGACGTCCCTCTTCATCTTCGGCCAATAATAGTGAGTGGCTAACATCGCAAGTGTCTTATCTCGACCAAAATGTCCCATAAGGCCACCACCATGTGACTCTTGCAAGAGTAACTTTCGAAGAGAAGACTCGGGAATGCAAATTTTGTTGGCTTTGAACAAGTAGCCTTTGTGCAAATAGAAGTCATCAAATCCTCGGTCAACGGAACATTTCTCAAATATCGGAGCAAAGAAAGAATCGGAAGTATAGAGTTCTTTGATCTCTTCGAGTCCCAAAACGTGAAAATCCAAGCGAGTCAACAAAAGGGTGTTTTTGCGGGAAAGAGCATCCGCCACTACATTGTCCTTGCCCTTCTTGTATTTGATGACATACGGGAAGGAATCAATGAACTCAACCCATTTTGCATGACGTTTGTTCAAATTGTGTTGGCTTTTCAAGTACTTCAAAGACTCATGGTCGGAATGAATGATAAACTCTTTTGGCCAAAGATAGTGTTGCCAAACTTCAAGAACACGAACCAAAGCATAGAGCTCCTTGTCATATATAGGATAGTTGAGGCGTGCGCCATCTAACTTCTCACTATAGTATGCCACGGGTTTGCCCTCTTGCATAAGAACACCACCAATACCAAGCCCACTTGCATCACACTCAATCTCAAAAGTTTTGGTGAAATTTGGAAGAACAAGAAGGGGGGCTTCGGTAAGGCGTTTCTTCAACTCATCAAAAGCATTTTGTTGGGCCTTGCCCCAAACAAACGGAACATTCTTCTTGGTAAGCTCATTCAAAGGGCAAGCAATGGTGCTAAAATCTTTCACAAAACGGCGGTAAAACCCGGCAAGGCCATGAAAACTTCGGACTTGGCCAACATTTGTAGGAGTAGGCCAATTATGGATGGCCTCTACCTTGGAAGAATCAACTTCAATCCCATTAGCGGAAACCACAAAGCCAAGGAAAACCAATTTGTTTTGAGCAAAGGTGCATTTGGGGAGGTTAGCATAAAGCTTTTCATGACGCAAGATGCACAAGACTTCTCTCACATGTTGCACATGGTCCTCGAGGTTTTTGCTATAAATGAGAATATCATCGAAATAGACAACCACACTCTTGCCAATGAGAGGACGCAAGATGTGATTCATGAGGCGCATGAAAGTTGATGGAGCATTGGATAGACCAAATGGCATAACAAGCCACTCATATAGACCAAGTTTGGTCTTGAATGCCGTTTTCCATTCATCACCAATAGCCATGCGGATTTGGTGGTAGCCACTACGCAAATCAATTTTAGAGAAAATGGTGGCACCACTAAGTTCATCAAGCATATCGTCTAAACGCGGAATGGGATGGCGGTAACGGACGGTAATGGCATTGATGGGGCGACAATCCATACACATCCGTTGCGTCTCATCCGGTTTAGGCACAAGAATCACGGGAACCGCACAAGGGGAAAGGCTTTCGCGAACGTACCCTTTAGCGAGGAGATCTTGTATTTGTCGTTGGATCTCCTTTGTTTCTTCGGGGTTGGTGCGGTAGGCGGCACGGTTTGGAAGCGGAGCGCCGGGTATGAGGTCGATGCGGTGCTCGATGCCCCGAAGCGGTGGAAGTCCATGAGGAAGCTCGTCGGGGAAGACATCTTGGAACTCCTTCAAAATAGACAACAAAGACGAAGGAATTGTGGTTAAGTCGTTAGTCTCCGATGACGGTCCCTTGCAAATGAGGACGTAGTGCAATATGGTGGATGGGTTTGCTTGCACTTCTCTCCACTCGCTTTTGGTGGCTAGGAGGACGCTCTTTCGCTCACTCATATATGGCTTGTGGCGCTCACTCTCCATTTGGTGGGTCGCTCCCTCACCTCTCAACTCACTATGGTGGGAGTGGTGTTGTGCCCTCGCTAGAGCCTTCGCATTGTCGGCGATGATTTGGCTAGGAGTCATGGGGCGTAGCTCGAACTTCTTGTCGTTGACCTTGAAGGTGTATGTGTTGGAGAGTCCATCATGTATAGCCTTCTTGTCATATTGCCAAGGGCGGCCAAGCAACATGTGGCACACCGTCATGGGTACCACGTCACACTCAATAGTATCCTCATAAGGTCCAATCTTGAAAGTGACGGTGATCGTATGTTGTATCTTGACGTTGCCCTTGTCACTCAACCATTGAATATGGTAAGGGTGAGGATGCTTGCGGAGAGTGAGGTGGAGCTTCTCACACAACTCGGTGCTTGCAAGGTTATGGCAACTTCCACCGTCTATGATGACCTTGATCGACTTGCCACCAATTCCGGCACGGGTTTGGAAGATGTTGCACCGTTGTTCTTCCACATCATGAGGTTGCGTAGTTAGCACCCTTGTGACCACAAGTGAGGGACTTGGGTCATGCTCACATAGGAGAGGATCTTCTCCACTTTCTTGCTCATAAGCTTCTTCACTTTCCACGGCGGCTTGCACAAGGGCTTCATATTCATCCTCATCAAGCGTCTCGATATCACCATTCTCCATAGTGATCATGACCTTGGTGTTCTTGCACTCAAACGACTTGTGACCTTGGGTGCCACACTTGAAGCAAGTGACACTAGAGGGTCCCGTGGATGCCTTAGAGGAGGCGGTGGAGGAGACCGTTTGCTTCATGCGACTTTGGATAGTCGGCTTCTTGGATGTTGTAGAGGACACGTCGGCCTTGGCACTTGTAGCATGAGGAGTTGATGTAGTAGAAGGAGTCGATGTAGCGAGCTTGGAGGTGAAGTAGGTCTTGGCCTTGGAGTACTTGATGTCCTCAATTACTTGGCGTTCGGCCTTGGACGCTTGATGGACCAACTCAACCATGTTGGAGTAAGGTTGGAACTCCACAATTCGCTTGATGGGATAGTTGAGGCCATTGAAGAAACGAGCAATTGTTTGGTCATCGGACTCTTGGATGTTGGCTCGCATCATAGTGAGCTCCATCTCCTTGTAGAACTCCTCGACGGTCTTGGTACCTTGCTTCAACTTTTGGAGCTTGTTGAAGAGGTCGGTCATGTAGTGCGTGGGGACAAAGCGAGCATGCATCTCTTTCTTCATGTCTTCCCAAGTGGCAATTGGGGGTTCACCCTTTTCTTCCCGAAGAGTGAGGACTTGCTCCCACCAAGTGTTTGCGTAGTCCTCGAATTCAAGGGATGCCATAGCCACCTTCTTGGCACCGGAGTAGTTGTGGATGCGGAATATCTTGTCGACCTTGAGTGCCCATGAGAGGTAGGCCTCGGCATCTTCTTCTCCCTTGAACTTTGGCATGGTGAACTTGAGTCTTCCAAACATGTTCTCTTCATCCTCCAAGTTTCTTCGCCTAGGAGGGGCACCTTCATCTCTTGCGGCTTGAGGAGGAATAGGAGGTCTTCTACGGCCAACCATAGCATTGGGTTGGTGTTGGAGGTGCACACTTGCTTCACTTGGTTCACGGTGAGGATGTGGTTGAAGATCTTGACGAGGTGGTTGGCGACGCCCAAAGATGGCCCTCTCATCTTGCTCATGTGGTGGTTCTCCTCTTCCACGTTGGTCATGGCGAGGATGATTGCGGAGATCACGCCTCGGTTGGTCTTGATGTCCATGGCCTTGAGCATCACCATGTGGCTCCATGTTGTGGGAGACGTTGTCATGTGGGTGGCCGTCACGCCCATGGTGGGCATGGCCATCCGGTTGAGGACGATCTTGTGGAGGACGTTCTTGAGGACGAGCATGGCGATGTATTTCTCCTCGCCTAGAGTTGGAGCGAGAGTCTTCATGACGAGCATGTGAGCGATGCGGTCGATGATGGTCTTCATGCCTTGAGGAGGAGCTTGAGGACGAACGGTGACCATGAGAGTAGTAGTCTTGTGATGAGCTTGAGGATGATGAAGTAGAGCGGTGTCGGCGATGACGACCCAAGTTGGTGATGGCGCGCTCGAGGCTATCCATGCGTCGCTCCATGTTCGCATCATTGGCCGCCATTTGACCATTCAAGTTGTCCGTAGCTTCGCGAAGGAGAGCCAAGTCTTGGTTCACAACGGAGAAGTTGTGTGCCACTTCATCGTATTGCTCATCGATGCGCGTCTCGAAGAGGGTGAGTTGCTCCTTGAACTCTTGGCGTTGTGTCCATAGGTTGTGTTGAGTAGCCAACCTCTCGGTGTTGCGGAGGATCTCTCCCTCCCTTGCATCATCTCCGCTCCTATCCATGATACAAAGACAAGCACTAGGTTGTGTATGTTAGTGGAAGGAGACTACCTCGCACTCTTACCAAGGTAAGATAGTATTGAGGCAATCCACCAAGCCGAAAGCAAGATCAAGTGTATCGGGAACACACGCAAAACCACACGCAAAAGCTAGAAAATATGGTGTTAGGCGAGTGTTGTGGAAAGCCAAAAGACAAATCCAAGATCGAGTATGTTGTTAAAAGTGGGTAAGGTCCAAAAATCCAAATGTCGATGTGAAGATCACTATAAACACGGAAAAGGTTGTGGAACACACACACGAGATAAGCGGGGTTAGTGCAACCAAAAGTGAGCGGAAAAGTGTATGTATAAGTGCTCGGTGTCACACTAACACAAGGAGAGCCAAAGCTTCGGTTGCAAAGGAAGAGACAACTAGATTCGCACGCGGTCTCTCTTCTCGTATCTCTCTTTGCTTAAAAGCTTTTTCTCTTTTGTATATGTTGGCACTTTGCACTCGTTTGTATCTTTGGTGGCACTTGGACACTTTGTATGTATGGGCGTATGGATGTATGGATGTATGGATGTATGGTGCTACGCGCACTCTTTTTGTGTTTTTGGGGCTTTTTCACGCACTATGTTAGCGTTAGCCTCGCTTTTGCTATCTTGCCACACGAGTGCTTGCTTGGATGCCTTACTCAACACGACACACACACCTCACAATGCGGGGCCACGTGCAATGTCTCGCAACACTAGACAAGCAATGCTCAATGGGATAGATCGCAAAAGGAAGAGGGGTTACAAGGTGACAGCTGCAAGTTATACCTGCGATGGTGGTGGTGGTGGTGGTGGTGGTGGTGGAGATCGCCGGATGTCGAGGTCGAAGGGGGCGCGAAGATGCGCCCGGTCTGGGGCCCGGTTGGACCGGAGCCTGGACCGGCGGGTCCGGTTTGCCGGCCGGTCGGACCGGGTACTGCGCCGGGCCGTCCGGTTTGTGGTCCGGTTGACCGGGCTGGAAACCGGGTTTCACGATTTGAAGCTTTCTCTCTCCTGTTCTTCCCCAAACCAAAACCAAATCGACCAAATCGAAGGGAAACGATGGAATTGGAGGCTCAAAGTTGGGGAAATAGTAGATCAAGCACAACAACACCAAATCCACGGACCAAAACCACTCAAAACGCAACCAAATCACAGATCGGTCAAGAGGCAATTTGGGGCTATTTTTGGGGATTTTTTGGAAAATTTTCTAGGGACGAAATTGGATGGGTGGGGGGTCAAATCCGCGGAAACCAAAGGCTGCTGATACCATATGATGAGGTCTAAGACCCCGTGTGTGGCCCGATCTCGCGGATTGACTTCGAAACCAAGGGGTGAGATGGGAAAACGCGAGGAACACGAAGAACACCACGAACACGAGGAACTCCGAGACCCACGCACGCACACCAACCCGATACACCCGATGCTTACCTCCGTGGCTCGATGGACCACGCCAATAGAATCTCCGAGGAAGAGACACGCGGTAGAATTCCCGGAGAGAGATTGGGATTGGAGAGGAAGAGCTTGGGGAAGGAGAGAGAGTAACAAGTACTAGAATCTCCTTCAACAAGATCTAAGTCAACAACCAAGGTGCCTTGATTACAGAGGGATGATACCCAAGGGAGACTAAGCTCAAAGGTAGGTTTGAGTTCAAAACAAGTCTAAAGAGCTAATGAGGGGTTCCAGCTACTTATATAGGCACACATGGCCAGCAAGGGCGAACAAGTACGCAAAAGGATAAGTTAAGGCAGTTTGGTGGGGCACTCTCGTCAGGTCCGGTTTGGGATCCGGTCTGACCGGGCCTGTGACCGGGCTGTCCGGTCATGGGTCCGGTCTGACCGGGCCTGTGACCGGGCCGTCCGGTCATGCGTCCGGTCGACCGGTCGGAAACCGGATTCCTGCGAGGTTTCCGGTCCTGGGTCCGGTCGTCGTCCGGTACGAGGGAGCTGGTCCGGTTTCCGACCGGTCGACCGGGCCTGTGACCGGGGCGCCCGGTTGTGGGTCCGGTCCGACCGGGTCCTGGACCGGCCAGCATCCGTCTCTTCCTTGGAGCGCTTCGAGCGACGTCGGCTTCGGCTCCATGATCATCTCCATGTCCAGCTGCTTCTCTCCCTCCCTTGATCTTGGCGCCTCCTCCTCTCCGAGGTCTTGATGCGCCTTGTACCTAATGACACATAGCACGTCGGCATGAGGTGGCAATCCATCCAAAGGGGTACCAAGATCAAGGGTAGTGAGGAGCGAGTTCACCTCATCATGTAGAGCCTTGGCTCGGGCTCGTGTCATCGGTCCACTTGGGGGACTAGTTGGTCTTGATGGAGTGTCGTCGGTGAGCGGGGCTACATCAATGTATTTTGGCACTGCCGGCATCACCGCGTTCACCTCCATGGAATGACGGCGCAGGCTTTGCTTGTCTGTCGGCTCGGTGACGAACACGACACAGCACACATCTGGGTCCTTATAAATGTTCCGGCCCAAAGGTGTTGGTGGAGGTGGTTGGCCGTAGCCCTCTCCCACCTGATTGACTTGATGATACTGTTGTATGTTTTGCTGAGGATGTACCGGCAAGGCGTTTGCCCCGGTAAGCGGTGGCGGTGGTAGCTGCTGCTGACGCGGCATGTCCGGTGGTGGCCTCATTGCATTGCCCCCTTGTCCTTGGGTGTCTTTTACCGCCCCCTTTTGCATCAAGTACTTGGTCCAGGTACAATCTTTTGTCAAGTGGTTCGACGGGTGAGCCGGATTCGGTGTGTTCCACCGGCAAGGTTGGTCCATGGCAACTTCCATGGTGTACTTTGCGGGTTCTTGCCAGTTCTTTTTCTGGCCCCAGGGTTTCTTTTCGACCCACTGTTTCTTAGGACCTGCCCATGGCTGCGATCCGGTTCTTTGCCTCTGGCTGCCGCTGGCATCAGAGTTTTCTTGCACAGCAGCAACTTGCTGCGAGCCATACCTTCGATCCGGGAAATCTTCCCTCCTTTTGTTGTTCCGGTTATCCCGGTATTGCTGCTGAGGCGGGTTTGATTGTTCCGGCTCCGCTTGTATCGCCGGTTGCATTGGGTCTCCCAACGCATAGTTATCCGCCACACGCATCATCTCCGCCAACGTTGTTGGCATGTTCCTCTGTAGCCTTTGCCACAAAGGCGAACCTCGCCGGCATCCCTGGCTAAACCAAGCGATGGCATGTGCCTCTATTACTCCTTCACAAGAGTTTCTGGTGGAGTTCCACCGGGTCAGATAATCCCGGTCCGTTTCTTGCGGGCGCTGCACGCACAAAGCAAGCTGCTGAGGCCTGTTTGGCCTTCTGTATGTGCTGCTGAAGTTGCTCACAAAAGCTTCCTCAAAGTCCAACCAGCCATTTATGCTTCCTTCCGGCAAGTTGTTCAGCCAGATTCTTGCCGGTCCTACTAGGAACGTCGGCACGATTCTTACGGCCCAACGTCGGTTTCCTCCTCCAGCTATGACTCCTCCGCCACCAGCAACGTATACCGCGGTCACGTAATCCGTGAGCCAGTCTTCCGGCTTAGTGGTGCCATCATATGTTTTGGTGTCACGGGGCAACTGAAAGTTGCGAACTGGTGGTGGCTCTTTCATGATCCTCGGGCCAAAACACTTTGGACCCGGAGGACCCTCTGCCTCAATCATTTCAGACAGGTACACTCTGTCCAGACGGTGCCTCGCATCCCGTTCCGGCAAGTTTCTTTCTCCCAACCGCTCTCCCAAAGGTTTCCGGTAGCGGTGAGTCTTGTTGAATCAGCTTCATCGTAATGCTCTGGCACCGCGGCCCTCGCCTGCCGGTACCTTGGTGGAGGCATTTCCTCATCATCATACGCTGCCCTTGCAGCCGGATAATTTTGCCCGGTTTCGTGTCTACCGGCATGATTGTTTCCGGCATAGCCTCCTTTGGCGTAGCCTCGCTCTGCCCCTTGGCTTTTCCTACCGGCATCGTGTTGCCCGGCTTGTTGTTTACCGGCAAGGACCGGATCATACACAGTCATCTGCTGTGCGTTCGCTTCTTTTTCTCTTCTTCTGTCCGGATGGGGGGACGAGGCCTGCCCATGGGACTTGCTTCCGGCATTCTTTGTCGAACGCGCGGATTTCGAGGCTATAGCCTTGTTCAGCTTAGCCAGCTGTTCAGCGTTCTGCTGCTCTACAGTATCTAGCAGCTCTCTGACACGCTCTTGTTGTTTTGCCAGAGCCTCTCCGGTAAGCGAGTCACATAGATCTATAACAGCCTTAGCAGCTTTTATGGTTTTATCCGGGCTACTGTACTTAGGTTTCTCTATGATGCTAGCAGATGCAGAGGTACTTTTGCCGGTAAGAACTTCCTTACGCAAATCCTGATCTAGATTGCGAGCCTTAAGCCGGTTCTCCGGTATCCTAGCAACATGAGCGCTAACAGAAGCAAGGCCATTGGCAGCGTTATACTCACGTACGGTTAGGTTCAGCTCACGCTGCGCCCTGACGACGTCCTTGCCGCTCTCGAGTATCTTCTGGCGTTGCGCCTCCAGCTCCGCCTGAGCCGTTGCCGGGTCGATGTTCTGCGCGATGGGTGTTGCCAGCGCGTTCATCGCCGCTTGGAGAGGTGTTGCCGGTGGTGCGGAAGATGCTCCCGGCGCGCCGGTGTCACGCTCCAACGGTGGCTTGGCCGCACGGGTCGCAGCCGCACGACCAGCAACTTCGTCCGCAGCCTCCTTGCCCGCGCCGGCTACGCCAGCCATCATCACCTCGACGTTGCCGGCGGCGCGGCCTGCACAGAGCCACCTTGGCGGGTCCGGTGCCACCAGCACCGGCGAGAGGCGCTGGCGCACGGGGACGGTGCCGAAGTAGACGCGGTGGCTGCCGAACTCGATGATGCGGCCGTTCTTGGGGAAGATGCCGCCGTTGGCGAAGCAACCCGCGTTGTCGTTGATGAAGTCGATGGAGTAGAAGCGCCGGACGAGCGCAGACACTGTCCGCTCGCCGGCGACCTCGAGGATGCCCGCCCGAATATGTATTCCAGCATGCGCCACTTCAGGCCCCACGGTGGGCGCCAACTGTCGTCGTGGTGAACAGACAGATGCCATAGGATGGCTTAGATTGGGGCCGAATGGACGCAAGAGGATTCGGGGGAGGGTTTGTGATTAGATGGGATGAACTTCCGGATGGTTTCCTCAAGAACTTAACCAAGGCTAGAGGTTCAAGAAGAAAGACATAAGGAAGAACTCGCTCTAGATCATCTTCTTTATTGATCTTAACAGGATACAAGTTTCTCAGTACAAGTGTTCTTGTGTCTTCGTGTCCGCCCGTAAGAGGGGCTGCCCCCTCTCCTTATATAGGGGAGAGGGTGGCTTACAGGGCAAGAAACCCTAATGGCATCTTTGACTAGACAAACTACTTTACAAAGCTACTTTAATCATAGAAGACACCGGAGGCCTCTTTAATCAGGGATGCTGACGTCCTCCGGCTTCTTTGACTGTCATCCTTCTCTTTATCGTCAGCCCTTCGTCTAAAGTTACTTTGCTTAGCTCATCTTTGTCTTCTAGCTCTGGAGAGAATCTTTGACCAGTCCTGCCGACCTGCTCTTCTTTCCGGTAACCCGGTGTCTTCTTATCCGGTTCCGGCATACCCCTCTTGGGGATACCGGCTTAGCCTCACTTAGCTAAGTTCTTATCTTCTAAGTTCCGGTACGAACATTAAACCGGTATCTTGATGGCTCAAACCATCCGGCTTGGCATTCCTTTGGCATACCGGGGGTTATCCCCCCAACAGTAGGTACCAACGAGGGCTGCACCCTAAGGGTGGATTAATAAAACTCCGGGTGGCACTAACCACCCACATAATAAATAAAAGGCATGCACTTTATAAAACATGTAATAATGCAAGAGCAAGATATATAGGACCAAAGATGCATCAAGAGGTGGCTTGCCTTGATCGGCAAAGTGTCCCTGGTCTTCCTCTTAAATCCCTTGTAGGCACCTCCTCCTTCGTTTCCGGCGACGTTCGAGTCTAGCGTCGCAAAAATAAAAGAACAAGCAACATACCAAATCAACAACCCATACCAAAATAGTTCACACAAAAATTTGGTAAAATCCCGTATGTAAAGGTTCACAAACACAAGCTACTGGATGTGGATTCACTAATTTAGGGTTTTTATAACAAAAGTTATGATTTTTACAAATCTAGAAATGACTTAGGAACCATTTAAATGTCATAAATCTTTCTGTGAGTCACAAAAATGCATGCAACATACCTACTGGAAGATATCAACATGTAGAACACACTTGGACAAGAATCACATGCAAATAAATTTTTAAATAATTTAGAAAATTTAAATAAGACAGAAACCAGAGACAATTAATAACTAAGCACACTAGCCTCAGAGCACAATCAACCAGAGCCAAAGCATACCCCTGGATAGCTGATACTAAATGTGATCTAACCGTACTGGTTTGGCATTTTTTCTGATTTGCAAATGAATTTACAAAAATCAGTTACTGAAAAGGTGTTCTGTTTCAGTAGTAAAATCCTCAGAGGTAAACTACCACACACAAAAATATTTCCTTTGGCAAAAAAGTACCCTATCCTAATATCTACCAGTAGCACTTGGATTTGCTCCAAAAGCCTTTGTAGTTTTCAAACTAAAAATCAAGGAATGGCTCTCTGGACAGAATTTGATTTGTAAATCAAACTAGATCCAGGAAGCTCCTGCATGCCATGCCTATGCCAAAAGAAAGGTATTTACTTCTACTGCACACAAAAATTAACCTCATGCAAAAAGGATCCATACAAAACTCATACTAATTAAAATACACTTACAATAACATTCTGGACTGTTATTTATCTACACAGTTATACAACCAAACATCACATGCATGCAATATTCTGTGGTTAAGATTTCTTTTGTGAGCATCCAGAAATTTGAATAATCAAATTTGGACACTCGATGAATTTATGGTATTTCAAAACCTTCGGCAGAAGTTACTGGCAGTTTAATCAAGAAAATAGGAGCAAAGGAGAAGGGCTGGGACGGCTGGGCCTGGCAGATTCGGCCCAGCGGCGCTGCGGCTGCGCGGGAGAAAGAGTTTGAACCGGCCACGCAGGCGCGCGGAGCCCACACTATCATGCATGCATGCGTCGGATTTGGATCCGACGGTGCACATGCCTTCATCCAGCTCGCGACGCGGCAAGCACAGCTGCTAAACCCTAGCTACTGGGAGGTTTTGCAGGGGCTCACCTAGGGAGCGAGGTACGACAAGGCATGGTGCGTTTGAGGCGGTGAAGTGAGGGCTACCAAGCAGTGGTCGCAGCGGCCGGAACCGTCGATGTTTTTCCGGCGGTCATCGATGGTGACGGAGACGCTGTTCGGCATAGCTTTGTCTACGGGCAATCCTGGAGAGGGAGAAGATGCGCGTTAGATCGAGGAGAGGATGGAGCTTCCAGGGGAAACACGAGAGAATGAAGACTCCAGCGTCTGGCGATGAAACCTTCACCAGCGCTTGCAGACGGTGAGCACGAGCACGGTCTGTAGTGAGGAGAGGGGCTCCTCTCCTCTTAGGAGGTGATCTGGTCGAGGGTGGCGCGTGTGGTGGCGAAGGGAGGGGAAGGAAGGGTGCATGGGCCGTTTTATAGCAGAACGGCCGATGCACCGTGCACCGGGTCCGTGTGCGCAAGAGAGGGGTGGGTGCCAGCACGGGATTGGGTGGCTTGGGCAGCGTTGCTGCGTGTCTGAGCCGGGGCGCCAACGGTTGGAAGCTAGCGCGCGTCGGTGGTGCGGTGAGAAGAGAGGAGATAGAAGGGTGGCGCTGCAGCCCGACTGTTCGTCGAAATGCCAGCAGCTGTGGGGTCGATGGCGTGCAGGATGATGGGAAAGGACGGAGTTGCTCTTGTCTCCAACGCGTGTGACCCTCTCCCAAGCACTCCACGGTCATCCAGGAGCACATACGCGAGGAGGTGAGGTCGCCACCATGCCGTGTCCATGCCGGCGTGCATGGTGACCATTGGGGGTCACCCTAGTGCTGTCAGCGAGATGGAGTGAGAAAGGGAAGCAAGGGAGTTTTCAGGGAGAGATAGGGGACAGGGCAGCGTCTCCAGGACAAGCAGGTGGAGCCAAATTTGGAAGGGAGATGGAGATCTCCTGGATCTTCCCATACGCGGGTCCCCAGGTGGTGTGCACGGGAAAAAGAGGGAGGGTGTCGAGTTGGGGGTCCAGGGAGGGGTGCTAGGGTGTGGTGCACCTCTGTCCACCATGTTGGTGGCTTGGAGAGGGAAGAAAAAGAGAGAGATGCAAGAGAGACATGGTGGAGGTGACATGGTCCGGGTGACCATCTATCTAGTTCTCCAAGTTTTGCATTTTTGGTTAGGGCACTCCTCAATGATCTAGGGCAAAACCAGGGCAAGGGGGTGATGAGTTTAAGAGATAAAACTTGGGAAAATTCGCAGAATATCATATGAAGAAAAGATGAAAAAGAAAGGGTGGAGGGAAATTGGAGAGAAACATGATCTTGGAAGATCATGATCACATGAAATGTGATCACTTGCTCTAGGGTTTTTGGATGATTTATTTAAATAAAACCAGAATTAAGAAAGGGGTCACATGAGGATAGGTGTTTAGGGTTTTAGGAATTTACACAAAAGTGGGGATTTTCACAAGCAATCATACACCCATACTCTACAAACAATGGCAAGATCAATCATGCATGCAAAATTTGAAAACAGAAAAAGTTTTTGTTGGCCCTAAATTTAGCTTTCCAAAAATTTAAACCAATGCACAAAAGTTGGGTTGTTACAATCTCCTTATCAGATCACCAAAAATTTGAATAAGAATGAACAAGACCCAAATCCCGAGGATTAGATCCCCGTTAGAGGAAGAAGTGACATACAAAGTCCGGCCATACTCGACCACGGAGACCATAGATAAAATGTCCAGCTTGGCTAGATGCCACGGAAAACCTAAAGCGTCTATCGCTTTGCTGGAACACATTAAAACCCTGATGATGTCGTCCTATGCAACATTGAAGGGCCAAGCCTACTGATTCATCAGTGAGAGGAAAGGATGCCGACGAAAAAGACACAACCAGGAAGAATTCTTTCGCCGATGGAGATGGGGAGAAATGAATGGAGCAACCGCCGATGCACCTGAGCAGCCACCGCAAGGCCAGCTGAAAAATCCCAATGCAGGAGAGCTTCCATGGAGATCTTGATCTAGAAGTCATGGCTACCGACGACTAGGAGAGGGAGGGGACGCGGGAGAGACGACAGATGCTGATTCGTGTCTGATATCTCCAAATTTTGACAAATCTTGGACAACCTTTATGGGATGGAGGAAGTACTTCAAAAAATGGGGACTCCCAATCTTTTTTGCGGATTGTAAGCCAGCGATGGACGACATAAAAAACACAATGTCACTAGAAGCAATCTGTTGGGGATGAAAGGAGACACCTTGGCGCCCGGTGAAGCTCGTTGTCAACTATGCTCTGGTGCGAGGCCCTGAGTTCGGCTGTGGTCTAGGATGGCGCTGGCGTTGACGGTAGTAGCTCAACATGTGGTGGAGTTCCCGAGTCCATTAGGGGCCACCGCTGGGCGGATGTCGGTGATGAGGTTGACGCCGAGAAAGCAGCTCGTGCGAAGGTAGTCGCACGCTGGTCGTCGCCGGGCGTTGCAACCTTCGGAAACTTCCTGGCTATGGCACACGTCGCTCGTCCTTGCAGGATGCTATCGCCGGTATGCCGTGTAGTGGGTCGTGGCGGTGGCTACCCATCGTGGCTTCGCCCGCCGCCACCTAGGGTTCCAGGGTCCCCTGCGCCCACGTCTTTGGGAATAGGAGCGGGAGGCTAGGCGAGGTTCGTGGTGTCTATGGTGATCTGGCGTTGGCTGCGACCACAACCATCGTACGGGTGTCGGGGCAGCTGGCCCCGTTCCAGTCGCCGCCGCTGCGCTTAGGGCCTTTGCGGACGATGGCTATATTCGGGCCACGCGCGGAGAGTGGGTCGCGTGCTCCTCCTACGGGAATGGGCCATCACAGCCTCTTGTGGTTTGGTGCAGTCAGGATGCGTGGGCTACGCGGGCCACTGGGGTGGAGGGGGCTGCGTGACCCGACACGAGTTGGAATGCCTAGATCTGGCTTCACAAAGGTTCTCGCGATGTATGGTTCCCTACGTCCCCCCGCCCCATCAGATCCGACGGCACACTTCCCGTGCGTGCCAAACACGCAACCCCACCGCCGCCTTTCTCCATCTCCTTCCACGACATGGTCCTCAAGTGGGTGCGTAGCCCGACCTCCAATCGGTCCGCCGCAACACCGACACGTCCGCACGGCATCGCCCCGTCCTAAGCCCCCGAAGCCGTACATCCACCGGTGTGAAGATCTCCACCTGTTCGCGTAGCCTCCCCTCGTCGCTTCCCGTAACCCCGCCGGCCCCCACGTGCCGCACTCACCCTCGCAGGTATGCTCGGGAGGAGGTCTCGCGTGATGCTGGTCTGGGCCAAAACAGAGACCGGTTTTTCTCGCTCGGACCTGGAGCTGGAAGCAGCGGACGTTCACCGAAGGTTGCTGATCAATCACGACCCCTTGCTAGAGGGTCGACACAGGGAGGTCGTGCTTCGCGACGAGCTATCGCAGCGGCCGCAATATAACACAGGGGCTCGACACCCGGAGGAGTTCTGGCACCTCGCTGCTTGTCACCGCTAGCCACGGCGCATGGCAGCAACTCAAGCGCAAGGTGGTATGATGAGGACATCCCTTTTGAACTACTACATTCTCCACTTGATGATGATCAAGATTTTGCTGCGAAGAACAAGTCCAATGAAATAGGATTGGTCCTATTACAAGAGCTCGTGCGAAGCTACTAGAACAACAGGTGAACCCGCTCCTAAATGAAACCATTGATTTATATAATGAGAACTTTATAGTACCTAAATCATTGCACATGTGTGGCACTACCGACCACCCTGCAACGGCACTATAGACCCATGCCCAGCGGGACTGTCTGCCTTGTTCCCCCAAACAAGTTTGGCCGAATCCCATTTTGGGTTGGTTTGTATCCATTTTTTCAACTTGTGGTCGTCCCGGACGCCCATATAAGCTACAGGGACGCCCACAAGATTTTTTATTTTTTTGAATTTTTTATGCTTGATTCAAAATGTGGGAAAAACGGCGGGCACGAATGTCCTTAACTATTTGTTGAATCTTGCAAAACCTTTTATGGATCGATAATGAAATAGATAGTTTTGAACCTTAAAATGATTTTTTGGAAAAATCATGAGCAAACTATCAAGCACCTATAGTTCAAACTTGACCCACTTCCAAATAAATCTCCACTATTTTTCTTTTTTGTGAGAGGTACCTAGGGATCTTTTTAGATGCAAATAGTTGGTTATTTATACATATAATGTGGTATAGTATGATTGAAATTTTTGTTTGCCCAAATTTGCAAAGGTTTCTTGGTAGGTGCTTCACAAAAAACCCATTTGTGGAGGTTAAAAATGAAAATTGGATTTTTTGTGCAAAGAAAAATAAAACCCTGATGGCGTGTATTTCACACGTTCGTTGGGCAACCCCAAGAGGAAGGTATGATGAGCACAGCAGCAAGTTTTCCCTCAGAAAGAAACCAAGGTTTATCGAACCAGGAGGAGCCAAGAAGCACGTTGAAGGTTGATGGCGGCGGGATGTAGTGCGGCGCAACACCGGAGATTCCGGCGCCAACGTGGAACCTGCACAACACAACCAAAGTACTTTGCCCCAACGAAACAGTGAGGTTGTCAATCTCACCGGCTTGCTGTAACAAAGGATTAACCGTATTGTGTGGAAGATGATTGTTTGCAGAGAAAACAGTAAAAACAAGTATTGCAGTAGATTGTATTTCAGTATTAAAGAATTGGACCGGGGTCCACAGTTCACTAGAGGTGTCTCTCCCATAAGACGAACAGCATGTTGGGTGAACAAATTACAGTTGGGCAATTGACAAATAAAGAGAGCATGACAATGCACATACATATCATGATGAGTATAGTGAGATTTAATTGGGCATTACGACAAAGTACATAGACCGCCATCCAACCGCATCTATGCCTAAAAAGTCCACCTTCGAGGTTATCATCCGAACCCCCTCCGGTATTAAGTTGCAAAGCAACGGACAATTGCATTAAGTATGGTGCGTAATGTAATCAACAACTACATCCTTAGACATAGCATCAATGTTTTATCCCTAGTGGCAACATCACAACACAACCTTAGAACTTTACATCCATCGTCCTGGTGTCAATGCGAGGCATGAACCCACTATCGAGCATAAGTACTCCCTCTTGGAGTTAAAAGTAAAAACTTGGCCAGAGCCTCTACTAGAAACGGAGAGCATGCAAGATCATAAACAACACATAAGCATAACTTTGATAATCAACATAACAAGTATTCTCTATTCATCGGATCCCAAGTCGAGAGGGGGCACAGGGGCCCCAGATGACAGGGCGGCGCGGCCAAGGGGGGGGGGGCGCCGCCCTAGGGTTTGGCTCCCCTGTGGCCCCACTTCGTTTCGTCTTCGGACTTCTGGAAGCTTCGTGAGAAAATAGGCCTCTGGGCTTTTATTTCGTCCAATTCCGAGAATATTTCTTTACTAGGATTTCTGAAACCAAAAACAGCAGAAAACAGACAAGCGGCACTTCGGCATCTTGTTAATAGGTTAGTTCCGGAAAATGCACGAATATGACATAAAGTGTGCATAAAACATGTAGATAACATCAATAATGTGGCATGGAACACAAGAAATTATCGATACGTTGGAGACGTATCAGCATCCCCAAGCTTAGTTCTCGCTCGTCCCGAGCGGGTAAAACGATAACAAAGATAATTTCCGGAGTGACATGCCATCATAAACTTGATCATACTATTTGTAAAGCATATGTAGAGAATGCAGCGATCAAAACAATGTGTATGACATGAGTAAACAAGTGAATCATAAAGCAAAGACTTTTCATGAATAGCACTTCAAGACAAGCATCAATAAGTCTTGCATAAGAGTTAACTCATAAAGCAATAATTCAAAGTAAAGGTATTGAAGCAACACAAAAGAAGATTAAGTTTCAGCGGTTGCTTTCAACTTGTAACATGTATATCTCATGGATATTGTCAACATAGAGTAATATAATAAGTGCAATAAGCAAGTATGTAGGAATCAATGCACAGTTCACACAAGTGTTTGCTTCTTGAGATGGATAGAAATAGGTGAACTGACTCAACATAAAAGTAAAAGAATGGTCCTCATAGAGGAAAAGCATCGATTGCTATATTTGTGCTAGAGCTTTGATTTTGAAAACATGAAACAATTTTGTCAACGGTAGTAATAAAGCATATGCATCATGTAAATTATATCTTATAAGTTGCAAGCCTCATGCATAGTGTACCAATAGTGCTCGCACCTTGTCCTAATTAGCTTGGACTACCTGGATTATCACCGCAATACATATGCTTTAACCAAGTTTCACAAAGGGGTACCTCTATGCCGCCTGTACAAAGGTCTAAGGAGAAAGCTCGCATTTGGATTTCTCGCTTTTGATTATTCTCAACTTAGACATCCATACCGGGACAACATAGACAACGAGATAATGGACTCCTCTTTTAATGCTTTAAGCATTTGACAACAATTAATTCTTTTCTCATTAGAGATTTGAGGATATTTGTCCAAAACTGAAACTTCCACCATGAATCATGGCTTTAGTTAGCGGCCCAATGTTCTTCTCTCACAATATGCATGCTCAAACCATTCAACTCAGTGTAGATCGCCCTTACTTCAGACAAGACGAACATGCATAGCAACTCACATGAAATTCAACAATGAGTTGATGGCGTTCCCCAGTAAACATGGTTATCGCACAACAAGCAACTTAATAAGAGATAAAGTGCATAATTACATATTCAATACTACAATAGTTTTGAAGGCTATTTTGTCCCATGAGCTATATATTGCAAAGGTGAATGATGGAATTTTAAAGGTAGCACTCAAGCAATTTACTTTGGAATGGCGGGAAAATACCATGTAGTAGGTAGGTATGGTGGACACAAATGGCATAGTGGTTGGCTCAAGTACTTTGGATGCATGAGAAGTATTCCCTCTCGATACAAGGTTTAGGCTAGCAAGGCTTATTTGAAACAAACACAAGGATGAACGGTGCAGCAAAACTCACATAAAAGACATATTGTAAACATTATAAGACTCTACACCGTCTTCCTTGTTGTTCAAACTCAATACTAGAAATTATCTGGACCTTAGAGAAACCAAATATGCAAACCAAATTTTAGCATGCTCTATGTATTTCTTCATTAATGGGTGCAAAGCATATGATGCAAAAGCTTAAACATGAGCACAACAATTGCCAAGTATCACATTACCCAAGACATTTATAGCAATTACTACATGTATCATTTTCCAATTCCAACCATATAACAATTTAACGAAGGAGAAACTTCGCCATGAATACTATGAGTAGAAACCAAGGACATATTTGTCCATATGCTACAGCGGAGCGTGTATCTCTCCCATAAAGTGAATGCTAGGATCCATTTTATTCAAACAAAACAAAAACAAAAACAAACCGACGCTCCAAGAAAAAGCACATAAGATGTGGCCGAATAAAAATATAGTTTCAGGGGAGGAACCTGATAATTTGTCGATGAAGAAGGGGATGCCTTGGGCATCCCCAAGCTTAGACGCTTGAGTCTTCTTGATATATGCAGGGGTGAACCACCGGGTGCATCCCCAAGCTTAGAGCTTTTACTCTCCTTAATCATGTTGCATCATACTCCTCTCTTGATCCTTGAAAACTTCCTCCACACCAAACTCGAAACAACTCATTAGAGGGTTAGTGCACAATATAAATTGACATATTCAGAGGTGACACAATCATTCTTAACACTTCTGGACATTGCATAATGCTACTGGACATTAGTGGATCAAAGAAATTCATCCAACATAGCGAAAGAGGCAATGCGAAATAAAAGGCAGAATCTGTCAAAACAGAACAGTTCGTATTGACGAATTTTAAAATGGCACCAGACTTGCTCAAATGAAAATGCTCAAATTGAATGAAAGTTGCGTACATATCTGAGGATCATGCACGTAAATTGGCATAATTTTCTGAGCTTCCTGCAGGGCAGTGGGCTCAGATTCGTGACAGCAAAGAAATCTGGAACTGCGCAGTAATCCAAATCTAGTACTTACTTTTCTATCAACGGCTTAACTTGGCACAACAAAACTCAAAACTAAGATAAGGAGAGGTTGCTACAGTAGTAAACAACTTCCAAAACACAAAATAAAAACAAAGTACTGTAGGTAAAAACATGGGTTGTCTCCCATAAGCGCTTTTCTTTAACGCCTTTCAGCTAGGCGCAGAAAGTGTGTATCAAGTAACATCGAGAGATGAAGCATCAACATCATAATTTGTTCTAATGATAGAATCATAAGGTAACTTCATTCTCTTTCTAGGGAAGTGTTCCATACCTTTCTTGAGAGGAAATTGATATTTTATATTACCTTCCCTCATATCAATAATAGCACCAACAGTTCGAAGAAAAGGTCTTCCCAATATAATTGGACAAGATGCATTGCATTCAATATCCAAGACAACAAAATCAACGGGAACAAGATTATTGTTAACGGTAATGCGAACATTATCAACTTTACCCAAAGGTTTCTTTGTAGAATGATCAGCAAGATTAACATCCAAATAACAATTTTTCAGCGGTGGCAAGTCAAGCATATTATAGATTTTCTTCGGCATAACAGAAATACTTGCACCAAGATCACATAAAGCATTACAATCAAAATCTTTAACCTTCATATTAATGATGGGCTCCCAACCATCTTCTAGCTTTTTAGGAATAGAGGCTTCGCGCTCTAGTTTCTCTTCTCTAGCTTTTATGAGAGCATTTGTAATATGATGCGTGAAAGCCAAATTTATAGCACTAGCATTAGGACTTTTAGCAAGTTTTTGTAAGAACTTTATAACTTCAGAGATGTGGCAATCATCAAAATTCAAACCATTATAATCTAAAGCAATGGGATCATCATCCCCAATGTTGGAAAAAATTTCAGCAGCTTTATCATAGGCAGTTTCAGCAGTTTTAGCAGTTTCAGGCAGTTTTTCGCGCTTTGCATTAGAAGTGGAAACATTGATAACACCAATTCTTTTATTAGTATGAGTAGGAGGTGCAGCAACATGTGTAGCATTAGCATTACTAGTGGTGGTAATAGTCCAAACTTTAGCTATATTCTTCTCTTTAGCTAGTTTTTCATTTTCTTCTCTATCCCACCTAGCACGCAGTTCAGCCATTAATCTTATATTCTCATTAATTCTAACTTGGATGGCATTTGCTGTAGTAACAATTTTATTTTCAATATCCCTATTAGGCATAACTTTCGATTTCAAAAGATCAACATCAGAGGCAAGACTATCAACTCTAGAAACAAGAATATCAATTTTATTGAGTTTTTCCTCAACAGATTTGTTAAAGGCAGTTTGTGTACTAATAAATTCTTTAAGCATGGCCTCAAGTCCAGGGGGTGTATTCCTATTATTGTTGTAAGAATTCCCATAAGAATTAGCATAACCGTTACCATTATTATAAGGATATGGCCTATAGTTATTACTAGAATTGTTCCGATAAGCATTGTTGTTGAAATTATTATTTTTAATGAAGTTTACATCAACATGTTCTTCTTGTGCAACCAATGAAGCTAATGGAACATTATTAGGATCAACATTAGTCCTATCATTCACAAGCATAGACATAATAGCATCAACCTTATCATTCAAGGAAGAGGATTCTTCAACAGAATTTACCTTCTTACCTTGTGGAGCTCTTTCCGTGTGCCATTCAGAGTAATTAACCATCATATTATCAAGGAGCTTTGTTGCTTCACCAAGAGTGATGGACATAAAGGTACCTCCAGCAGCTGAATCCAATAAATTCCGCGAAGAAAAATTTAGTCCTGCATAGAAGGTTTGGATGATCATCCAAGTAGTCAGTCCATGGGTTGGGCAATTTTTAACCGAGAGATTTCATTCTTTCCCAAGCTTGAGCAACATGTTCAGTATCTAATTGTTTAAAATTCATTATGCTACTCCTCAAAGATATAATTTTAGCAGGGGGATAATATCTACCAATAAAAGCATCCTTGCATTTAGTCCATGAATCAATACTATTCTTAGGCAGAGATAGCAGCCAATCTTTAGCTCTTCCTCTTAATGAGAAAGGGAACAATTTTATTTTAATAATATCACCATCTACATCTTTATATTTTTGCATTTCGCATAGTTCAACAAAATTATTAAGATGGGCAGCAGCATCATCAGAACTAATTCCAGAAAATTGATTGTTCATAACAAGATTCAGTAAAGCGGGTTTAATTTCAAAGAATTCTGCTGTAGTAGCAGGTGGAGCAATAGGTGTGCATAAGAAATCATTATTATTTGTGGTTGTGAAGTCACACAACTTAGTATTTTCAGGGGTAGCCATTTTAGCAATAGTAAATAAAGCAAACTAGATAAAGTAAATGCAAGTAAACTAATTTTTTTGTGTTTTCAATATAGCAAACAAGATAGCAAATAAAGTAAAACTAGCAACTAATTTTTTTGTATTTTGATTTAGTGCAGCAAACAAAGTAGTAAATAAAACTAAGCAAGACAAAAACAAAGTAAAAAGATTGAGAAGTGGAGACTCCCCTTGCAGCGTGTCTTGATCTCCCCGGCAACGGCGCCAGAAAATATGCTTGATGGCGTGTATTTCACACGTTCGTTGGGCAACCCCAAGAGGAAGGTATGATGAGCACAGCAGCAAGTTTTCCCTCGGAAAGAAACCAAGGTTTATCGAACCAGGAGGAGCCAAGAAGCACGTTGAAGGTTGATGGCGGCGGGATGTAGTGCGGCGCAACACCGGAGATTCCGGCGCCAACGTGGAACCTGCACAACACAACCAAAGTACTTTGCCCCAACGAAACGAGTGAGGTTGTCAATCTCACCGGCTTGCTGTAACAAAGGATTAACCGTATTGTGTGGAAGATGATTGTTTGCAGAGAAAACAGTAAAAACAAGTATTGCAGTAGATTGTATTTCAGTATTAAAGAATTGGACCGGGGTCCACAGTTCACTAGAGGTGTCTCTCCCATAAGACGAACAGCATGTTGGGTGAACAAATTACAGTTGGGCAATTGACAAATAAAGGGAGCATGACAATGCACATACATATCATGATGAGTATAGTGAGATTTAATTGGGCATTACGACAAAGTACATAGACCGCCATCCAACTGCATCTATGCCTAAAAAGTCCACCTTCAGGTTATCATCCGAACCCCCTCCAGTATTAAGTTGCAAAGCAACGGACAATTGCATTAAGTATGGTGCGTAATGTAATCAACAACTACATCCTTAGACATAGCATCAATGTTTTATCCCTAGTGGCAACAGCACAACACAACCTTAGAACTTTCTCATCACTCGTCCCGGTGTCAATGCGGGCATGAACCCACTATCGAGCATAAGTACTCCCTCTTGGAGTTAAAAGTAAAAACTTGGCCGAGCCTCTACTAGAAACGGAGAGCATGCAAGATCATAAACAACACATAAGCATAACTTTGATAATCAACATAACAAGTATTCTCTATTCATCGGATCCCAACAAACGCAACATATAGAATTACATATAGATGATCTTGATCATGATAGGCAGCTCACAAGATCCGACAATGATAGCACAATGGGGAGAAGACAACCATCTAGCTACTGCTATGGACCCATAGTCCAGGGGTAGACTACTCACTCATCACTCCGGAGGCGACCATGGCGGTGTAGAGTCCTCCGGGAGATGATTCCCCTCTCCGGCAGGGTGCCGGAGGCGATCTCCGGGATCCCCCGAGATGGGATCGGCGGCGACGGCGTCTCAGTAAGGTTTTCCGTATCGTGGCTCTCGGTACTGGAAGTTTCGTCACGGAGGCTTTAAGTAGGCGGAAGGGCAAGTCGGGAGGGGGCACGGGGGCCCCAGATGACAGGGCGGCGCGGCCAAGGGGGGGGCCGCGCCGCCCTAGGGTTTGGCTCCCCGTGGCCCCACTTCGTTTCGTCTTCGGACTTCGGAAGCTTCGTGAGAAAATAGGCCTCTCGGGCTTTTATTTCGTCCAATTCCGAGAATATTTCTTTACTAGGATTTCTGAAACCAAAAACAGCAGAAAACAAGCAAGCGGCACTTCGGCATCTTGTTAATAGGTTAGTTCCAGAAAATGCACGAATATGACATAAAGTGTGCATAAAACATGTAGATAACATCAATAATGTGGCATGGAACACAAGAAATTATCGATACGTTGGAGACGTATCAAACCCCAACATCAACATTGTTCTACATCCCAAGATTCACACATGTGCACATTATGGGATCATTTGAACAAACTATGCCATGGTTCCGGTCCTAACCTAGCTCATTTGGCTTGAAAGCCATGAAACTTCGAACGAGATAGGTCATTTCTGAGAAGAGTTTTCTAATATATTCAGATACTCCAAGTTTGTAATTTTTCCTGGCAACTAGGTCACATAACATGACACAATGCGAAGGTGTTCCATGATTTTGATTGTTTTGAATTTTTTATGCTTGATTCAAAATGTGGTCAAAACGGCGGGCACGAATGCCCTTACCTATTTGTTGAATCTTGCAAAACCTTTTATGGATCTATGATGAAATTGATAGTTTTGAACCTTAAAATGATTTTTTTGGAAAAACCATGAGCAAACTATCAAGCACCTATAGTTCAAATTTGACCGAGTTCCTGTTGAATCTGCAACATTTTGTATTTTTTAGGAGTGGTACCTAGGGATATTTTTTAGATGCAAATATTTGGTTATTTCTACATATAATGTTGTATAGTATGATTGAAATTTTTTTTCCAAATTTGCAAAGATTTCTCTTTGTAGGTGCTTCACAAAAAAAAACCATTTGCAGAGGTTAGAAAATGAAATTGGATTTTTTGTGCAAAGAAAAAATAAAACCCCAACATCAACATTATTATACATCCCAAGATGCACACATGTGCACAAGATAGCATCATTTGAACAAACTATGTGATACGGGGCGACTTTCGGTCTTCACCGCATCATGTGCTTCATCGCCAACACGGCACGCCATGGTGAATCTTCTCCTTTATGCGTGCCTACAATCGCCTATTTGGAATGATATACTACTTCATACTCCGTCATATCTTGATGATAAGAACTCAACGACAAGTACGGAGGGAAGGAAGGATGGCACGGAGACCCGAGGACGCAAGGCCGATGTCACGGAAGCATGGAAGAGAAGGAGGAAGAGGAGCTGGAAGCTCCAGGGTCGGCACTGCCGCCCTCCACAGGCCGTCACTGCCGGCCGGCGCACCCCGGCACCACCGGCCTCCCCACGCAGGCACTACCGCGCCGGCACTGCCGGTCTACCCACGCCGGCACTACCGCCCCAGCAAGTCAACTGTCAATCTGGACCGTTCATCTGCCCATCTGTGGCCCTGCCTGTTTGTACCGAATTACCAGACTACCCCTCCTTAGTGACTCCCTATAAATAGGCACCCACCCCCACCTTCATTAGGTCAGAGTTGATGTTTAGATGAATTGGTTTATGCCTCTATTATCCCTTTGTGGATTTGGGAAACCCCTACCTTAGATTACCCATCTATTGTATCCCTCCTTATTGAATCCTTGTGATGTCTTTGCTGACTTCTATCAATTGTTGGTCTTTTGCTTGCACTTCTGGCTTTGGGTCTTTTGTTTGCACTTCTATCAACCTTGGTCTTTTCACCTTCTAGATCTCTCGGGTTCGATTCGTCGATCTCTGTGCGGGACTTCTACCGGAAGGTCTTTTCCTGCAACCTCTATCGAGTTGGTGGTTCGGGCCAACGAGGGTAACCGATTTGTGTTGTGTGTGTGCGTTTGTATCGTGTTCTTCGCGTTCATCCACTTCCCCGCGAATCCCCCTCCGCAATCACACTCCCCCGGGTCAATTTGTGAGATTGCGCAACCCACACGGGCTCAGCCCGCATCATATGATATCAGAGCAAAGGTTGCCACAAATTTGACCTTTCAATTTCACCAATTTCGCCCAAAAAAATTTACAAAAATTTTTGCCCCAAAAAATAGCTCGAATTTGGATCTCTGGATTTGGTGAGTTTTTTGTGGTTTTGGTCTACAGATCTGTTGTCTTAGTGGTTGATCTACATCCCCTCCAAATTTCACGGTCAAATTCCTTCTAAATCTCTCAGAATCGACGATTTTTATTCCAATTTTCCGCTCAGTTCGTCCAGTTCGTGCTCCACCGGCAGTGCCGGCCAGACCAGAGCGGCACTGCCCCTGCGCCTTTTTTCTTTTTTTTTTCTCTTTTCCCCATCTTCTTCAACCTCCCGCCTTCCCCACCAGCGCCAAGCTCGCTCCCATCACCACCACGCCTGGCCACCCGCGCGCCCTGCTGTCCACAACTGGCGCGTGGTTGACGAGGGAGGAAATCCCTGTGTAGAAGCTTTTCGTTCCCTGGCAACGGCGCCAGAAAATAGCTTGATGTCTACGGGTGCTTCTATTCTTGTAGACAGTGTTGGGCCTCCAAGAGCAGAGGTTTGTAGAACAGCAGCAAGTTTCCCTTAAGTGGATCACCCAAGGTTTATCGAACTCGGGGAGGAAGAGGTCAAAGATATCCCTCTCATGCAACCCTGCAACCACAAAGCAAGAAGTCTCTTGTGTCCCCAACACACCTAATAGGTGCACTAGTTCGGCGAAGAGATAGTGAAATACAGGTGGTATGAATAAGTATGAGCAGTAGCAACGCAGCAGTAGTAACGCAGTAAAACAGTAAACAAGCAGCGATAGCAGTGTTTAGGAACAAGGCCTAGGGATTACACTTTCACTAGTGGACACTCTCAACATTGATCGCATAATAAATAACTCTTTCTCATATGTGCTACATACACTCTTTTGTTGGATGACAAACACCAGTCGTTGTGTAGGGCTACAAGAGCTCCCTCAAGCCGGAGTTAACAAGCGCCACAACATTCGATGTTCATATTTAAATAACCTTAGAGCATAATAGATCATTGCAAAATAAACCAAGAACTAATATAGCGCACACACTGTCCACATTACACTATGAAGGAGGAATAGATCACATCAATACTATCATAATGATAATTAACTCCACAATCTACAAGAGATCATGATCATAGCCTACGACAAGAACCACACGGTGCACACACTAGTCACCTTTACACCATGCAGGAGGAATAGACTACTTTAATAACATCACATGAGTAGCACACAACTAGTAGCGATACAAAGCTCATCATATCGATCTCAATCATGTAAAGCAGCTCATGAGATCATTGTATTGAAGTACATAGGAGAGAGATTAACCACATAGCTACCGGTACAGCCCCGAGCCTCGATGGAGAACTACTCCCTCCTCATGGGAGACAGCAGCGTTGATGGAGATGGCGGTGGTGTCGATGGAGAAGCCTTCCGGGGCACTTCCCCGTCCCGGCGGCGTGCCGGAACAGAGACTCCTGTCCCCCGGATCTTGGCTTCGCGATGGCGGCGGCTCTGGAAGGTTTCTCGTACCGTGGCTTTTCCGTATCGAGGTTTTAGGTCAGGGACCTTTATATAGGCGAAGAGGCGGCGTCAGAAGGTCAACGGGGCGACGACACCATAGGGGGCGCGGCCCCCCTCTGGCCGCGCCGGGCTATCGTCTGGGGCCCACAGGGCCCCCTCTGGCGACTCTCGGGTGTTCTGGAAGCTTCGTGGAAAAATAGGATGCTGGGCCTTGATTTCGTCCGATTCCGAGAATATTTCCTTACTAGGATTTCTGGAACCAAAAACAGCGAGAAAACGAGGAACCGGCCCTTCGGCATCTCGTCAATAGGTTAGTTCCGGAAAACGCATAAATATGACATAAAGTATGCATAAAACATGTAGATATCATCAATAATGTGGCATGGAACATAAGAAATTATCGATACGTCGGAGACGTATCAGCATCCCCAAGCTTAGTTTCTGCTCGTCCCGAGCAAGTAAACGATAACAAAGATAATTTCTGGAGTGACATGCCATCATAAACTTGATCATATTGTAAACATATGTAATGAATGCAGCGATCAAAACGATGGTAATGACATGAGTAAACAACTGAATCATAAAGCAATGACTTTTCATGAATAGCACTTTCAAGACAGGCATCAATAAGTCTTGCATAAGAGTTAACTCATAAAGCAATAATTTAAAGTAAAGACATTTAAGCAACACAATGGAAGATTAAGTTTCAGCGGTTGCTTTCAACTTGTAACATGTATATCTCATGGATAATTGTCAACATAGAGAAATATAACAAGTGCAATATGCAAGTATGTAGGAATCAATGCACAGTTCACACAAGTGTTTGCTTCTTGAGGTGGAGAGAGATAGGTGAAGCTGACTCAACATAAAAGTAAAAGAAAGGCTCTTCGCGAGAGGAAGCATTGATTGCTATATTTGTGCTAGAGCTTTGGTTTTGAAAACATATAGAGAGCATAAAAGTAAAATTTTGGGAGGTGTTTGTTGTTGTCAACGAATGGTAGTGGGCACTCTAACTACCTTATCAACCAGACTTTCAAGAGCGGCTCCCATGAAGGACGTTATCTCTACCAGCAAGGTAGATCATCCCTCTTCTCCTTTGTTTACACATGTACTTTAGTTTAGTTTTTCTTTATTTATAGATGACACTCCTCCCAACCTTTTGCTTACACAAGCCATGGCTAACCGAATCCTCGGGTGCCTTCCAACATTCACATACCATGGAGGAGTGTCTATTTGCAAAATTAAGTTGCTTACTGATAGATCAGAGCAAAACATGTGAAGAGAATTATTAATGCAAGTTAATTAATTGGGGCTGGGCACCCCATTGCCAGCTCTTTTTGCAAAATTATTGGATAAGCGGATGAGCCACTAGTCCATTGGTGAAAGTCTGTCCGAAGTAAATGACAAGATCGAAAGATAAACACCACATACTTCCTGATGAGCTATAAAACATTGACACAAATAAGAGGTGATAAATTTTGAATTATTTAAAGGTAGCACTCAAGCAATTTACTTTGGAATGGCGGGGAAATACCATGTAGTAGGTAGGTATGGTGGACACAAATGGCATAGTGGTTGGCTCAAGGATTTTGGATGCATGAGAAGTATTCCCTCTCGATACAAGGTTTAGGCTAGCAAGGTTTATTTGAAACAAACACAAGGATGAACCGGTGCAGTAAAACTCACATAAAAGACATATTGTAAACATTATAAGACTCTACACCGTCTTCCTTGTTGTTCAAAACTCAATACTAGAAATTATCTAGACTTTAGAGAGACCAATTATGCAAACCAAATTTTAGCAAGCTCTATGTATTTCTTCATTAATAGGTGCAAAGTATATGATGCAAGAGCTTAAACATGAGCACAACAATTGCCAAGTATCAAATTATCCAAGACGTTTTATCAATTACTACATGTAGCATTTCCCGTTTCCAACCATATAAAAATTAACGAAGCAGTTTCAACCTTCGCCATGAACATTAAAAGCTAAGAACACATGTGTTCATATGAACCAGCGGAGCGTGTCTCTCTCCCACACAAGCATGATGGATCATATCTTATTCAAACACAAACAAAAATAAAAACACACAGACGCTCCAAGTAAAGCACATATGATGTGATGGAATAAAAATATAGTTTCAAGAGAAGGAACCTGATAATTTGTTGATGAAGAAGGGGATGCCTTGGGCATCCCCAAGCTTAGATGCTTGAGTCTTCTTGAAATATGCAGGGATGAACCATGGGGGCATCCCCAAGCTTAGACTCTTCCCTCTTCTTGATCATAGTATATCATCCTCCTCTCTTGACCCTTGAAAACTTCCTCCACACCAAACTCGAAACAAACTCATTAGAGGGTTAGTGCATAATCAAAATCTCACATGTTCAGAGGTGACACAATCATTCTTAACACTTCTGGACATTGCTCAAAGCTACTGGACATTAATGAAACAAAGAAATCCATCCAACATAGCGAAAGAGGCAATGCGAAATAAAAGGCAGAATCTGTCAAAACAGAACAGTTCGTAAAGACGAATTTTAAAATGGCACCAGACTTGCTCAGATGAAAATGCTCAAATTGAATGAAAGTTGCGTACATATCTGAGGATCACTCACGTAAATTGGCATAATTTTCTGAGTTACCTACAGAGAATTAGGCCCAGATTCGTGACAGCAAAGAAATCTGTAACTGCGCAGTAATCCAAATCTAGTATGAACCTTGCTATCAACGACTTTACTTGGCACAACAAAACACAAAACTAAGATAAGGAGAGGTTGCTACAGTAGTAAACAACTTCCAAGACACAAATATAAAACAAAGTACTGTAGCAAAATAAACACATGGGTTATCTCCCAAGAAGTTCTTTCTTTATAGCCGTTAAGATGGGCTCAATAGTTTTTATGATGCACTCGCAAGAAATAGTATTCGAAGCAAAAGAGAGCATCAAGAGGCAAATTCAAAACACATTTAAGTCTAACATGCTTCCTATGCATAGGAATCTTGTAAATAAACAAGTTCATGAAGAGCAAAGTGACAAGCATAGGAAGATAAAACAAGTGTAGCTTCAAAAATTTCAGCACATAGAGAGGCATTTTAGTAACATGAAAATTTCTACAACCATATTTTCCTCTCTCATAATAACTTTCAGTAGCAACATGAGCAAACTCAACAATATAACTATCACATAAAGCATTCTTATCATGAGTCTTATGCATAAAATTATTACTCTCCACATAGGCATAATCAATTTTATTAGTTGTAGTGGGAGCAAATTCAACAAAGTAGCTATCATTATTATTCTCATCATCAAATATAGGAGGCATATTGTAATCATAATAAAATTTATCCTCCATAACAGGCGGTACTAAAAGACTACTATCATTATAATCATCATAAATAGGAGGCAAAGTATCATCAAAGTAAATTTTCTCCTCAATGCTTGGGGGACTAAAAATATCATGCTTATCAAAGCCAGCTTCCCCAAGCTTAGAATTTTCCATATCATTAGCAACAATGGTATTCAAAGTATTCATGCTAATATGTTTCATGGGTTTTTTAATTTTCAGATCAAACCATCCATGTCTTAAATCAGGAAATAGAGTAAGAAGCTCATTGTTGTCCATTATGCCTAACTAGTGTAAACAAGAAACAAAAAGATGCAATTGCAGGATCTAAAGGAAATAGCTTCGAGTACTTACAACGGCGAAAATAGCTTAGTAGCCGAGATCCGGAGTGTGAGTACCTTTTACCTTTCCTCCCCGGCAACGGCGCCAGAAAATAGCTTGCTGTCCACAACTGGCGCGTGGTTGACGAGGGAGGAAATCCCCGTGTAGAAGCTTTTCGTTCCCCGGCAACGGCGCCAGAAAATAGCTTGATGTCTACGGGTGCTTCTATTCTTGTAGACAGTGTTGGGCCTCCAAGAGCAGAGGTTTGTAGAACAGCAGCAAGTTTTCCCTTAAGTGGATCACCCAAGGTTTATCGAACTCAGGGAGGAAGAGGTCAAAGATATCCCTCTCATGCAACCCTGCAACCACAAAGCAAGAAGTCTCTTGTGTCCCCAACACACCTAATAGGTGCACTAGTTCGGCGAAGAGATAGTGAAATACAGGTGGTATGAATAAGTATGAGCAGATAGCAACGCAGCAGTAGTAACGCAAGTAAAACAAGTAAACAAGCAGCGATAGCGATATTTAGGAACAAGGCCTAGGGATTACACTTTCACTAGTGGACACTCTCAACATTGATCGCATAATAAATAACTCTTTCTCATATGTGCTACATACACTCTTTTGTTGGATGACAAACACCAGTCGTTGTGTAGGGCTACAAGAGCTCCCTCAAGCCGGAGTTAACAAGCGCCACAACATTCGATGTTCATATTTAAATAACCTTAGAGCATAATAGATCATTGTAAAATAAACCAAGAACTAACATAGCGCACACACTGTCCACATTACACTATGAAGGAGGAATAGATCACATCAATACTATCATAATGATAATTAACTCCACAATCTACAAGAGATCATGATCATAGCGTACGACAAGAACCACACGGTGCACACACTAGTCACCTTTACACCATGCAGGAGGAATAGACTACTTTAATAACATCACATGAGTAGCACACAACTAGTAGCGATACAAAGCTCATCATATGGATCTCAATCATGTAAAGCAGCTCATGAGATCATTGTATTGAAGTACATAGGAGAGAGATTAACCACATAGCTACCGGTACAGCCCCGAGCCTCGATGGAGAACTACTCCCTCCTCATGGGAGACATCAGCGTTGATGGAGATGGCGGTGGTGTCGATGGAGAAGCCTTCCGGGGGCACTTCCCCGTCCCGGCGGCGTGCCGGAACGGAGACTCCTGTCCCCCGGATCTTGGCTTCGCGATGGCGGCGGCTCTGGAAGGTTTCTCGTACCGTGGCTTTTCCGTATCGAGGTTTTAGGTCTGGGACCTTTATATAGGCGAAGAGGCGGCGTCAGAAGGTCGAAGGGGCGACGACACCATACGGGGGGCCCGGCCCCCCCTCTGGCCGCGCCGGGCTATCGTCTGGGGCCCACAGGGCCCCCCTCTGGCGACTCTCAGGTGTTCTGGAAGCTTCGTGGAAAAATAGGATGCTGGCCCTTGATTTCGTCCGATTCCGAGAATATTTCCTTACTAGGATTTCTGGAACCAAAAACAGCAGAAAACAGGAACTGGCCCTTCGGCATCTCGTCAATAGGTTAGTTCCGGAAAACGCATAAATATGACATAAAGTATGCATAAAACATGTAGATATCATCAATAATGTGGCATGGAACATAAGAAATTATCGATACGTCGGAGACGTATCACGCCCCACCACCAGATCCCTCCACCACGCGCGCCCGGCCCCAGCCCTGGTCGCTGCTCCCGCCCGCACTCCACCTCACACGCCACCAGCCCCGCTCCCTCCACGCGCTAGGCGCCTAGGCCGTGAGCAACACCACCAGGACACGCCGACCGCGCCGCACGCCTTGTTCCCCATCAGCTCCTCCGCGCGCGCTAGCTACTGGCCACCAAGCCCATCTCCTCCACGCAAGAATTTCAGAGCCCGGCACTGCCGGCCGAATCCTAGCGGCACTGCCGCCGAGCGCAGTCCGGCACTGCCGCTCAACCAGCCCAGTCCGGCACTGCCGCTCAACCAGCCCGGCACTGCCGGCTTGTGCGCTGTGCAAGTTTCATCCAATTTTAACTCCACTTTTTCTCCAAATTTTGACAACGTTCCGGCGCCCGTTTGACTCCAAACTTTGACAACCATCTCACAATATTGCGACTCTAATTTTGACACCTTTTCCGAAATTTTTCAACTCCCAAATTTTGACAACTTCGATCGCTCGTCGTGACCCAACTTTTCGGGCATTGACTTAATTTGCTCGGTTTCCGATTTGGAGTGCATTGGTTGTACCATACGCGTCCGCGCCTACATTGACACCGCGGCGACACCTTTTGGCACCCCGGTTTCCGGCGCAACTCAACACCATCATCGACACACCTTCGTCATCGCAAGTTTGAGTGTTCCGACACCGCCTAACATCAATAGGTATAACTTGCCTCCCCTTGTAGTCAATCCTTTCTTTCTTTGTGTACCTATCCCATTGAGAGTGGCTTTTCATGTGTTGCAAAGCATTGCACAAGTGTCACGACCGTGAGAGGGTGTGTGTGTGCGTTGTGTTGAGCAAAGCTCCGAAGCAAGCTCGGCGAGAAAGAGACACAAAAGAGAAAAAGTGTGACATAGAGAAAAATAAAGCTTCTAAGCAAAAAGAAAAAGTGAAAAAAAAGAGAAAAAGAAAAATAAATAGAAAAAGAGTGTGTGTCCACCGATACAAAGGAGTGCAAAGCTTGTAAGCACAAAGAGAGAAACAGAAGAGTGGCATCTTGTGCAAATCTAGTTGCTTCTCTCATATGCAACCGAGCTACGGTCTCTCTTGTGTTGGCGTGACACCGAGCTTATAGTCTTCGTTAGGACCATCTTTGTTACTTGCTCACTTCCTTGGTCGCGCTAACCCCATTGTTCTTCCTTGTGTGTGTTTCCGTGTTTCCTTGACATAGATCACCACTTTTGACTTTTGACTTTGGATCTTACCCACATTTGACAATAGGCATTTTCTTTGGTTCTTTTCGTTTGCTATCCACTTACTCACCTACCACCATATAGAGTTCTTAGCCTTTTGCGTGTGCTTTGAGTGTGTGTGTGAGTACATATCGGTTATTCTCTAACTTGAACCATTTTCTCGATTTTTTTGTGAGTTTGACCTTTTGGTAGTTCTCTTTCCACCATACATACACCTATCCTAGTGAGAGCTATACACGATGACGCCACAAGAACAAGCCGAGATGAGAGCCTACTTTGCCAACTTAGATGCCCAAATAGCCAAGATGACCACCCAAGATAAAGCCGAGTGCAAATCCTACTTCAAACACCTTGAGAGCGAGAGTGACACACCACATGAATTGAGTGAGGACGCTTTGATTTCTAACACATTAACCTCTACTCCTCTTGTGTTGTCTTCCTCTTTGCTAGGTTGCTCGGACATCGATGACGTCATTGCCATGGAGATGAGGGACTCCACTATATGTGAGATGAGCGACTCCACTATATGTGAGATGAGCGACTACACTATATGTGAGATGAGCGACTCCACTATATGTGAGATGAGTGAATCCACTATACATGAGCTTGAGTGCCTCCACCTTAAGGATATGAGTGATACACCGAGTGAGATGAGAGTGGTAGTTGATAGTTCATGTGAGGTCATTTCGAATTCTAACAACTTACCCTCTACCTCTAGTGTGTTTCCTTGTGCCTCATTAGGTCCCATGGATGACGAGACGTTGATCACGGAAAAGAAGATGTACATGGTGCATGAAGATGGTGATATCACACCATGCTTACAAGAAGTCAAAGATGTCGACCACATGGATACTACTACTACCACAACACCTACTTCAAATGAGTCGGACTACAAAGGTAACAACAAAAGTGTTGATGATGCCATGATCCCACTAGTGGACATGATGATTTGTGAGTTCATGTATGATGATGATGATACAAGTGCTATGTAATATGCTTCGTTCATTCCCCCATGTGATGCTTTGCTTGATAACATGGTTGGTCATGTGGAATTACTTGCTTGTGACAATATGGTCATGCCATGCTATGAGAGTTTAACTTTCTCTCCTATTGCTTGCAACTTGTCGAACAATTTCTCTTTCCCATGTGTTGCTTGCAATGACGATAATAAAGATGATGATGCTTGTGTTGTGACAACCTTGCCGAACAATTGCTCTTTCCATAGGTTTGTCGACAATAATGATACAATGTTGAACATGTTTTGTACAAAATGCTTGCAATACTCTCCCATTAGTGCAACCAAAATGTTGAATACTTGCTCTTTCCAATTCTTGGTTTGCAATGATGTTAATATGCTTGTGAATGAGATTGCCCCCATAGCTCTCTCAAATTTTGGAGACTTTGCCTATGTCCATGATGAGCATGGTCATGTGTTTACCCCGCATATTCATCATATCTATTATGATGCTTTGCTTAATGCTAATGGTGATGTTCAAAGGAAATGGACCATCATGATGGATGATGTGTTCATATACCATGCATACACGTTCTTTGCTTTGCCTATTGTGTGTGTAGGTACAAGAATGCAAATGTCAACCTCGATTGAGCACGAGTTGACAAAAAGAGCTCTTGAGAGCATAATACAAGTAAGTTCAAGATCGAACCCGGCTCTAATACCTTTCCCATGCTTTGCATTGAACATGCCGAACAATTTCTCTTTCTTGTGGTTCTTTTGCAAGCATGATGATGTGATTCTTACCGTTGGTGTTGCCTCAAACAAGTTGACCAATTTCTCTTTCATTTGGTTTGTTGGCACGCACGGTTGTCCAAATTTTTACTTGGTGAAATTTTTGGATGATATGTTGTGTGTTGCAACAAATATGAGGACCAATTTCTCTTTCCAATCGTTTGTGTGCACAAATGTTGATGATATTTTGGACACTCTTCCGTATGTGTTTTTGCCAAATTCTCCACTTATTGCTTCAAGGATGTTGAACAATTTCTCTTTCCGATGCCTTGAGTGCAACAATGAAAATGAATTTCTACATGAGATGGACACCATGGTCGTCTCACAATTTGGAGTTTTTGTGTTTCCGGATTTGGAAGATGTTCATATGGAGTTCTTACACATTGACCTTGCACATGCATTATTCTTGATAAATTTGTGTTGTGCTAACGGTGTTGTGAACATGAAAGGACATGTCATCAATGATGTGCTCCAATATCACACACAAACATACTTTGCTTGGTCTTTGTTGTGTGAAGGTAAAGTGACTTGTGGATGAGCGTCAAAGAATGGGTTCAACCCCACACATCTACTACACAAGATCTCTTAATGAGAGCACACCGACATTATGCTAAGGTGACCTCCTTCTACTTAGGACATATTGCTAAAACTGTTGAACATTGGCTATGCTTTGAGTGTTCTCTTGCATCTCTTGTGCTATTGATAGGGTACACGAATTTCATGGGGATATTCAAGCGTGGTTGTCATCTACCTCCTATACAAGTTCATGAAGAGCTATCGTCGAGGACGACTCTTTTTCAAGTGGGGGGAGATGATACGGGGCGACTTTCGGTCTTAACCGCATCGTGTGCTTCATCGCCAACACGGCACGCCAAGGTGAATCTTCTCCTTTATGCGTGCCTACAATCGCCTATTTGGAATGATATACTACTTCATACTCCGTCATATCTTGATGATAGGAACGCAACGACAAGTACGGAGGGAAGGAAGGATGGCACGGAGACCCAAGGACGCAAGGCCGATGTCATGGAAGCATGGAAGAGAAGGAGGAAGAGGAGCTGGAAGCTCCAGGGCCGGCACTGCCGCCCTCCACAGGCCGGCACTGCCGGCCGGCGCACCCCGGCACTGCCGGCCTCCCCACGCCGGCACTACCGCGCCGGTATTGCTGGTCTCCCCACTCCGGCACTGCCGCCCCAGCAAGTCAACTGTTAATCTGGACCGTTCATCTGCCCATCTGTGGCCCTGCCTATTTGTACCGAATTACCAGACTACCCCTCCTTAGTGGCTCCCTATAAATAGGCACCCACCCCGACCTTCATTAGGTCAGAGTTGATGTTTAGATGAATTGGCTTATGCCTATATTATCCCTTTGTGGATTTGGGAAACCCCCACCTTAGATTACCCATCTATTGTATCCCTCCTTATTGAATCCTTGTGATCTCTTTGGTGACTTCTATCAATTGTTGGTCTTTTGTTTGCACTTCTGCCTTTGGGTCTTTTGCTTGCACTTCTATCAACCTTGGTCTTTTCACCCTTCTAGATCTCTCGGGTTCGATTCGTCGATCTCTTTGCGGGACTTCTACTGGAAGGTCTTTTCCTGCAACCTCTATCGAGTTGGTGGTTCGGGCCAACGAGGGTAACCGATTTGTGTTGTGTGCATGCGTTTGTATCGTGTTCTTCGCGTTCATCCACTTCCCCGCGAATCCCCCTCCGCAATCACACTCCCCCGGGTCGATTCGTGAGATCGGGCAACCCACACGAGCTCAGCCCGCATCACTATGCCATGGTTCCGGTCATAACCTAGCTCATTTGGCTTGAAAGCCATGAAACTTCGAACGAGATAGGTCATTTCTGGGAAGTGTTTTCTAATATATTTGAGATACTCCAAGTTTGTAATTTTTCCTAGCAACTACGTCACATAACATGACACATGCGAAGGTGTTACCCGATTTTTGATTTTTTTTTTGAATTTTTTATACTTGATTCAAAATGTGGCCAAAACGACGGGCACGAATGTCCTTACCTATTTCTTGAATCTTGCAAAACCTTTTATGGATCTATGATGAAATAGATATTTTGGAACATTAAAATGATTTTTTGGAAAAATCATGAAAATTCTATCAAGCACCTATAGTTCAAATTTGACCCAATTCCAGCCGAATCTGTCACGCCCCAATTTTTACAACTATGATTAATTGTCCTTAGTGCAAAAATTAGGTGGAACAAAAACTTTTTCTACAAACTAATTGGATGAATTGCCTTGATCTGTTTGTTATAATGAATTACCTTGATCTGCTGGTAGATGAATTGTCTTAATTTGCTTGTTGAGTTTTGTCTTGAGCTACTCAAAGAACAACACCTCTAGTGGTAAGACAAACAACTCACCTAATAAAACACATGTGTGACTTAGGAAAAAATGTTTTCCTTTTTACTACATCAAACCCTTCTCCTGATGGCAACATGAGTGTGCCATCTTGATATTCCTCTTTGTGTTAATCTAGCTCAAATCATCCTTAATTCAAAACTTGGGATCATCTACCCCTTTGCTACATCCTTCACTTATACCCACTCATCCTGGTTGATTCTGAACCCAAGTCCACAATCTGTTTGGGCAGGCTTATAAGATTCCAACGTTGGCAGGTGATCTCTTAGCACCCACAATTGTTACTGCTAACCTCAATGCATGGATCTCATCTATGCATCACCATCTGCAACTTCCACGTCGTGCATGTCTCTTTCTATTCTAGCAAATCTTATACTCCCTTGATCTCATACCATATCCAATGTTTCAACTCTAGATCACTTCCTTCACTTTTACCTCTTATTTTTATTCAAGTTTAATCTTCACAAAACCAAGAGTGGGAATGATGGGTACATATTGTAGCCACCATCTACACTTGAGAACACTCCTTCCTAAATTAGTTTTCTTTCTCAAAAACCCTATTGTTTTTTCCTTCTCTAAGTTTTGATCACAAAACTACTTCTAGTTTTATTAAATCTTTTCAAAATTTCTCTTCAAAGAAAACAAGGAACTGAAATGGGTTTTGTTTTTCATCCCATTTGTACCAAGCACTGATTTCTAAAACATTATCTTATGTTTTGCTTCCTTTTTTAACAAAAAGCTTGTTTATGGTGCCTATACCATTTCTTGTTTTTCTCTTGTTTATTTTACAATTGAGAAAAACTTTACTTTACTTGAGAAAGTAAGTAGGGTTTTTTGACCTCCTATGTTCCAACTAATTTTCTCTCAACATTTTCCAATTCCTTTCCACTTGGGTTCATTCCCAATTGTCTCTAGACAATTGAGGTGTGTCCTATACATTTCAATTGAACTCTATTTCAAATGGCAACTCTTGCACATCTTATGCATATCTCTGATCTACCACATTGTATCCCTTCATCCTCCAATTCTTGATCAAATGGATGATCATTTGATACTTTCAAATGAACTCCCTTCAACTAAACCCTAGACTCAGGGAGTATTTCAGACCACTCCCATTTGACCTCTTATTTGAAAAACAACTTATATTTCATCATGCCCATCTCACTCATCTACTCATTTCCATCATCACCTTGACCTCATGAATTGATGATTTATGTCACCATAATCATCCTTGTGAGTATATGGTTACTTCACTCACCATCTCTCTTAGCCTTGCTCAACCTTTGTCTAAACCACCATCATCACTTTCATCTCTTGGTCAAATTGATAATTTGATCAAGTGCTTTATTTCTCAACATTGACACCAATGTTTATTATCATCTCTCCCTCTTTTCATATTTACTTCACCAAAACAACACCACCCCATCTGCCTCGACATGCTCGTGTATTATTGCATGTGGCCAAATCCCTCAGCCCTCTTCCTCTATCTTTTTAGCTATTTGAGAGGCACTCAACCTTGGGTGTCATGCATGTGTGGCAATACACTCTAGTTGATCACTTGTGCATGGCCAAAAACATGTGGCCGGCTATGCCATGGCACATGCATCATGTGTCTCCATTTCTATCTCTCTCACATAATTACTCCACCTTGGGAAGCCCTTCACTCTTTGTCCCTTCCCAATACCACTAATAATTTCAGCTTGGGTCAAATTCTTCTCCCACAAGCCAGCCACCCACCTTGGCCAATCAAGGAAGAGGCAGCCAACTCCCTCTCCCCCTATAAAAAGCCTTGGCCGGCCACACTCCTCTCCTTTGCTTCTCATTTCTGCACTCTCCACTCACTCCTCCACCTTATCTACTCCCTCATAGCCTTCTCCTCCATCCACCTACGAAAATGCTGCTCCTCCTAGCTACCATGACTGGCCATGGCCATGGAAAGCACTCCAAGATGAAGCTCCCCTCCTCCCTCAAGCTCCTCCTCACCATGAGAGCATCCCTCTCTCTCTTTTTCCCCTAACCCAAGCTGATTTCCTCTCCTCTTCTTTTTCCTCTCTTGCTAAGATTGGATCTTGATGCAGGTGCATATTGAACTAAGCATGGAGAAGCTTGAACCATCCTCAGATCTGAACTCTTTGACCAAAGTTCGTCCAAATCCATGCAGTAATTTCTGTAATCTTGTTGTTTCAGATTTTGCACGATATTGTAAAATCCGTCAAAACTCGTGTACAGCTCCTAATCGAGTGATTCAAAGTTCCTCGGTTAGCAAATGAAAAGATCTAAAACTTGGCGTTAGTTTCATCCTCAAACACATTACAAAATTTCGTGAGTAAATAAAGTTCTGAAAACATGCAGATTCACGGTTTGTTAGAGTTAATTTGTTTTACAAAACCTATTTGAGCAAACTCAACTGGGGGTGAAATCTCACTTCAATACCTTCATTTTTGCCGTAGGTGCTACTTCAAATTACTTCCTAAAATTGAAATGGTTCACAGATAAAGTTCTGGTCAGATATGACTTTGTCGAATTAACCCGTGAGCTTGAGAACTAATTTTTGAATCAAATCAATTGGGTTAGAAGCAGCTTTTCGATACCTTTCAGATGCAACTGACATCATATTTTTAGGATTTTTCTACGATTTTTGGCATACAGATCTTGTTTTCTGTACAGTCAGATTCAGGCAAATTCCTAAAATGGTAGGATTAACCTTTTTGAGTGAATCTAATTGGCTTAGTCTTGCTTTATTACTGTCTATCTAGGAAAAATATTATTAGTCTCTGTTCATAAATAGTAGCTACTGTTAGTACTGTGTATGTGTGGCATGGAATGTTGAACCAAAACTTTTTGGTTTGTTTAAAAACTTTAACCACCCCTCTGTATTAAAATTGGTCAACCAATATTTTATTCTTGCAAAACAAAACCTCTGCAACTTAACCTTAATTCAATTGTTTTGCTTAAGTTTTCAAATGGTGCGGCATATCATTTACTTCCTATTCTTGTGTAGTGTTATGTAAGCTTTATAAAATAGGAAAAATAATTTCTCGCTTTTTCGAAAATGTTTGAAAATATAATGTGAATGTTTTTAATGCCAAACTAATGCACTTGTCCTCTTCATGATGTTATCTACCAGGGGATATTTCGTTTATACCATGGTGATAACCGAGAAAGGCAATTGCTAAGTTGTGATGCACCCATACCTTTACTAGGTAAATAAATGGGGTTTTCAAAATTAAAACTCTTAAAGTTGTTTTGTGGTATCTATAAGTCCTTTGTATGGTAGCCCTTAATTGAATGGTTAAATTCTGATTGTTGTATGTTTGTTTTGTTGGTGAAATGTGTTGATTGTGTTCCTTTTATATTTTCCGGTGATAGATGCGAACAATTCCGGAGAAGAAGAAGAAGTGGAATCGGACGAGGATTTTATTTATATTGTTGGAATTCTTATTTGATGGAGTTGGAGAAGCCCAGGGACAAACAAGCCAACCAAGGCAAGCCATCTTTTTATCTCTTATATGATGTCTCTTTGGATGTCATCTTGTTGCTATCATTAGCACCTTGGTTCTATGGTGATGATCTCAATATTTTTGTCATCTACGCTTGAATACAAGCATGATACCTCTAGTAGTTTTGTCTTGTCAAGGTCTTGGTAATTGGTTGGGTGTATGGCATCATGGCCATTGCTATCCAACTTGTTTTATATATTTAGCTTGAACATGTTCCACCTCGGGACAAGATTCACAGTACACCCCCTTCTAGTGTAGAGGTATCAATGCCATGATCTTGGTTTATTCTCAAATTGTGATGAGTATGCCTATTTATCTAAGTAGTGTTGGTGTTGATCATTTCCCACCCCTACATCTTGATTTGGTTAGATAATACCACAAATATGAAAGTATATTTGTAACACCCCATTTTTCAGAACCTGCATTTTTCATCTACTTGAAATTTTGGACCAACAAAAACTTTTCATTTTATGACTGCTAGAGTTTGGATGTGCTCATGAGTGGTGTGATATTAAAATTTGCATTAGGATTGTTAAAATGGAGAGTTACCTTAGTTAATATTTTAGTACCTCATTTTAAATCAGTAGGGTTTGAACCTTCATGTGTTGACTCCAACCCTACCTATTATTTTTTTCCTCACTACTAAAAACCCTAGTTTTTGTTGTTGACCATCACCATCTTAATAGGGAGGAACACTCCCCTCCCTTATTTGGAAAATGCCATCTCATTACCTAGGGTTACACCAACACCATCACCTTATGTTCTTCCCAAATTTTCTTTCCAAAAATTTGTGCACATGCACTTTGGTCACACCATGGCACATGCAATGGCATGGTCCCTTTTTTCTCTTTTCACCCCTGCCCTTTTTCTTCTCTCTCTTTTCTCTCTTTGGTTTTGGCCGAGAGACAAGAGGGGGAACTGCCCCCTCTCTTTTTGTTCCCTTCTCTCTTCCGTCTCTTTTCTTCTCTGGTTTGGGCCGTGGACAACACCACCGTCCCTCTCCCTTGCCCTGGCCCAACCCTAACCCGCACCACCCCCTCTCTTTGGCCCAGAACGCCACCAGTACCCCTCTCCCGCGCAAAACCCTAGCCCTAAAATGCACGCGCGCACGCCTAGTCAGCGACATGATGGCACGGAGCCTCGCTCGACGCGCCATCACGCCTCGTCTGCCGTGCACCGCCTCGGCTCCCTCCCATCGCTGACGCTCCAGGGCGACGTCACCGTGGGGCCAGCGCGTGACGCCAGCCCTTGGACGCCCGTTGGCCGGCGCCACCGCCCCTCCCACTACCGCTCCCCTCCCTGCCTATAAAACCCCACCGAGCGCCACCCCTCTCCCTTCAGCTCCCCCTCACACCACGCCGTTAGGCTGCCCCACTTCACCCCTGGCTGCTCGAGCGGCAGCCGAGCCCCTGCTGCGACGCGCCGAGGCACGCACCACGGTCACCGCGTGGGTGACGTGCAGGTGGTCACCGCCGCGACGCCATCGACGTACGCCTCCCTCTCTGCCCCCTCGACATCCGCACCACCTCCTGCCACCCCTGACCCTCTCCGTTGCCTTCTGCCTTGCAGATCTGCAGCGGAGCGACGACACCGACGACGCACCGGCGACACCCGTGACGCAGACGCCGCCAAGCGAGGCGACGCCGACGTGTTCGAGCCTCGCCAGGACGTCCACGAGCTGCACACCCACGCCGCCAAGCCACCTACGCCGAGCCACGCCACCGCCAGCCGCTGGTAAGCCGTCGCGCCGCCCCTTTATTCCTCCGCGCCGGCGAGCGCCGCGGACGTCGAGCACGCGCCGGATCTGGACCGTCGGATCCAGATCGGACGGGCGCATGCACGGCCACGTCGGCGTGCATGGCCACGTCGGCCGGCCTGGCCCGCCACGGGCCCCTGGCCTTTTTCCTTTTTTTTTCTTTTTCACCGGCCACCGGAGAGCCCCACTGGGCCGGCCCATCTGCACAGCACCAGCGCGGCCCAGATTCTTCCAGCCCTTTTTAATTTCGTTTAAAATTTTGAAATAGAAATTAAAAATGGAAATCTGCCAGTGTACTGTTTTGCTTATAACTTGAGATTGGTAAACCCAAATAAGGTGATTCAAATTGCAGTAGAACCAGTATAAAAATATCTATCCAATGCCACTAACCTTGTATTTTTAGGGTTTTTTTACAAATTTTAATGTATTAAACATGATCATTGTATTCTGGTTAGTATTCTTAATTTATAAAATTGAAAAATTAATATTTTCGGATGAATCCAATTGCGTTGAACTCATATTGTTACTGTGCATCTAGGAGAAATATCATTAGTCTCTGTTCGACGCGGACGATTGGCTCTGCAGCATCGAGAACAACCTTGAAGTCGCTGCTGTTGGAGAGCATGAGAAGGTTCTTCTCGCCACTCACTTTCTCTCAGGACCCGCCCGAGCATGGTGGGAGAACGTCAAAGCCATGCAAGCTCCTGATCACGCCATCAACTGGGTGGAATTCACCGCCAAGTTCCGTAAAGCTCACATTCCCACGGGTCTGATCAAGATGAAGCATGACGAGTTTTTCAACCTGAAGCAGAACAACTCCAACGTGGTGGATTACCTTGAAAAGTTCAATACCTTGGCCAGATATGCCCCTCAAGATGTTGACACTGATGAGAAGAAGCGCGACCGTTTCATGAATGGCCTGCATGAAGAAATTCAGAGTATCTTAGTGGCTGTACCTTACCCAGACTTGGAAGCACTTGTGGACGCCGCCATTATGGTGGAGTCTAAGCGCAAGGCTGCCTATGAATCTAGAAAGCGCAAGATGCAACAGCAACAGAGTGGACCCAACAACCCCAAGTACCGCAGTCCGCCCCCGTCAAGACCTGCCAACCCACCTCCGAGGAACCCATCACCAGCCCCAGCTTATCGCTCCAACAACTACACCCCCAATCGTGCAGCTCCACAGCACCGTTCCGGAGGAGGAGGGTACAACAACCCTCGCCCCAATCCGCCAGCTCGCCCTCAAGGAGATGGATGCTTTGCTTGTGGAAAGCCGGGACACTTCTCTCGTGAGTGCCCTACCAAGATGAGGACACCTCAGCGCGCCAACGCACCGAGACCCAACCAAGCTCAAGCTAGGACGGCGTCCGGGAAAAAGCCGATTGTCAAGAAGCAGGCCAATGCTGCCCATGGACATCTGAACCATGTCAGCGCTGAAGAAGCTGAGGAAGCCCCGGACATCGTAATGGGTATGTTCCTATTCAACTCCTCCCCTGCCCGAGTTCTTTTTGATTGCGGAGCCTCTCATTCTTTCGTTACCGAACCCTTCATTAAGAAAAGTGGGCTAAAACCAACCGTGATGAAACGCCTCATGCTAGTGCAAATCCCTGGATCCACTGCTAAAACCCGTTTATCTTGCAAAAACGTTCTGATTATCATACAAGGAGTACCTTTCCAATCCGACCTTATAGTTTAGGAGCTCAAGGTTTAGAGGTAATACTTGGAATGGACTGGATGACCGAGTATAAGGGACACATTGACTGCGTCCAAAAATCCATTACCCTAACCAATGATCAAGGCCTACCCGTAAAATACACCGCCACCATACACTCATCCAAAGCATTCTGTAAGAAAAGCATCTCTCGACCCGACCTTGAACAAGTTCCTGTTTTCTGTGAGTATCCTGATGTCTTTCCGGAGGAATTGCCCGGTATGCCCCCTGACCGGGACATCGAGTTTATTATAGAGCTAATTCCAGGAACCGCCCCATAGCCCAGAGACCTTATCGTATGAACCCCCAAGAGCTGATCGAGCTAAAGAAACAATTGGACGACATGTTGGCTAAAGGTCTGATCCGACCTAGTGCTTCACCATGGGGATCGCCTATGATCTTCGTGGACAAAAGAGACGGAACCATTCGCTTATGTGTGGATTACCGGAGGCTCAATGATGTTACCATTAAAAATAAGTATCCTCTGCCCAAGATCGATGATTTGTTCGATCAAATGAATGGAGCTAAAGTTTTCTCCAAGATAGACCTTCGCACTGGGTATCACCAACTCAAAGTTAGAGAATCCGACATTCCCAAGACTGCCTTCACCACCCGTTACGGATTGTATGAGTACACCGTAATGTCCTTTGGACTCACCAATGCCCCCGCCTACTTCATGAATCTCATGAACAAGGTTTTTATGGAATACCTCGACAAATTTGTTGTGGTGTTCATCGAAGACATCTTGGTTTACTCCAAAACTGAGGAAGAGCATGAAGAGCATTTGCGACTTGTATTGTGTACCCTTAGGCAGCATCGACTCCATGCTAAGTTCAGCAAATGCCAATTTTGGCTCAAGGAAGTTGGATTTCTTGGCCACGTCCTATCTGCCGGAGGACTCTCTGTTGACCCCTCTGATCAAGTCCATTGTGGATCAACAACCCCCTAAGAATGTTACAGAAGTAAGATCTTTCCTCGGATTGGCGGGATATTACCGCAAGTTCGTTGAAGGATTCTCGAGCATCGCCAAGCCAATGACCCTCCTGCTTAAAAAGGATAAGAAGTTTGAATGGACAGAAAAGTGTGAAGAGAGTTTCCAGGAATTGAAAAGGCGACTTGTTTCAGCCCCCATCTTAACCATGCCCGACGTCACCAAAAACTTGGTCTTGGAAGTGTCTTAATGCAAGAAGGAAAAGTGATCTCTTATCTCTCCCGACAACTCAAACCACATGAAAACAATTACACCACCCATGATCTTGAGTTAGCCGCCGTAGTTCATGCCCTCAAAACTTGGCGCCATTACCTTATTGGTAATCGGTGTGACATCTACACCGATCATAAAAGCCTCAAATACATCTTCACTCAAAGGGAATTGAATATGCATCAGAGAAGATGGATCGAATTGATAAAAGATTATGATCTCAGCATTCACTATCACCCAGGAAAGGCGAATGTAGTCGCGGATGCACTCAGCCGAGAACCCTGCTCTCTCAATGCCCGTCTAAAAATCGAACAACCTTTGCTATACCAAGAATTTGAAGAATTCAGCTTAGAACTGGTTAGTCACGGATTTCTAGCCGCAATGGAAGCCCGACCTACCCTGCACGACCAGATTAAAGAAGCACAGATTGGCCATGAAAGCATCGAAGGAATTAAGCGTCGTATGGGTAGAGAAGAGGTAGCTGGATTTTCCATTGACTCAGACGGAACCTTGTGGTATAACGGACGCCTTTGCGTTCCAAACATACCTAGCCTAAAGAACCTGATTATGGAGGAGGCTCACAATACCCCTTACTCTATCCACCCCGGAGGAACAAAAATGTACCAAGATCTAAGAGACACCTTTTGGTGGCACGAAATGAAGCGGGACATAGCATTCTTCATCGCCCGGTGTGATGTTTGCCAGAAAGTTAAGGCCGAACACCAACGCCCGGCAGGACTTCTTCAACCCTTAAAAATCCCTGAGTGGAAATGGGAAGAAATCGGAATGGACTTTATTTCCGGACTTCCCCGATCCCAACGAGGACATGACTCCATTTGGGTAGTTGTAGATCGACTCACAAAGGTGGCCCATTTTATTCCGGTCAAGACTACTTACAACGGCCGTGAATTGGCTGAACTCTTCATATCCCGAATCGTCAACCTTCACGGGGTTCCTAAAGTCATAGTATCAGATCGAGGCTCCCAATTTACTTCTAGGTTCTGGAAGAAACTTCACGAAGCCATGGGCACCAAGTTATCCTTCAGCACCGCATATCACCCCCAGACCGGAGGACAGACTGAGAGAGTGAATCAGATCCTCGAAGATATGCTCCGCGCTTGTATTCTTGCTTATGGAACCAAATGGGAAGATTGCCTACCCTTCGCCGAGTTCTCTTACAATAATAGCTACCAGGCTAGTCTGCAAATGACACCTTTTGAAGCTCTATATGGAAGGAAGTGCAGAACCCCTCTCAACTGGTCCGAGACCGGAGAAAGTCAAGTATTTGGACCTGATATACTTCGGCAAGCGGAGGAACAAGTTCAACTCATCCGCGACCGTTTGAAAGCAGCTCAGTCCCGACAAAAGAGCTACGCCAACACCAAGCATCGAGAGGTGACCTTTAGTATCGGAGATTTTGTCTATCTCCGAGTTACCCCTCTCAAAGGAATGAAGCGTTTCCATGTCAAGGGCAAGCTAGCGCCAAGATACATTAGACCCTTCAAGATAATAGGCCGAAGAGGAGAGGTTTCGTATCAATTGGAATTGCCCCAGGAATTATCTGAATTCCATGATGTGTTTCACATTTCACAACTTCGAAAATGTCTTCAAGTGCCAGACAAGCCAGAAGTCTTCAAGAATATTGACTATCGTGCTATCGATCTAAATCATGACCTAACCTACCGAGAGAACCCTATTCGCATCTTGGAGGAAGCTGTGAGATTAACCCGTCAAAGGAAGATTAAGTTCTTCAAAGTGCAGTGGAGTAACCACTCAGAAGATGAAGCTACCTAGGAGCGAGAGGACTATCTTAGAAAGGAGTTCCCCTACCTGTTCAAGCTCTTAGCCTCGGAATCTCGGGACGAGATTCTTTTAAGGGGGGAAGGTCTGTAACACCCCATTTTTCAGAACCTGCATTTTTCATCTACTTGAAATTTTGGACCAACAAAAACTTTTCATTTTATGACTGCTAGAGTTTTGACGTGCTCATGAGTGGTGTGATATTAAAATTTGCATTAGGATTGTTAAAATGGAGAGTTACCTTAGTTAATATTTTAGTACCTCATTTTAAATCAGTAGGGTTTGAACCTTCATGTGTTGACTCCAACCCTACCTATTATTTTTTCCTCACTACTAAAAACCCTAGTTTTTGTTGTTGACCATCACCATCTTAATAGGGAGGAACACTCCCCTCCCTTATTTGGAAAATGCCATCTCATTACCTAGGGTTACACCAACACCACCACCTTATGTTCTTCCAAATTTTCTTTCCAAAAATTTGTGCACATGCACTTTGATCACACCATGGCACATGCAATGGCATGGCCCCTTTTTTCTCTTTTCACCCCTGCCCTTTTTCTTCTCTCTCTTTTCTCTCTTTGGTTTTGGCCGAGAGACAAGAGGGGGAACTGCCCCCACTCTTTTTGTTCCCTTCTCTCTTCCCTCTCTTTTCTTCCCTGGTTTGGGTCGTGGACAACACCACCGTCCCTCTCCCTTGCCCTGGCCCAACCCTAACCCGCACCACCCCCTCTCTTTGGCCCAGAACGCCACCAGTACCCCTCTCCCGCGCAAAACCCTAGCCCTAAAACGCACGCGCGCGCACGCCTAGTCAGCGACATGATGGCACGGAGCCTCGCTCGACGCGCCATCACGCCTCGTCTGCCGCGCACCGCCTCGGCTCCATCCCATCGCTGACGCTCCAGGGCGACGTCACCATGGGGCCAGCGCGTGACGCCAGTCCTTGGACGCCCGTTGGCCGTCGCCACCGCCCCTCCCACTACCGCTCCCCTCCCTGCCTATAAAACCCCACCGAGCGCCACCCCTCTCCCTTCAGCTCCCCCTCACACCACGCCGTTAGGCTGCCCCACTTCACCCCTGGCTGCTCGAGCGGCAGCCGAGCCCCTGCTGCGACGCGCCGAGGCGCGCACCACGGTCACCGCGTGGGTGACGTGCAGGTGGTCACCGCCGCGACACCATCGACGCCTCCCTCTCTGCCCCCTCGACATCCGCACCATCTCCTGCCACCCCTGACCCTCTCCGTTGCCTTCTGCCTTGCAGATCTGCAGCGGAGCGACGACACCGACGATGCACCGACGACGCCCGTGACGCAGACGCCGCCAAGCGAGGCGACGCCGACCTGTTCGAGCCTCGCCAGGACGTCCACGAGCTGCACACCCACGCCGCCAAGCCACCTACGCCGAGCCACGCCACCGCCAGCCGCTGGTAAGCCGTCGCGCCGCCCCTTTCTTCCTCCGCGCCGGCGAGCGCCGCGGACGTCGAGCACGCGCCGGATCTGGACCGTCGGATCCAGATCGGACGGGCGCATGGCGCATGCACGGCCACGTCGGCGTGCATGGCCACGTCGGCCGGCCTGGCCCGCCACGGGCCCCTGGCCTTTTTCCTTTTTTCTTTTTCACCGGCCACCGGAGAGCCCCACTGGGCCGGCCCATCTGCACAGCACCAGCGCGGCCCAGATTCTTCCCGCCCTTTTTAATTTCGTTTAAAATTTTGAAATAGAAATTAAAAATGGAAATCTGCCAGTGTACTGTTTTGCTTATAACTTGAGATTGGTAAACCCAAATGAGGTGATTCAAATTGCAGTAGAACCAGTATAAAAATATCTATCCAATGCCACTGACCTTGTATTTTTAGGATATTTGTACAAATTTTAATGTATTAAACATGATCACTGTATTCTGGTTAGTATTCTTAATTATAAAATTGAAAAATTAATATTTTCGGATGAATCCAATTGCATTGAACTCATATTGTTACTGTGCATCTAGGAGAAATATCATTAGTCTCTGTTCATAGAAATTCGTCTCTGGTTATGAATGTATGTGTGTCACATGCAATGATAGACTCAAAATTTGATTGTTTTGTTTAAAACCTTTACATCCATTTAGTTTAAAATTAAACAACCCATCTTTTGTTACTGCCAAACTACTCCCCTGCATATTTTCATTTTTCATCTATTTTATTCTTTGTTCTTGAGTTATATGTTGATTGTATGCAACGTTTACATTTGCGACGCTAGATACGAACGAGGGAGAAGTTGAAGGGGAGGACTTTGGAGAAGGATTTGAGGAGGACCAGGGACAAGCCAACCAAGGCAAGCCATCTTTGAACTCTGATTGATGTCTTGTTGGATGTCATTTGTTGACGTCCCAAAGCATCTTGCTTCTATTTGTGTTGTTCTCTCCATAATGGTCTATGTATGGTTGTAATTTGGGGTATTTCCTTGTGGTGATGTTCTACCCTTGCACACATGTTGGAGGGATGCATGGTATCATGGCCGTGTTACTCCCTTGGGTCACTCCATAGGCTCAACATGAGCATGTCCTACTCGAAGATGGAGTTTCACATCACACCCCACTATGTTAAGTCTAGAGGTATCAAAGTCATGAATCTTGGTGTAATTCTCAACTTGAGAGAAGTATGCCGTGTACCCTTGAATTGTTGGTTGGATAGTAAACCTACACCACCCAAGTTGTTTAGTAGTACCACAACTCTGAAAGTTTGCTCCACCCTATATTGTCAAATTACATGCTTACCTTAAGCAAGTATGATCCACCCCACTACCCCTTTTTATACCTTCTATGGCATGATGACTCTTATCTCGGCCGTAGAGCAATATTAGTTCATGTCAACACCCGGATTTTTAAGTCCAGATGCCTATTATGTCATTCATCGCAATCCCAGGATAATGTTGTTGCGAGGCATAATAGTCGAATATCACAGTCATTATTTATTACAAGCCATAATGTCATACAATCTTG
>NC_061511.1:110082662-110119009 GCF_022539505.1 Lolium rigidum
GATTGCAAACTATAGCAATAACAGGAAAAAAAGCTCAAGTATTACAATAACAGGAAAAATTCTCAAATACCACAACAAGTCGAAATAACTCAAATGATACAAGCCATACAAATGGCATCATCGGCAAAACTGCATTTCTGTTAGGTAGAATTCATCGGAGTGCAAGTAACAGCTGGCTTTCCATTAGATTTGAAGAGTAGATTATTAAGGATCTGCTTAATCCAAGCTTGCCTATTTTTCAATTCATGTATCTGATTGACTGTTATGTCGATTTTTGAATCTCTTTCATTTCTTTGCTGCTGAATTATATCAATTGATTTGTGTGCAAAGGCATCGATTGTTTGCGCTGGAATGGCTGGGACAGTAGATATCATCTGACTATCAGATGAATTGGCATTGTCACGGCTGTGCTGTGGAAAGACCTGGACACTTGATGTACATGCCCTGCCATCTGCCTTCCTTGCTCTATTCAGGGGCTGAAAACAAGACAGTGCAAGTTACAGAACCATACAATTTGAGAAAACAACCATCTTAGTTGTCACAGATTTTTGCAAAGCATCAAAACAGATGGCAGATTTTCACAAAGCATAAGGCATAATATAACCAAGCAAGCTATCAACTCCAATGCAACAGGCAGTGTAACACCCCAACTTTTGCAACCATGTTTTGTTGACCTTAGTGCAAAAATTAGGGGGAACAAAAACTTTTTCTATAGACTAATTAAGATGAATTGCCTTGATATGTTTGTTGTGATGAATTGCTTTGATCTATTGGTAGATGAATTGTCTTGATTTGCTTGTTGAGTTTTGTCTTGAGCTACCTCATAGAACAACCCCCCTAGTGGTTAAACAAGCATCTCACCAAATAAAACACATGTGTGGCTTAGGAAGAATTAATTTCCTTCTTACTACATCAAACCTCTCTCCTGATGACAACATGAGTGTGCCATCTTGATTTTTATCTTTGTTGTACAAGATAGCTCAATCATCCTTAATTCAAAACTTGGGATCATCTACCCCTAGCTACATCCCTCTCTTATACCCACTCATCCTTGTTGGTTTTGAGGCCATGTCGACCATCTGTGTCGATAGGCTTAAAATGTCCAGGCTTTGGCAATTGATCTCATCTGTGCAATACCCTCTTCAACCTCCATGTCTTGCATGTCTCAGACTATCCTTGCAACTCATATATTCAACTTGATCTTGTACCCTATTCAATGACTCAACACTAGAACACTTCCATCAATTTTACCTCTTGTTTTTATTCAAGTTTAATCTTCACAAAACCAAGAGTGGGAATGATGGGTACATTTTGTAGCCACCATCTGCCCTTGAGAACACTTCTCCCTAAATTAAGTTTTCTTTCTCAAAAACCCTATTGTTTTTCCTTCTCAAGTTTTGATCACAAAACTACTTCTAGTTTTATTAAATCTTTTCAAAATATTTCTTCAAGGAAAACAAGGAACTGAAATGGGTTTTGTTTTTCATCCCATTTCTACCAAGTACTGATTTCTAAAACATTACTTTCTATTTTGTTTTCTTATTAACAAAAGGCTTGTTTATGGTATTTATACCATTTCTTGTTTCCCTCTTGCTTATTTTACCTTTGAGAAAAACTCTACTTTACTTGAGAAAGTAAGTAGAATATTTTGAACTCCTATGTTCCAACTAGTTTTATCTCAACACTTTCAAATTTCATTCCACTCTAGTTCATTACCCATTGTCCCTAGACAATTGAGTTGTTTCAAATACTTTTCAAACAAGTTCTATTTCAAATGACAACTCTTGCACATCTTGTGTACATCTCTGAACTACCCCATTATGTTCCTTCATCCTCCAATTCTGGGGCAAATGGATGATCATTTGATACTTTCAAACCACTCCCAATTGACCTCTTATTTGAAGAACAAGTTATATTTCATCATACCCATCTCAATCCTCTATTCTTTTCCATCATCACCTTGACCTCATGAATTGGTGATTTCTGCCACCATATTCATCCTTGTGAGTACATGGTTACTTCACTCACCATGTCTCTTAGTCTTGCTCTATAATTGTCTAAACCACCATCACCATCCCATCTACCTTCACATGCACATGCATTGTTGCATGTGGTCAATCCCAATCCTTCCAAAATTGAATTCAAATAAAAACTTCTAATCATCAAATATACCTTGGGAACTATCTTCATCATAAGTTGGTCTCAACCAAAGTGGTGGAGATTATTCTCATGGCACATGTCACCTTCATACTCCTTTTTATCTATATGTATCTACTCCTATTTTTATCATCATCAAAGTCACTCATTGACATTATCTTCTCAACATCATGTCTTGGTCTATACACATGGATGTTGTGCACCTCTCTTATTGTTCACTTGTGTTTTGGCAAAAATGGAGCCGGCCATTGTGTTGGCATAAGATTTCGGCCAGCCATGCCTCTCCATTTTTCTTCCTCTACAAGACTTGCCTCCCACCTAACCCAATCACTAAATGGGCAGCCACCCATCTTAGCCAATCAAAAAAAGGAGGCAGCCACCATCCTCCCTCTATTTAAGGAGCTTGGCCGGCCACTCCCTCCTCCTTTGGTCATTTCTTTTCACTCTCCACTCCCTCACACTCTCCTCCTGCCCTCCACCACGAGCTGCTGCTCCTCCTAAGCTCCATGGCCGGCCATGGCCATGGAAAGCTCACCAAGATGCAGCTCCCTCCTCCCTCAAGCTTCTCCTCACCATGAGAGCCTCCCTCTCCATCTTCTCCCCAATCCTAGATGGTTTTATCTCCTCTTCTTCTTCCTCCATTGCTAAGATTGGATCTTGATGCAGGTGCATGTTGTTCCAAGCATGGAGAAGGTTGAGAAATCCTCAGATCTGAAGCTCTTGATCAAATTTCGTCCAAAATCTTGCAGTAATTTCTGTAATCTTGCTGTTTCAGATTCTGGTACGAACTTGTAAAATCCACCAAATCTCGTGTGCAGATCCAAATCGAGTGATTCAAAGATCCACAGATAGATGTTGAAAATATATACAACTTGGCTTTGGTCTCATACTCAAATTCGTTACGGACTTTCCACGCTAAATAAAGTCCTGTAAACATACAGAATCACTGTTTGTTAGATTGGTTCCGTTTTACAAAACCTTTTTGAGAAAACTCAACTGCGGGCGAAAGCACTCTTCAATACCTTCATTTTGGCGGTGGTTTCACTTCGATTGACCTCCTGAAACTGAAATGGTTCACAGATCAAGATCTGGTCAGATCTGACTTTGTCGAATTAAACCAGGAGCTTGGGAACGAGTTTTTGAATGAAACAAATTGGGTAAGAACCAACTTTTCAATACCTTTCAGATGAAACTGACCTCATATTTTTATGATTTACGTAAGATTTGTGGTGAATTAAACTTTTTATGTGTGTTCTGCAGACATGGTTGTTAGCTTTTAAATCACCAAAAATCCATTTTTGAACCAAATTGAGTGATTCCAATTTTGTAGGACTACTGTATGTTTTCTTAATCATCTCAAATAAGTTTCAAACATTTATCTGTTTTTAACTCCAGATATAAAGGAAATGGTAAAGACAAGCAGTAAATTTGTTAATCCATTTGTGAGAGTTTCAGAAACAATTTCAACCCAAATCCAATTGTGTATGCATCTCTGTTTAAATATCTTTCAAATGCCAGTGGCCTCATATTTTTAGGATTTTTCTACGATTTATGGCTTACAGATCTTGTTTTCTGTACAGTCAGATTCAAACAAATTCCTAAATTTGTAGGATTAATATTTTTGGGTGAATCCAATTGGGTTAGTCTTGTATTAGTACTGGCCATCTAGGAAAAATAGTGTTAGTCTCTGTTCATGCATATTTGTTACTGTTAGCAATGTGTATGTGTGACATGGGTTGTTGAAGCAAAACTTGTTGGTTTATTTAAAACCCTTGACCAACTCTTTTTATTAGAAATGGGCAACCTTTGTTTTATGCTTGCAAAACAAAACCTCTGCAACTTAACATTAGCCCTATTGTTTTGCTTAAGTTTTCAAATGATGTGAAATATGGTTTGCTTCCTATTTTGGGATGTTGTGTTATGTGAGCAAACTAGGTTAGGAAAACTGTTTTCTACTTTTCCAAAAATGTTTGAAAATGTTTTGTGAATGTATTTGATGTCAAACTAATGCTCTTGTCCTCTTTATGATGTTATCTACCAGCGGTTTTTTTGTTCATACCATGGTGATAACCGAGAGAGGCAATTGCTAAGTCGTGATACTCTCATACCTTTACTAGGTAAATAAAATGGGTTATCTTTAAGTTGTTTGTGGTATCTATAAGTCCCTAGTATGTTATCCCTTGGTTGAGAAGTTAGTTGTTGATTGTTGTATGTTGTTTTGTTGAAGCAATGTGATTGATTGTGTTCCTTTTATATTTTCCGGCGATAGATGCGAACAATTCCGGAGAAGAAGAAGAAGTGGAATCGGACGAGGATTTTATTTATGTTGTTGGGACTCTTATATTGATGGAGTTGAAGAAGTACAGGGACAAATAAGCCAAGGCAAGCCATCTTTTGATCTCTGGTTTGGTGTCGTGTTGGATGTCATTTGTTGATGTCCAAAGCACCTTGAATTCTATGTGTGTTATTCTCTCTATTTATGTCATCTATGTGTGTTTCCAAGTGGGGTACTACCTAGTGGTGATACTCCACCTTTGTCTTGTGATTATGGGATACATGGCATCATGGCCGTGCTATTCCCCTTGGTTATCTTGTATGCCCAACTTGAGCATGCATCATCTCAAGAAAATAACTTACATCACACCCACACCCTTTGTAATATAGAGGTATCAATGTCATGATCTTGCTGTATTCTCAACTTGAGAGGAGTATGCCGTGTACCATATTGGAGAATATGTTGGATAGTGATACTCCACTATCTAAGTTGTGTAGTTAGCACCACAAATCTGAGAGTATATTCCTCCTTGTGTTGTCATAAATACATGCTTACCTTAAGCAAGTATGATCCACTCCACTACCCCTTTATACCTCATCTATGGCGTGATGACTCTCATCTCGGCCGTAGTGCAATACTAGTTCAACTCATGAAACTATAGGTTGGGAACCCCTCAAGGTTTACCTTGTTGTAAAAGTTTTGAGAAAACCTTGGGTGAGTCGACCTTACCCGAGTGTATGGTTTATGAAAGGAAAGGATCTTGGAAAACATGGTTGGAAAGAGGAATGTGTGTGTGTAAAGTGGGTTTTTCAGAAAAACGACACACGTTTCTTTGTATTCGCCCGGAACAACTAAACCGCGCAACCACATTACCCCAACATGGGCACGGGGCTTAGCCCTAGTTTGTTGAAGCTGGCATGGGACACCTTCACAACTCTCTAGGAGGGTCACGATGACCTCTGACACCGGGTTGCGCTCTGGAGGAGGCAATACACTGTCTTAACTGATAGCCGGACGATTACTGAGGGTCTTCTGTCGTGGCGCCGGAGATACGCTCAAAAAGGAGGTATGTTGCCGGGGTGCCGGGAAGGGTTAAGCCCGCAGGGAAGGACTCATGTGGGGACCCCGGACTAGCAGCCCGAAATTCCCTGTTATGTATACAGTTCACGATCCCATGATCAGTGCGTCGTGAACACATAACCGAACTGATATCAAATTACACCATCCATTACAAAGCGGAATAAGAAAATTACAACATGGTCACATGACCCATACTTACATAATAGCCTCGAAGGGCCTAACTAAACATCGAGTAGCATCATCACATCAGCAGCTGCAGTACCCAAGTCATCTCGCCATAACCCTACGAGCAACCGAGCCGGGAAGACGTTCCTAGCTCGCATAGACGTCGTCAACTCCTTCTTCATCTGTCGAGTTCCTTCAAGTCCGGCCAAGTAAATAGCCGGGGACAAAGCCGTGAGTACATTTGGAATTGTACTCGCAAACCATCAAGAAGTTGATAACAGAGCTAACTAAAAGAGACAAGAGAGGAAGTATAGTTTCTCTTGTGGATATAGCATGTGAAAGAGAATCAGCTTCTCTTGTGGATATAGCATGTGAAAGAGAATCAGCTTCTCTTGTGGATATAGCATGACGACATCGCAATTGATGGAGACACTAAAGTGGTACTATGATACCTCTATATCTTTATTGAAGAAGATACTTCAAAAGATAGCTATGGCATATCTATATCTTTATTGGAGAAGATTTAGCATACCGCCATCTCAGGTGATGGGGATACTAGGGAAGTCCTATGACATCTCTATATCTTTATTGAAGAAGAGTTCCTCTACATGAAACATTAGGAAAGAGTACCCCACTTGGTCTTATTTTTCCACGACCATCTCCATATGGTCGACACACGCCCTTTTCCGTACCCTTCCGGTACATCCAACACACACTTTCTTTGCAAAGCATTTATCAAAACAAAACTCGAGCCCCAGTTAAGTATGGCCACCTCAACCCGTCCATGACCGCGGACGCGGCTATTCGAATAGATTTGACTCTGCAGAGTTTGCACACTTTCCCCACAAGAACTAATAAATCCGCCGGGATCATCCCCGGGTCGTCATACGAAAGTATGCGAGTCTCGGATAATTAGTCATAGTCTTTCGCCCGTCTCCCTTGGCACAAGTCCTTCCCTGCGGGCTTACCCCTTCCCGGCACCCCGGCAGCATACCTCCTTTTGAGCGTATCTCCGGCGCCACGACGGAAGACCCTCAGTAATCGTCCGGCTATCAGTTAAGACGGTGTATTGCCTCCTCCAGAGCGCAACCCGGCGTCGGAGGTCCTCTTGACCCTCCCTAGAGAGTTGTGAAGGGTGCTTATGCCAATTTCAACAGACTACGGACTAAGCCCGTGCCCACTTTGGGTAATGTGGTTGCGCGAATAAAAGTTGGGACGGCGAACACTTATACGCGAGTGCTCCTTTTAGAAAAACCATTTCCTTTTCCCCACAACACCACGGTTGCTCAACCATCTCACATACATATCTTTCCCAAACATCTTTATCAAGATCCTTTGCTTTTCATAAACCATACACTTGGGTTGACTCACCCAAGGTTTTCATAAACATTTACAACAAGGTAAACCTTGAGGGGTTCCCATCCTAAAGTTTCTTGAGAAGGAACTACTATGGCACTATGGCCGAGATGAGAGTCATCACGCCATAGATGGTGTAAAAAGGGGGTAATGGAGTGGATCATACTTGCTTAAGGTAAGCATGTATTATGACAACACGAGGATTATAATCTCCGATTTGTGGTACTAACTATTCAATTTGGATAGTGGATAATCACTATCCAACCAACTCTCCAAGAGGGTACACGACATACTCCTCTCAAATTGAGAATTACACCGATATCATGACATTGATACCTCTAAACTACAAAAGTGGTGAGTGTGGTGTAAGTTACTATCTTGAGAGGGAAGATGCTCAAGTTGAGCATACAAGATGACCAAGTGGAATAGCACGGCCATGATGCCATACATCCCATAATCACAACGACAATAGTGGAGTATCACCACTAGGGAGTACCCCACTTGGAAACACACATAGATGACATAAATAGAGAGAATAACACACATAGAATCAAGGTGCTTTGGACATCAACAAATGACATCCAACTAGACACCAAATCAGAGATCAAAAGATGGCTTGCCTTGGCTTATTTGTCCCTGTACTTCTCCAACTCCATCAATATAAGAATCCCAACAATATAAATAAAATCCTCGTCCAATTCCACTTCTTCTTCTTCTCCGGAATTGTTCGCATCTATCGCCGGAAAATATAAAAGGAACACAATCAATCACATTGCACCAACAAAACAAACATACAACAATCAACAATCAGTAGCTAACCACCTTAATAAGGGATAACCTACAAAATACTTATAGATACCACAAAACAATTTTAAGAGTTTTAATTTAGAAAACCCCATTTATTTACCTAGTAGAGGTATGAGAGTGCCACGACTTAGCAATTGCCTCTCTAGCTATCACCATGGCACAAACTAAGTATCCCCTGGTAGATAACATAAAAAGGAGGACAAGTGAATTAGTTTGGCATCACAAATATTCACAATACATTTTCAAACAATTTTTGGAAAAGTAGAAATCAGTTTTCCTAATTTAATTTGCTCACTCAACACTATACAAAAATAGGAAGCAAACCATATACCACATCATTTGAAAACTTAAGCAAAACAAAAGAGCTAATGTTAGGTTGCAGAGGTTTTATTTTGCAAGCATAAAACAATGGTTGCCCATTTCTAAGAAAAAGAGTTGGACAAGGGTTTTAAGTAAACCAAAAAGTTTTGAACCAACAATGCATGTCACCCATATACATTACTAACAGTAACAAATATGTATGAACAGAGACTAATAATATTTTTCCTATATAGTCAGTACTAATACAAGACTAATCCAATTGGAATCACCCAAAAATATTAAACCTACAATTTTAGGAATTTCTTTGAATCTGACTGTACAGAAAACAAGATCTGTAAGCCATAAATCGTAGAAAAATCCTAAAAATATGAGGTCACTGGCATTTGAAAGATATTTAAACAGAGATTCACACACAATTGGATTTGGGTTCAAATTATTTCTGAAACTCTCATAAATGGATTTACAAGTTTACTGCATGTTTTCACCATTTGCTTTAACTATGGAGTTGCAGAACAGATAAAGGTTTGAAACTTGTTTGAGATGATTAAGAAAACATTCAGTAATCCTACAGAAGTGGAATCACTCAATTAGGTTCAAAAATGGATTTTTGATGAATTAAAAGCTAACAGCCATGTCTGCAGAACATACAGAACAAGTTTAATTCATCCAAAATCATACACAAATCATAAAAATATGAGGTCAGTTGCATCTGAAAGGCATTGAAAAGCTGGTTCTCACCCAACTGGTTTCATTCAAAAATTCGTTCCCAAGCTCCTGGTTTAATTCGACAAAGTCAGATCTGTCCAGATCTTGATCTGTGAACCATTTCAGTTTCAGGAGGTCAATCGAAGTGAAACCACCGCCAAAATGAAGGTATTGAAGAGGGCTTTCACCTACAGTTGAGTTTGTTCAAAAAGGTTTTGTAAAACGGAGCAAATCTAATAAACAGTGAATCTGCATGTTTACAGAACTTTATTTACCACGGCCAATCCGTAACGAATTTGAGGATGAGACCAACGCCAAGTTGTAGATCTTTTCCGTATCTAACTGTGGAACTTTGAATCACTCGATTTGGATCTGCACACGAGATTCGGTGGATTTTACAAGATCGTACCAGAATCTGAAACAGCAAGATAGCAGAAATTACAGCAAGTTTTTGGACGAACTTTGGTCAAGAGCTTCAGATCTGAGGATTGCTCAACCTTCTCCATGCTTGGACCAACATGCACCTGCATCAAGATCCAATCTTAGCAATGGAGGAAGAAGAAGAGGAGATTAATCCATCTAGGGTTGGGGAGAAGATGGAGAGGGAGTCTCTCATGGTGAGGGAAGCTTGAGGGAGGAGGGGAGCTTCATCTTGGTGGCTTTCCATGGCCATGGCCGGCCATGCAAGCAAGGGGCAGCAGCATTTCGTGGGGAAGTGGAGGATGAGAGTGTGAGGGAGTGGAGGAAGAGAATAAATGAAGCAAAGGGGAGGAGGTGGCCGGCTAGAGGTTTTTATAGAGGGAGAGGGGTGGCTGCCTCCTTTTTGATTGGCCAAGGTGGGTGGCTGCCCATTTATTGATTGGGTTAGGTGGGAGGCAAGGCTTTGGAGAGAAGAAAATGAGGAGGAAGGTGGCTGGCCGAAAATGGCCATGCCAACATAATTGGCCGGCTCCATTCTTGCCAAACACAAGTGAACAATGTGAGGGAGAGGCACAACATCCATGTGAATAGATATATGCATGATGTTGAGGAGAAAAATGTCAAGGAGTGACTTTAATGATGATAAAAATAAGAGTAGATACATATAGATAAAAAAGAAGGGTTGAGGGTGATATGTGCCATGAGAATAATCTCCACCACTTTTGTCGTGACCAACTTATGATGAAAATAGTTCCCAAGGTATAGTTGATGAATAGAAGTTTTCATTTGAATTCAAAATTGAAAAGATTGGGATTGACCACATGCAACAATGCATGAGCATGTCAAAATAGATGGGATGGTGATGGTGGTTTAGTGAATAGTAGAGCAAGGCTAAGAGAGATGGTGAGTGAAATAACCATGTACTCATAATGAAGAATATGGTGACATAATTCATCAATTCAAGAGGTCAAGGTGATGATGAAAAAAGAATAGAGGATTGAGATAGGCATGATGAAATATAAGTGGTTCTACAAATAAGAGGTCAAATGGGAGTGGTTTGAAAGTATCAAATGATCATTCATTTGATCAAGAATTGGAGGATGGAGGAACATAATGGGGTAGATCAGAGATGTACACAAGATGTGCAAGAGTTGTCATTTGAAAAAGGATTTATTTGAAAGGTATGTGAAACACCTCAATTGTCTAGGGACAATTGGGAATGAACTCAAGTGGAATGGAATTTTAAAATGTTGAGAGAAAACTTGTTGGGAACATAGGAGTTCAAAATGTTCTACTCACTTTCTAAAGTGAAGTATAGTTTTCTCAAATTTAAAGTAAACAAGAAATGGTATAGGTACCATAAACAAGCCTTTTTGTAAAAAGGAGGCAAGATAGAGAAATAATGTTTTAGAAATCAGTACTTGGTAGAAATGAGATGAGAAACAAAACCCATTTCAGTTCTTTGTTTTGTTTAAAGAAATATCTTGAAAAGATTTAATAAAACTAGAAGTAGTTTTGTGATCAAAACTAGAGAAGGAGAATCAATAGGACTTTTGAGAAAGAAAACTAATTTAGGGAGGAGTGTTCTCAAGGGTAGATGGTGGCTACAAAATGTATCCATCATTCCCACTCTTGGTTTTGTGAAGATAAACTTGGATGAAAACAAAAACAAGAGGTAAAAGAGGAAGAAGTGATGCTAGTGTCTGGAACATGGGTTAGGATACCGAGATCAAGTTGAATATATGAGTTGCAAGGATTGACTGAGACATGCAAGACGTGGAGGTTGAAGAGGATGTTGCATAGATGAGATCCATGCATTGAAGTCAACAATAACAGTTGTGGGTGCTTAGAGATCAATTGCCAAAGTCTGGACATTTTAAGCCTGTCAACACAGATGGTCGACATGGCCTCAAAACCAACAAGGATGAGTGGGTACAAGAGAAGGATGTGATGAGGGGTAGATGATCCCAAGTTTTGAATTAAGGATGATTGAGCTATCTTGTACTACAAAGAGAAAATCAAGATGGCACACTCATGTTGCCATCAGAAGGAGAGGTTTGATGTAGTAACAAGGAAAACAACATTTCCTAAGTCACACAGGTGTTTTATTAGGTGAGTTGTTCATTTTGCCACTAGGAGTGTTGTTCTTTGAGGTAGCTCAAGACAAAACTCAACAAGCAAATCAAGAAAATTCATCTACCAACGAGATCAAAGCAATTCATCACAACAAACAAATCAAGGCAATTCATCTAATTAGTTTTTAGAAAAAGTTTTTGTTCCCCCTAATTTTTGCAATAAGGACAATGAAACAAGGTTGCAAAAGTTGGGGTGTTACAGATCTTCCACCCTTAAAATAATCTCGTCCCGAGATTACTGAGCGTAGAACTAGAGAGGTTGTAAAGTTTAACTAAAGCTAGACTCCATTCTTCCGTAGATGTGCCGTTGTAGAGAAGGTCGTCGCTTCATCTTCTACCAGACTTGATGGATTCCTGCCGATGGCGAGCTTCATGAAGAGGTTGAATACTCCGTGCAGATGTTGGATCTGTAGCTTCGTCATGATCCTAGCGGTGGTTCAAGACTGTGGGAGGGGTAGTGCACCCAATGGTGCTTGAGAAGGGTTGAAAACTTTTTAGAGTTAGCTTGATTTTAGTGGAAGACGAAGTCTTCCACCCTTAAAATTGTTCAGCGGGGAGTGCGTTAAAATCGTAGAGCCTCGGCCACGGGTCTTGTCGGGCGCTTCTTGGAGAAGTCATTGATCTCTGTCTTGAGTTGAAAACATCTTCGAGGGCGTTGTGTAGTCCATGGCTTCAAGAGTGGTTAGTGCTATCCCAAGTTTCCAACGGTGTGTTAGAAAGGTTTAAAATGTTAGGGTTAGCTCCAACTTTTAGTGGAAGACGAAGTCTTCCACCCTTAAGATTTTTCATCGGGCTTCCGGAAAAACTCTGAGCTTCTTCCTTGTAGTCCTGTCTGGGCTTCTGAAGAAGTCGTCGATCTTCCGTATTCAGTTGAAGAATCTTTAGGAGACGATGTGTAGTCCACAACTTCAAGAGGCACTCACGGTGTTTATTAAACCATATGGGACGCGCGGTAAGTTAGTAAGTCGATGAAACGCACTGGTTGGTCTCCATATGAAGCAGCAACGAAGGCCGTCGAAGACAATCTTCAGCTTGAGGGTTAGTGTTGACTTATACCACTTAAGAAGTGAGTAGGTAAAATACACCTAATCTTGAGTCTTGAGGTATCTTCATGAGTCTTCACTTGATACGGACCAGATGAACCATGTGATGTAGGCGTTGGCGCTATTTTTCTCTCAGCTGGTTAGATGGTGTGTTAGGGGGTAGTTTTCAAAAAGGATACCCCCGAGGTTAGGGCGGTTATGCTCTAAGGTTAGCCCAAATTGGTATGTCTTCTCGCCGAGGTGCAGTCACTCTTGAAGGTAGGGGCTTCTGCTTTCTTGGCGTAGTGGAGGTGCTTCAGCTGATCTTGAAGGTTGTTAGCGTAGATCGGGTAGAGATAGTTTCTCTGACGGTTGAAAAACAACTGCTAATGGGTTTAGAGTTAGAGTCTTTCGTTAATCTACCCAACTAACCAGCAGTTAGCAATACATTGACGAGGCAAATTTTAATCCTATCATTACATGTGACACCCATACAACCATAACCAGAGACAAAAAACCACTAACATAGGCTACTGGTATTTTTCCTAGATGCACAGTAACAAAACAAGATCAACACAATTGGAATCATTCAAAAATATTTATTTTTCAATTTTTGAGACTCAAAATACTAACCAGAAACAGTGATCAAGTTTTATTTATTAAAAATCGCACAAAAATCCTAAAAATACAAGGTCAGCGGCGTCTGGAAGATAATTTCATACTGGTTCTAGTGCAATTGGAATCACATCAATCGGGGTTACCAAACTATTTTTATTAGCAAAACAGTACACTGGCAGATTTCCATTTTTAATTTCTGTTTCACAAACTTCAAACAATTAAAATGGGCGGGAACGTCTAAATAGCAAGACATACATGCACACAGCAAACAGATACAAATACTCAAGGCAGCACACTAGGGAACTACAAGCAATCATCAAACCAGACATGGTACTCTAAGTACCCAGAAATTCCTAATGCATGGGGGTAGCTCAATCAAAGTGATTGAGTTTTGTCCTATCCATCCTATAGGTTTGGGGGCTGGTCACATATGTTGGCGTCTTCATCTTGTTGACATCGTCTTCAGCAAGGATTCTTGGAGCAGTTGATGGGGAGGCGGCCGGGTGTTGAGTCGCCGATGTTGAAGTGGCGGCGAAAATTGTGTAGAACTTCTGGTCTCAATATTCCAGGGACGCGAGGTCTTCGGAGGATTAAACGCTGAAGAGCTCCATAGACGACAACTTCTCGTGACGAACCTAAAAATTACTAGTCAAGAAATTGAGGACTTGATCCTTGACGACTCCAAAAGTGCGAGTCCAAAGAGGAACAAGGTCAGCTCCCTGACAAACTTTGGTGGCAACCAAAGACACGACCTTATCATCCCCATATGCGTATGGATGAGTTGGCGTCCAACCTTCAATAGCTGCTGTTGGAGATACATGAGTCTTCCTGAGGGATTGATCCATCTTTGAGTTCGAGTCAACGGTCTGAGTTGGGGACATCGTCCAATGTGTAGATTTGAAGTGGATGAGACAATAGAGTAAAAAAAATTCAAACCTTTTTATAAAGCGGAGAGATAAGAATTTAGAAGCTTTGAGTAAATAAGAGGAGTAGAAGCTATACTTCCAACTAAAGAAACAATTTGTTTCATAAATAGTTTTTCCCAAGTAATTGTTTTTCCTAACTAACGTCCATGCTAACTAAGGTCTCCTACAGTCAGGATAGCTCTGATACCAGCTCTGTGGGGACCCCGGACTAGCAGCCCGAAATTCCCTGTTATGTATACAGTTCACGATCCCATGATCAGTGCGTCGTGAACACATAACCGAACTGATATCAAATTACACCATCCATTACAAAGCGGAATAAGAAAATTACAACATGGTCACATGACCCATACTTACATAATAGCCTCGAAGGGCCTAACTAAACATCAGAGTAGCATCATCACATCAGCGGCGCAGTACCCAAGTCATCCGCCATAACCCTACGAGCAAGCGGGCGGGAAGACGTTCCTAGCTCGCATAGACGTCGTCAACTCCTTCTTCATCTGTCGAGTTCCTTCAAGTCTGGCCAAGTAAATAGCCAGGGACAAAGCCGTGAGTACATTTGGAATTGTACTCGCAAACCATCAAGAAGTTGATAACAGAGCTAACTAAAAGAGACAAGAGAGGAAGTATAGTTTCTCTTGTGGATATAGCATGTGAAAGAGAATCAGCTTCTCTTGTGGATATAGCATGTGAAAGAGAATCAGCTTCTCTTGTGGATATAGCATGACGACATCGCAATTGATGGAGACACTAAAGTGGTACTATGATACCTCTATATCTTTATTGAAGAAGATACTTCAAAAGATAGCTATGGCATATCTATATCTTTATTGGAGAAGATTTAGCATACCGCCATCTCAGGTGATGGGGATACTAGGGAAGTCCTATGACATCTCTATATCTTTATTGAAGAAGAGTTCCTCTACATGAAACATTAGGAAAGAGTACCCCACTTGGTCTTATTTTCCCACGACCATCTCCATATGGTCGACACACGCCCTTTTTCCGTACCCTTCCGGTACATCCAACACACACTTTCTTTGCAAAGCATTTATCAAAACAAAACTCGAGCCCCAGTTAAGTATGGCCACCTCAACCCGTCCATGACCGCGGACGCGGCTATTCGAATAGATTTGACTCTGCAGAGTTTGCACACTTTCCCCACAACGATCTAGATACATATCGTGTCGGGCATCATCCCCGGTCGTCATACGAACAGTATGCGAGTCTACGGATACTCGGTCATAACCTTTCGCCCGTCTCCCTTGGCACAAGTCCTTCCCTGCGGGCTTACCCCTTCCCGGCACCCGGCGGCATACCTCCTTTTGAGCGTATCTCCGGCGCCACGACGGAAGACCCTCGGTAATCGTCCGGCTATCGGTTAAGACAGGTGTATTGCCTCCTCCGGAGCGCAACCCGGCGTCGGAGGTCATCTTGACCCTCCCTAGAAAGTTGTGAAGAGTGCTCATGCCGACTTCAACAGACTACGGACTAAGCCCGTGCCCACATTGGGTAATGTGGTTGCGCGAATAAAAAGTTGGGACGGCGAACACTTATACGCGAGTGCTCCTTTTAGAAAAACCATTTCCTATTCCCACAACTTCACGTTTGCTTACCAACATCACCACACATATTTCTCCCAAACAACCTTGTATCAAGATCCTTTGCTCTTCCATAAACCATTCACTTGGGTAGAGTTAACTTACCCAAGGTTTTCATAAAACATTTACAACAAGGTAAGCCTTGAGGGGTTCCCATCCTATAAGTTTCATGAGTGGAACTACTATTGCACTATGGCCGAGATGAGAGTCATCACGCCATAGAGGGTGTAAAAGGGGGTAATGGAGTGGATCATACTTGCTTAAGGTAAGCATGTATTATGACAACACGAGGATTATAATCTCCGATTTGTGGTACTAACTATTCAATTTGGATAGTGGATAATCACTATCCAACCAACTCTCCAAGAGGGTACACGACATACTCCTCTCAAATTGAGAATTACACCGATATCATGACATTGATACCTCTAAACTACAAAAGTGGTGAGTGTGGTGTAAGTTACTATCTTGAGAGGGAAGATGCTCAAGTTGAGCATACAAGATGACCAAGTGGAATAGCACGGCCATGATGCCATACATCCCATAATCACAACGACAATAGTGGAGTATCACCACTAGGGAGTACCCCACTTGGAAACACACATAGATGACATAAATAGAGAGAATAACACACATAGAATCAAGGTGCTTTGGACATCAACAAATGACATCCAACTAGACACCAAATCAGAGATCAAAAGATGGCTTGCCTTGGCTTATTTGTCCCTGTACTTCTCCAACTCCATCAATATAAGAATCCCAACAATATAAATAAAATCCTCGTCCAATTCCACTTCTTCTTCTTCTCCGGAATTGTTCGCATCTATCGCCGGAAAATATAAAAGGAACACAATCAATCACATTGCACCAACAAAACAAACATACAACAATCAACAATCAGTAGCTAACCACCTTAATAAGGGATAACCTACAAAATACTTATAGATACCACAAAACAATTTTAAGAGTTTTAATTTAGAAAACCCCATTTATTTACCTAGTAGAGGTATGAGAGTGCCACGACTTAGCAATTGCCTCTCTAGCTATCACCATGGCACAAACTAAGTATCCCCTGGTAGATAACATAAAAAGGAGGACAAGTGCATTAGTTTTGCATCACAAATATTCACAATACATTTTCAAATAATTTTTGGAAAAGTAGAAATCAGTTTTCCTAATTTAATTTGCTCACTTAACACTATACAAAAATAGGAAGCAAACCATATACCACATCATTTGAAAACTTAAGCAAAACAAAAGAGCTAATGTTAGGTTGCAGAGGTTTTATTTTGCAAGCATAAAACAATGGTTGCCCATTTCTAAGAAAAAGAGTTGGACAAGGGTTTTAAGTAAACCAAAAAGTTTTGAACCAACAATGCATGTCACCCATATACATTACTAACAGTAACAAATATGTATGAACAGAGACTAATAATATTTTTCCTATATAGTCAGTACTAATACAAGACTAATCCAATTGGAATCACCCAAAAATATTAAACCTACAATTTTAGGAATTTCCTTGAATCTGACTGTACAGAAAACAAGATCTGTAAGCCATAAATCGTAGAAAAATCCTAAAAATATGAGGTCACTGGCATTTGAAAGATATTTAAACAGAGATTCACACACAATTGGATTTGGGTGCAAATTATTTCTGAAACTCTCATAAATGGATTTACAAGTTTACTGCATGTTTTCACCATTTGCTTTAACTATGGAGTTGCAGAACAGATAAAGGTTTGAAACTTGTTTGAGATGATTAAGAAAACATTCAGTAATCCTACAGAAGTGGAATCACTCAATTAGGTTCAAAAATGGATTTTTGATGAATTAAAAGCTAACAGCCATGTCTGCAGAACACACAGAACAAGTTTAATTCACCACAAATCGTACACAAATCATAAAAATATGAGGTCAGTTGCATCTGAAAGGCATTGAAAAGCTGGTTCTCACCCAACTGGTTTCATTCAAAAATTCGTTCCCAAGCTCCTGGTTTAATTCGACAAAGTCAGATCTGTCCAGATCTTGATCTGTGAACCATTTCAGTTTCAGGAGGTCAATTGAAGTGAAACCACCGCCAAAATGAAGGTATTGAAGAGGGCTTTCACCTACAGTTGAGTTTGTTCAAAAAGGTTTTGTAAAACGGAGCAAATCTAATAAACAGTGAATCTGCATGTTTTCAGAACTTTATTTACCACGGTCAATCCGTAACGAATTTGAGGATGAGACCAACGCCAAGTTGTAGATCTTTTCCGTATCTAACTGTGGAACTTTGAATCACTCGATTTGGATCTGCACACGAGATTCGGTGGATTTTACAAGATCGTACCAGAATCTGAAACAGCAAGATAGCAGAAATTACAGCAAGTTTTTGGACGAACTTTGGATCAAGAGCTTCAGATCTGAGGATTGCTCAACCTTCTCCATGCTTGGACTCAACATGCACCTGCATCAAGATCCAATCTTAGCAATGGAGGAAGAAGAAGAGGAGATTAATCCATCTAGGGTTGGGGAGAAGATGGAGAGGGAGTCTCTCATGGTGAGGGGAAGCTTGAGGGAGGAGGGGAGCTTCATCTTGGTGGCTTTCCATGGCCATGGCCGGCCATGCAAGCAAGGGGCAGCAGCATTTCGTGGGGAAGTGGAGAATGAGAGTGTGAGGGAGTGGAGGAAGAGAATAAATGAAGCAAAGGGGAGGAGGTGGCCGGCTAGGGGGTTTTTATAGAGGGAGAGGTGGTGGCTGCCTCCTTTTTGATTGGCCAAGGTGGGTGGCTGCCATTTATTGATTGGGTTAGGTGGGAGGCAAGGCTTTTGGAGAAAGAAAATGAGGAGGAAGGTGGCTGGCCGAAAATGGCCATGCCAACATAATTGGCCGGCTCCATTCTTGCCAAAAACAAGTGAACAATGTGGGGGAGAGGCACAACATCCATGTGAATAGATATGTGCATGATGTTGAGGAGAAAAATGTCAAAGAGTGACTTTGATGATGATAAGAATATTAGTAGGTACATATAGATAAAAAAAAGTATGAAGGTGACATGTGCCATGAGAATAATCTCCACCACTTTGGTTGAGACCAACTTATGATGAAAGATAATTCCCGAGGTAGAGTTGATGAATAGAAGTTTTCATTTGAATTCAAAATTGAAAAGATTGGGATTGACCACATGCAACAATGCATGAGCATGTCAAGATAGATGGGATGGTGATGGTGGTTTAGTGAATAGTAGAGCAAGGCTAAGAGAGATGGTGAGTGAAATAACCATATACCCACAATGATGAATATGGTGACATAAATTATGAATTCATGAGGTCAAGGTGATGATGAAAAAGAATAGAGGATTGAGATGGGCATGATGAAATATAAGTGGTTCTACAAATAAGAGGTCAAATGGGAGTGGTTTGAAAGTATCAAATGATCATTCATTTGATCAAGAATTGGAGGATGGAGGAACATAATGGGGTAGATCAGAGATGTACACAAGATGTGCAAGAGTTGTCATTTGAAAAAGGATTCATTTGAAAAGTATATGGAACACCTCAATTGTCTAGGGACAATTGAGAATTAACTCAAGTGGAATGGAATTTTAAAATGTTGAGAGAAAACTAGTTGGAACATAGGAGTTCAAAAATGTTCTACTTACTTTCTCAAGTGAAGTAGAGTTTTCTCAAATTTAAAGCAAACAAGAAATGGTATAGGTACCATAAACAAGCCTTTTGTTAAAAAGAAGGCAAGATAAAGAAATAATGTTTTAGAAATCAGTACTTGGTAGAAATGAGATGAGAAACAAAACCCATTTCAGTTCTTTGTTTTGTTTAAAGAAATATCTTGAAAAGATTTAATAAAACTAGAAGTAGTTTTGTGATCAAAACTAGAGAAGGAGAATCAATAGGACTTTTGAGAGAGAAAACTAATTTAGGGAGGAGTGTTCTCAAGGGTAGATGGTGGGTACAAAATGTATCCATCATTCCCACTCTTGGTTTTGTGAAGATAAACTTGGATGAAAACAAAAACAAGAGGTAAAAGAGGAAGAAGTGATCTGGTGCTGGAACATGGGTTAGGATACCAGATCAAGTTGAATATATGAGTTGCAAGGATTGACTGAGACATGCAAGACGTGGAGGTTGAAGAGGATGTTGCATAGATGAGATCCATGCACTGAAGTCAACAATAACAGTTGTGGGTGCTTAGAGATCAATTGCCAAAGTCTGGACATTTTAAGCCTGTCAACACAGATGGTCGACATGGCCTCAAAACCAACAGGATGAGTGGGTACGAGAGAAGGATGTGATGAGGGGTAGATGATCCCAAGTTTTGAATTAAGGATGATTGAGCCATCTTGTACTACAAAGAGAAAATCAAGATGGCACACTCATGTTGCCATCAGAAGGAGAGTTTGATGTGGTAACAAGGAAAACAACTTTTCCTAAGTCATATAGGTGTTTTATTAGGTGAGTTGTTCATTTTGCCACTAGAAGTGTTGTTCTTTGAGGTAGCTCAAGACAAAACTCAACAAGCAATTCAAGATAATTCATCTAGCAGCAGATCAAAGCAATTCATCACAACAAACAAATCAAGGCAATTCATCTAATTAGTTTTTAGAAAAAGTTTTTGTTCCCCCTAATTTTTGCAATAAGGACAATGAAACAAGGTTGCAAAAGTTGGGGTGTTACAACTCATGTCGGTGGAGATAAGCGAAAGGTTATGTCCGGGTATCCGTCGTGGCATACATTGTTATGCGGGGATGATGCCCACACGATAGGTATCCGGATAGTTGTGGGGAAATTGTGCAAACTCTGCATAGTCAAATCTATTCGAATAGCCGCGTCCGTGGTCATGGACGGTTGGGATGGCCGTTACCGAGCTGTGTCGAGTTTTGTTTTAGAAATGCTTTACAAAGAAAGTGAGAAGGTGTTTGATGTACCGGAAGGGTACGGGAAAGGTTGTGTCGACCATATGGAGATGGTCGAGGAGGAAAAATAATTTGGGATGCCCCTTCCTAGTGTTTCATGTTGTGGAACTCTTTTGAAGTATCTTCTTCAACAAAGATATAGAGATGTCATAGAATCCCCCCCCCGTAGTGTCCCTTCAACTGAGATGTTGGGATGCTATATCTACAAGAGAAACTTCTTCTCTTCTACATGCTATATCTACAAGAGAAACTTCTTCTCTTCTACATGCTATATCTACAAGAGAAACTATTTCTCTTTCACATGCTATTTCCACAAGAGAAATTAGCTTTTCCCTCTTGCCATCTTAGATTAGCACTTGTTATCTTGCACTCTTGCAAAGTACCTTCTTGATGGTTTGCGAGTACAATTCCAATGTACTCACGGCTTTGTCCCTGGCTATTTACTTGGCCAGACTTGGAGGAAATCGACAGAAGAAGAAGGAGTTGACGACGTCTATGCGAGCTAGGAACGTCTTCCCAGTCAGTTGCCTGTAGGGTTATGGCTGATGACTTGGGCTCTACGCTGATTGAAGTGATTCCGCGACTCTGATGATTAGATTAGACCCTTCGAGGCTATTGTGTAAAGATTGGTCATGCGACCTATTGTAATTTTCTTATTCCGTTTTGTAATGAAGGATGTAATTTGATATCAGTTCGGTTATGTGTTCACGGCACACTGATCATGGGATCGTGAACTGTATACATAACAGGGTATTTCGGACAGTTAGTCCGGGGTCCCCACAGGCAGAGCAACCGGATGGCAAATATGAACAAAATAAATCAAGTAACTAGACAGTCTGTGCCTAATAAAATAAGCCAGGAACTGCATAACAGAAGTATGTCAATTAAAATTGACACTTGGAAGGGGTGCTTCAGATCCCTTAAGTTCCACAAAAGTGGTCATGTGGAAAAAACTAGCCAGACATTGTGCAGTTGGAGAATCTCCAACCCCCTAAATTTCATTATTTTAATCATCGGCCAGCCATGGGAATGCCTCAGATAAACGAGAAATGTATCCATTTGGTGCCAAATATAAACGAGCAGGACCAATTAAGACAGATTAGACAGCAACCATTCTGGGATTCATATAAACTGACATATTATTTCAATGTTTAACCCATGAGCGCAATATAAGGGAAGGAGAAACAAAAAAATGAACCATTTTGTGCCTAAAAAATAAAAGATGCGTCAGCCAAAAAGTAACAACAAATTTTATTTATGATACCTACTGAAGGTGGATTTCCTACTACAGAAGGTGGCATTAGATTAATCAACAGTGAAATAAAAAAAAGTCTTACAAAAAACAAATATGCTCATTATATCCCACAAACATGCAAGAAAGTGGCAAGGTTTATATGCTTTAATCATCAGTCAACTCAATGAATCAAGGACTAATAACCAATTGAATCCTCATCTGACTCATATTCACCAAGCAAAACATTCTTATCATGTATGGATGAAATCCAGAAGACATAACGGTATGAGGAAGTGCATGAGCAATCAAACATTATGTGGCTGGAATAAAATGCCAGATCATTTAAGTTAAGCAGAACAATTGAATTGGTTTAATCATGATAAAAAAAGATTAGACATGCAATAGAACAAATTTCAGAAGCTAGCAGGAAAATGAACGAAGACGTGCAGTCATACAAATAGCATGATTTATTTCAAACCAGTTATCCTCTCTATATGGAGAGTAAATGTGTTAAACACAAACTGGTTCCAGCACGATAAGCATATCAATACAAAAATAAAAGGTACTTACTGGATTATAGGGGTGATTCACTCCACGATTTGTTGTGTTCCATGTGATATTGCAACATGAAATTACAGCAAAGAGTTAGGGTTGCAGCTCTTGAAGAACAAAAACAATGAAGAATTTAAATGTACCAGAGCAATGAGTTCACACATGTACTACATGATGGCAAAAGGATAGCAGAAAGGAAATAGTAATTGGCATTTACCGTCATTGTTTACAACAAAACAGATGAAATTATAATGTAAAACCCTGTGAACACAGAAGAGTACAGAATGGCGGAATATAAAACAACATTTTGCAACGAACAAAACAGACGGCGGCTATGGTCCCAGCACACAACCTTTCACCTGAGAATAAGAAAACCAAACAAACATGTAGGTTTCCTAACAAAAATAGATGAATTACATAGCATGCAATTACTGTTCTAACATTAGGACGAAATAGATAGATATTATAGGGGTGTTTCTTGAGAGTTTATAGAGCAGGGAACGCTTTGCTAGTCTTAGTATGAACAAGATAAAAATTAATACTATTTTTTGCAACACACAGTACAATCATAGACGCTCACACGTACATACATACACTCATCACTCACGCACACACACTCTACCCCTTCGAGCACCTCCAGGAAACTGCATCCAAGAAACTGTTGACGTCAGAAACCCCCTAGCGGGCAGAGACGGTCAGCACGGTAGAGCCGGGAACAACTAGGGCTGCGGCTGGCCCCAGTCCCTCAGAGCGACGGCCCGCAAAGCCTCCTGGTCGCACGCGCCGATGTTTATCACAAGGGCGTGCCACCTGATCTATACCTGGTCAGGAAGGTGTGGATGATGCCTCGCTTAGTTTCCTGCAGGGCACACACGTAAACGTTAAATACGAGCCTCGATCGGCTCTCGGGTTATCCTGTGAATCGGCTCAAAGAGCCGATCCACCCATGATTCGGACGAGGTGTCCGAATATATGGTGGTCCTGCTTGATCAAGGTAAAGCTAATGAGATCTACGACGATTTAGGGTTTTCACCGCATAATCGGATCATCCTACTCAGGATTGGGCCTCGCGCTCGCGCACGGTGACCGTAAGCCGATCCTAGACAGGGCCTAAAAACCAACACGAGGTTGATCCCCGGAACATCCGTTCTAGGACTAGCAAACGCCACCCTACACGCCGCTGGATCCTCCGACCCCTTGTAAGGCCTAACTATTGCAGATATTAAACTAATCCTTGTAGAACAAGGAGCAATCATAACGGATCAGATCTACTAAACTATGATCAAGCGGGGTGCCGCCCCTACACCTAAGATAGGTGTAAGGGCGGCTAGACATGCAAGGGTTGCACTACGAAAGCATGTAATATGAAGAACAATGCTAACCCTAACATGTCTAAGATAACTACGCTGCTCGCCATCAAAAAGGCTTCGATACGAGCAACGCATGAACAACGTAGGCAGGCTTGTCGCTGCCTAGATCGCAAGATGCGATCTAGGCAGCATGATGCTTACCGGTAGAAACCCTCGAGACGAAGGAGTTGGCGATGCGCCGAGATTTGTTTGTGGTTGAACGTTGGTTGTTGTTTATTCCATAAACCCTAGATACATATTTATAGTCCGGCGGACTTTCTAATGTGGGCGTGCACCAAACCGTGCACGAGTAAGATTCTAACTTCTAAACTAAATACAATCTACTATAATTAAAGATACACGGGCAACCTAGCCCAAATTCTCCGTGCAAGGCCGCTTCATAGATCTTCAATGTGTAATCTTCCAAGCCCATCTTGATCGCGGCCCACCTCCTGATTTAGCCAAAATCCGGTGATAACACATGCCCCCCTGGTTTTGGTAATGATAATTTCAAAACCACTCTGTTTTTCCCTCGAAGGGTCATGTCGTGGCAGAGCAGAACCGTCGCAGTATGTTTCATCATGACGACTTGCCTTCCCAACTCCTCTGCACGATTTGACAGTTTTGGCACCACGCCCTCGAAAACTGTTCGCAAATTAAATCTCCATCCCCTTTATCTAACTGCATCGAACAGTTCTCCTCTTCGTCCTCCACATTAGTACTCCCAAAAACCCTTCTGCGCACCATGTCTTCCTCTTCCTCCTCCTCCTCGGAACTCTCCCTCGGGTCCTCCTCCTCCCGTGAGACGCCGCCGGACATTCACGCACCAGAAGAATGGGACCTGGAAGACCACGCCTCCTCCATCTGGTCCGAGGACGATAAATCCTTGACCAGTGGGGAGAGCGACCTCCGCTTCCTCGCCGACGGGGAATCGGAGGAGGAGAGCGATGACGATCGCTTCTCCTGGGACGACTTCACCTCCTCCGAGGAGGTGAAGGAGGAGGAGGAGGAGGAGGGCGAAGACAGCTCCTCCGACGAGCCGCCGGCCAAACGCCGCCACCTCTGGCCCGGGAACCTCAGCGACGTTGACAGCGACGACGACGCCCGACGAAGAGGACGAAGACGACGAGGGTCCTGCCGGCGGCCGGCTGGAGCAGCGATGACGAGCCGGTAGGGAGCAGCGCCGACGGTGGCGATGACGGCGACGACGACGACGAGGGCAGCAGCGGCCCCTAGATAGGATCTTAGCATAGGGCCAGCAGTAGCAGACGGGGCAATGTATCCCCTAGCACTTTCTTCTGAGAGCAATCAGCTCTTCTATGTAAGAAATCCGGTTTATCAATGAAGAAATTCCCCAATTTTGATTTTGCCGATCCCCTTTATGATAATTTAGCCGATTGTCTTTCGTACTAGTTCTGCCGATTGCCAAACTGGTCAATGCCCCACTAAGCCGATAGCATCGCATCGGTCTCTCACGATAAATTTCGAGATAGATCCATCCGGGCCCAAACTCCTGGTCAAACAAGGCCAAGCCATAATCTTGTAAACCCTAGGCCTTTCAGACATTCTTCTGCCGTATCCTTTCCTTCCAGATCCTCTTTTCCTTCAGAAGAGCTCTAGGACTGTTGCTGGATCAATTTAAACGCCGAAGCTGCCACTTCTGCAGGACAGGCATCACTTCTGAGGTGACGTTTTATAATCCTGCTCTGTTCTCTTTCAGCAACCATTGCTCAAAATCAAACTGAGATGCAAAGCCAACCGATTTTAGCAAAATCGGCTTTCCTATAGCAAAGGACCTCTCGTAGCAAGTTGCCCCCGAGCCTCGGCCGGGGTGGAAATAATGATGAGGACCCGTAATTCGAGCAAACGAGGCCCGGGCTCGACCATGTCCGAGAGTGCTATCGTGCGTGGCCAATCAATTGATCACCTTTCATCCGTTGACGGTTTATACGGCCGATTCGAGCAGGCTATTAATGCGGCGCCGAGTAGGTGCCCTCAACATAGTTCTAGGCTTGTCGCTGGATCGTCTTGCATACTGAAACTGATAATTTTGCAACATCAGCACCATTCTTCAGGCAAGTTGTGATGCAGAGTTAGCCGATTCCGACGAAATCGGCTCCCCAGAACAGAGAACCTTCAAGGTGAGCTGCCCCCCGGGCCTCAACCGGGGCGAGAATAGCAGTGAGCCGACCACGTTGATCATCCTCGGTTTCCCATTCGTAATGCAATTTCACGGCGAATTTCCCTCCCCGAGCTTCTTCAGTTCAACCCTTGCGCCTTGCTGATCAGATCGGCTCCTTATCTTCGGCAGGCTGCAGCAATCTTCTGGTGAAGATGTCCCCGCATTTCTGACGCCCTCCAACCCTGGGCGCAACATCCCCTGGAAGTGACAGTTTACTGAGTCAACACGTGACAGCCGATGGCTTCGTCATCGGCGGTTCTCCTGGCCTTCGTCAGGCTCACCCCTACCCTGACTTGTACGTTTAGTCAGGGTCTTAGAAGATGTCACGTTCCTCGCTGCTAACGCCGCCGATCTTGGAGACTTGCGAATGGGAACTAGGGGTCCTTGAAGGGAAGATCCACCTCCTGCTCCATTGATTCTTAAGTCGATGTCTGCGCATCGGCTATGCTCGAAAATTTTTGAATTTTTCGGCCGACTTGTGTATCGGCCCCCATACTCCCATACCCATCATCAAAAGATGAGACGCTTCTACCGCATATCCTCGTGTTTTATCCACCTGGGTGCCCCCCGGAGCCGATTCTGTCAAGAGAATTGATGATGTCGGCTCTGTTGGATAACATGTCAAACCCAGGCAGAGTGGATGTTGAGGATAATTTTGGCCGATCGCTAGAATCGGCCTCCCATTGCTTTCTTGGTGAAGGTTTTGTGATGTCCCTTCACAAATCTTTTGGGGCCGATCACAAGGATCGGTCTCGCCACGTTTACCCATCGACATTTGCTTTTGTTACACGGTCAGGCCGGTGGATAAAACCAGCCTAACCCCGTTCTTTGTCACGTCGATGCGCTCACAGTCGTCCAAATTGATACCTGAGAGCGGCTCTTGGCCTGATGTCTCCCAAATGTCCATGCCGGCCGTTGAAACCTCGACTGAATCATCTGCACGGACGACTTCAACTTCATCTCCATCCCACTGTATCAGGCATTGGTGCATCGTGGATGGAATGCAACAGTTGGCGTGGATCCAACCCCTCCCTAGTAGGACAGCGTAGGTACTCTTCGTTGTCGACGATAAAGAACGTCGTAGGGACAGTTTTTCTTCCTACGGTCGGATCCACATTCGAGAACACCTTGCGCGTCGGATGCTTGGCCGTTGAAATCGCTCAATGTTACGTTGGTCTTGATCAGATCCGAGCTAGAGCGTCCCAACCGACGTAGCATGGAGTATGGCATAATGTTGACTGCCGCTCCGGTGTCTACCAACATCTTGTTGACAGGCTGCCCATTGATGTAGCCTCGCAAGTACAGGGCCTTCAGATGCCTGTAACTTCTTTCTTTTGGCTTCTCAAAGATGACCGGCCGTGGGCCGCAGTCTAATTGTGCCACAGGTGCTTCATACAATCTTGGAGCGCTAAACTCCGTTGGAAGAATGAAGACCATGTTTGTGCCAGCCGATGTATCATCATCGGCTTTCCTCTGCTTGGGGCGCCACTCTTTTCTTTGTGGCCGACCCTCTTCATCCGGGGCTCGCCGGATTTTGGCGGCCGGATCAGGCCGTGCCTTCCTTAGCGTGCGCGAGTACAATCTTTCGGCTTCTTCCAACCCACGCGGACGCTGAACCCTTCGCTTTTGGGAACGGCTGAGCCCATCAGGGCACCACCTGGGCCGATGATACTTATCTTCTTCATCATCGTCCTCTAGTTCCTCGAGATCTTCTACCCGAGCGGGCTCAGCATACTTGCTCCGAGGTGGGAGAGGCCCTAAACGCTCGAACACGGACACGTTAGCGGCGTCCTTCTTCCTCTGTTTGCATTCTGGGCAGTTCTCGATTGTTGGCAATCGGCTCATTCCTGAGTCCCGGCAATGTTTGAAGAACGGACAGCTCCAGTGCCTATCCATGTTATCCTGCCCCCTTGACCTTCCTTCAGTGCGACGATTGTACCCGTCGTCGCTTCTATCATGTTGACGGTACCTCCTGACCTCTGCATCAGACCGACAAGTCCTCTCATCATCTACGTCGTAGCGCCGACGTCGGTCGTGCTGCTGCTCATATTTGTCGAGGAGGCGTTCGGAGAGTGGACGTTGATACCGCACGCTTCTCATTCCCTCCCCTGCCAGGTACCGCCTGTCATCATCTTGGGGCCGGTCGCGTGGATCGGCCTCCTCTTCATCCTTGCCACGGGAGTGGCTGCTTTCTGCTTCATCTTTGTCATGGCGGCTTGCAAGCCCTGCCATGTTGACACCAAAGGAGCACTTTGGCTGGCCTATGGAGTGGCTGAGATCCACCATGTTGACGCCAGGCGACGGACCTGAGTCCCTACCGAGCTTGATATCGCGCGGCCGGGCCTTCTCAGAGGAGCCGATGAGTTCGGCTTCGAGGACTGCCTTGATTTCGTCATGCTTCTTCTTGAGCTCATCAGGCAGATCCGCGTACGTGACCGGAGTGTCTTCCGCCATCTCGGATGTAGATGGCGATGTCGTGGATGTCGTCGACTGTCCCACCGAGCGTGCCAGAATGTGTTGACGTCAGAAACCCCCTGGCGGGCAGAGACGGTCAGCACGGTAGAGCCGGGAACAACTAGGGCTGCGGCTGGCCCCAGTCCCTCAGAGCGACGGCCCGCAAAGCCTCCTGGTCGCACGCGCCGATGTTTATCACAAGGGCGTGCCACCTGACCTATACCTGGTCGGGAAGGTGTGGATGATGCCTCGCTTAGTTTCCTGCGGGGCACACACGTAAACGTTAAATACGAGCCTCGATCGGCTCTCGGGTTATCCTCGTGAATCGGCTCAAAGAGCCGATCCACCCATGATTCGGACGAGGTGTCCGAATATATGGTGGTCCTGCTTGATCAAGGTAAAGCTAATGAGATCTACGACGATTTAGGGTTTTCACCGCATAATCGGATCATCCTACTCGGGATTGGGCCTCGCGCTCGCGCACGGTGACCGTAAGCCGATCCTAGACGGGGCCTAAAAACCAACACGAGGTTGATCCCCGGAACATCCGTTCTAGGACTAGCAAACGCCACCCTACACGCCGCTGGATCCTCCGACCCCTTGTAAGGCCTAACTATTGCGAGATATTAAACTAATCCTTGTAGAACAAGGAGCAATCGTAACGGATCAGATCTACTAAACTATGATCAAGCGGGGTGCCGCCCCTACACCTAAGATAGGTGTAAGGGCGGCTAGACATGCAAGGGTTGCACTACGAAAGCATGTAATATGAAGAACAATGCTAACCCTAACATGTCTAAGATAACTACGCTGCTCGCCATCAAAAAGGCTTCGATACGAGCAACGCATGAACAACGTAGGCAGGCTTGTGCTGCCTAGATCGCAAGATGCGATCTAGGCAGCATGATGCTTACTGGTAGAAACCCTCGAGACGAAGGAGTTGGCGATGCGCCGAGATTTGTTTGTGGTTGAACGTTGGTTGTTGTTTATTCCATAAACCCTAGATACATATTTATAGTCCAGCGGACTTTCTAATGTGGGCGTGCACCAAACCGTGCACGAGTAAGATTCTAACTTCTAAACTAAATACAATCTACTATAATTAAAGATACACGGGCAACCTAGCCCAAATTCTCCGTGCAAGGCCGCTTCATAGATCTTCAATGTGTAATCTTCCAAGCCCATCTTGATCGCGGCCCACCTCCTGATTTAGCCAAAATCTGGTGATAACAGAAACTGATCCGACGGGTATTGAGATTGACGAAGTCACCACTAGCACCACAATGTCATCGGGAACGCCGCATCCCACAGAAGAATATTCCTCCATTTTTGAGACACCAAAGCGTCAAATCTGGGGGTGCCACTGCCCTCCTAACCATCCAACCATAGGTTGGTTCTCAGTGATTTGGTACTTGACATGTACTACATGATATCTAATATGAAGTCGGTGTCAGGCTAACAAGCAGGGTGCGGCGTCGTTGCTTGACGTGAGTCGGTGTGATGCCATCACAAGATGAATTGCATGGTCCATGTGATCTGGATTAGGGGATACTAGCATAATACCCGTGTGTTGCAACGGGTTAATAATGAAAGATGGCTCTCCCCAAATATAGAATAAATGGAATATAATCACAATGTCTATGTCCAGGATGTGTGGCCACATGGTCCTCATTTTTCTTTAGAATCTGTGGTACGTCAGTCTCATACAATGTGCATTATTTTTAGTCACCACTGAGACAACTCTGATGCTCGATCGACCGATCCGAGTTGATCAATCGACCGATCTAATTGACATGTTTGAACAAACGATCGAATAATTCATAGTATTTATTGAATGATACTCCCTCCGTGCCAAAAATAAGGCGTCTAAGGATTAGTTAAAAGTCAATGTTTTTATAGTTTGACCAAGTTTATACACAAAAATATAAATATTTACAATACTAAATCATTATCAATAGATTCACCCTAAAGTATATTTTCTTAATATGTCAATTTGATATTGTAGATGTAAATATTTTTTTAAATATTTGGTCAAAGTTTGTAAGGTTTGACTTTTGACCAATCCTTAGACGCCTTACATTTTGGGACGGAGGGAGTATATCGTAAAAGGTGCATGTTTTACACCATCTTTTTTTAACAAAACACGGTACAATATAAATGCTCACTAAGTACATACACTCGCTCCTATGAACGCACAAATGCACATGCTACCTCTATGAACACCTTCGAGATACTTTGTCTGAGAAACTGATTCGCCGAGAACACACGTCGAAACGTGGCCCCAATTGAACATATATTTCTCTTTATTAATGAAACACCCACGCGTGAAACATGGTTTTTCAGCGAGAATGTCACTGCGCTCCTAAACATGTGGTTGATTCTTGTCACTAACCTCTTAAAAGCTGCAGGGTATGAAAGTTTTGTTTTTGAAGGATTTTTAGTTGCATAAGTGTTGAGATTTGTATGTCCTACGAATTTTAAAGGGAAAATGCATGCACTTGTAAAAATTAGGAAAAGAAACCTAGAGTCATATAGGTTGTCACTGTATGTTTGCGAATGAAAGAAAAGTTAGAAAATTTAAAGTAGCACGGCAAGATGAGCCTAATCAATGGGTCTCTTTTGGCCTTTTTCTTTTTTGCCGATCGTGCCGATCTAACCGGGATTGCCGGACACGCGTTGATGAACCACGACAGAGGAGAAAGGACGGATCACCTGCCGATCTTTTACAAAACTATGACAGGAAGGATATAAAGATTGACCGGTACAAAAACCATCTCCATCAATCTACGCTCGTTAAGGAGAGGGTTCCTTAGAGAATAAAAAGGGGAGAGAACGAAAAAGATGTGTGGCTGAACCGATCTATGCTTGTTTTACCGATTAGAATTAGGAAAGGGGTGCTGATTTTGCTACCTAGTGCTACGGATTGGATTTTGGTCGTGACCTAACTAATCCTGATAAGAACTCCTCATGGAGCCGGTCACGCTGACCTTACTTTTTATGTTCGGGGTGAGTTCTATACACGTTTGACGTACCATCACCAACCACCGCGACCTGTTTTAAATTTAATAGTAAAGATAGTTTATATGACAAGATTATGGGGGAGATTGTTAGTAGTAATCTTATAAATGTGGTTGGCTAGTAAAGGAGCTAGCTTAGTCATGAAGTATCCAAGGTATGTAGAGAGAATTGTAGAATGGGGAATGTTCTAGAGTAAGATATTTACGAGTAGTATGAAATATCTAGAGTTTGTAGAGTATTCTAGAAGTATGGTATAGGGTTTGGATTCCTGCACATGGCAACAATCTAAAGGGTCATGTACAAAAGTATAAATAGAGTATCACCCCTCCCATGTAAGTAAGCTTTGTACCACTGAGATATCCAATAAATCTTCCTAGTAGTAGTAGCCCTGTGTGTAAGTGTATGTGAGGCATAAGCTTCCTAGTATTGTAAGCCGTGTGTGTGAAGCACATCAAGGTGTGTGAAGCACATCAAGGCAGAGAGCTCGAGGAGTGGCATGGACAAATGCGCAGGTTCCTGCCATTTTCCACGCGCATTGAGAGCAGGGCGGAGTTGGATCTATGGTACTTCTCTATCGATGCTTTTTTTAGACGGACGAATCAGTATTAACTCGCGGGGGGGGCATAGGTGTAATTTTTCGGAAATTTATGGGTAGTTTGAAGTTGGACGAAAATTTTGGCAGAAACCTTAGTTTCTTTATTATTATATTATTAGGTATAGATATAGATTGACACGGGTTTAACTAGATTGGATTGCATGATAGTAAACCAAGTCTAGATACTTACGTGCTAATATAAATCTCAGTTATGTCTAGATTCGGATGTATATAGACACATTCTAGTTGACCAAGACATGCTTGAACCTTCTATGGTAATAAACTAAAATGTGTAGGGGGAGGGGGTCTGGTTACCTCGACGGCGGCTTTGTGTAGTCATACTCGGCATACTTGCGGGTCACGTCGACGATGGAGGGGGTGCTGCGGTTGCGGTGGGCGTCAGCGTCGAGAAGCATATCTAGGGCGGTCGATGATGTGTTCGGGGAAGCTGATCTGAAACGAGGGAGTCGGTGAAGCAGATCCGGTGCGGTGCACGGCGTCGTTGGTGAAGCGGATCAGGTACGGCAAACGAGGGAGTCGGTGAACTCAGATAGTGCAGTGCACGGAGGCGTTGGTGAAGCGGATCTGGTGCTGCGGACGAAGCAGTCGGTGAAGCAGATCTGATGCAGTACACGGCAGCGTTGGTGAAGCGGATCTGGTGCTGCGGACCAGGGAGTCGGTGTCCTCAGGTAGGTGAGGTGGTAGGCGGGCTAAGTACGGCTGGGATATTCCGGTGCGGTGGTCCGGTAGGTGAGAGATGATGGGCCTGGAGTATTGCGACATATTTTTGGCGGAAATGGGGAAGACGAAAGGAAGGCGGTAGACTATATATATCAGAAGGGATGTGTAAATTACGAACGAGAACCCAACCCACGCCGGCTTCACTTGTCTGCCTTTGCGTCATTGGTAATAGGGGTCGAATGGGAATTCGAAATATGTGTATGGAGGCGGGAGTTTTGGCGCTCAACTCGTATTTCGAATCTCCCTGGTGTATAAGCAGTACAATATACTAGATATTGAATCATAGACCAGGGAAGACAAGTACAGTAGTACAAAAATACTGTAATGCCCACATTGCATGATGCTGATCTACCTTGCGTTAGTGTTTGTAGTGGTAGCTAAGTGGTGCAAGGAAGACATATTTGTAATTTCTACAACTAAGATATGTCTATATACATCCGTATTAGACAAAACTAAGACACCTCCTTTTAGACGAAGGTAATATTACTTTTGAATCTCTTTGTACTAATGCTGATGATTTTTAATAGATCTTCAGAGTTTCGTAGAAAAAAACTAGGCTCCTCTCGAGAAACAAATAAGCATCCAATTAATTAAGTACGTGGGCGGTTATTATTATTTTAACTGGGAAACTGCATTCGTGCCCTATGGCCTGTCATCTTCAAAACCGTCCAAATGCATGCATCTAGCGGTTTCCAGGCCCTGGCGTGGCGGTTAACATTCATCTTCCTTATTTCGTCTTCTCCCTGACACTCTCGCCTGTGCCCCTCTTGCTACCCTCCATGGAAGCGTTCTACCACGGGCACACTTTCCTCGCTCATGGAAAAACCACCATTACGGCGAACTATACCAATATGGCATCTAAGGTGGAGGAACACATCAACAAAATCGAGTTGATCTTGGAGAAAGAAGACTCGTACAAAATTGTTGGCCTAGACGTAGAGTACACCTATGGGCCTGAACAAAAGGATGCCCTCATACAGTTGTGCATGGGTACGGACTACCTCCTGTACCAGATTTCCTCGGCCGACCAGCCATGCCCCAAACTCGCTGACTTTCTTGGCAGGCCTGACATAACATTTGCAGGTGTTGATATCGGCAAAGACATTGCCAGGCTTGGGCGTTGCAACCTCTCAGTGGCGAACTTCGTGGACATCCAGAAAAGGTGGAAGCCTGCCGATTCCACTAGTAACAATAAGGATTCGTTGGCTGACTATGCTGCGGCCATTATAGACAGCCGAGTACAAATCTATCATGAAAAAACTTACGCATGAGGAACACAAGGCTGTGGAAGCAGGTGCCCTTGTCCATGAAGCATATCCATGTATGCAAGCATCGACGCATACGCGACATATGAGGTATACAGGCGAATAGTGAACTTTGAGAAGGGTCAACAAAAATTGGTGGAATTCCAGGACAGCGGGAGTAAGAAGAAGAAGAAGAAGAAGAAGAAGAAGAAGAAGAAGAAGAAGAGCAGCATGGTACAGGCTGCGAAAGCTGAAGAGGAAGACCACTGAAAAGGATAGCCTAGTGTTAAAAGTAGTACAGTACTAGTATGTATACGATCGTGTGTGTATGCACCCAGTGATAAGTAGTTATGTACATCCAGCTATATTTTATCTTGCAAGTAGTGTTAAAAGTAGTACAGTACTACTGTAGTATGTACGATCGTGTGTGTATGCTCCCAGTGTCGTGAGTACATAACTGATGAGTATAAAATAAGATTCGCAAAAAAAGTATATAATAATAATATGTATGGTAGATCTTTTTTTATCTTGCATACTCCCTACGATCCATAATAAGTGTGTCGTTTCACTCTAACAACATCCACTGTGTTGTCCACAACAGCTATCCTCATCCACAAGCAATAAGTTTAGTCCATGCCCATATATATAGTGGACACGTACAAGCTTTTGGTTGCCCATAAGTAAATAGTACTAATTATTTTACTCTGTGCTCTGTCTTGCATGTGTGTACTTCTAACAAATATGTGCGTCCCAGCGTGTGCCAAAGTTAACCTTATACTGAGTATACTGTATTGTATTACTCCCTCCGATCCACATTACTTGATGCTAAAATGGAAGTATCTATAGCTACAATATGTCTAGATACATGATGTCTACGTTCCCCCTCCTTTCCTGTAGACAGTGTTGGGCCTCCAAGAGCAGAGGTTTGTAGAACAGCAGCAAGTTTCCCTTAAGTGGATACCCAAGGTTTATCGAACTCAGGGAGGAAGAGGTCAAAGATATCCCTCTCATGCAACCCCGCAACCACAAAGCAAGAAGTCTCTTGTGTCCCCAACACACCTAATAGGTGCACTAGTTCGGCGAAGAGATAGTGAAATACGAGGTGGTATAAATAAGTATGAGCGGTAGCAACGGTGCCGAGAAAAGTGCTTGGCGTGTAGTTGATGGTGGTGGTATTGCGGCAGATAGTAACGCAGTAGAAACAAGAAAACAAGCGTAGTAACGCAAGTAGTAGTAACGCGAGCAGTAGTAAACAAGCGGTAGTAACTCAGCGGTATTTAGGAACAAGGCCTAGGGAATAGACTTTCACTAGTGGACACTCTCAACATCGATCACATAACGAACGAGATAAATGCATACTCTACACTTTTGTTGGATGATGAACACATTGCGTAGGATTACACGAACCCTCAATGCCGGAGTTAACAAGCTCCACAATAATGCTCATGTTTAAGTAACCTTTAGTGTAAGATAGATCAACGAGACTAAACCAAGTACTAGCATAGCATGCACCTTTGTCACCTTCATGCATATGTAGGAGGAATAGATCACATCAATATTATCATAGCAATAGTTAACTCCATAATCTACAAGAGATCATGATCATAGCATAAACCAAGTACTAACACGGTGCACGCCTTGTCACCTTTGCACACATGCGGGAGGAATAAACTACTTTAATAACAAATCACTAGAGTAGCACATGGATAAATTGTGATACAACATGCTTGCAATCATAAAGAGATATAAATAAGCACCTCACTATGCCATTCAATGAGTAAGTATTACGTGAAATATGGCCTAAGAGACCCACACGGTGCACACACTTGTCACCTTTACACACGTGGGACTAGGAGTCTCCGGAGATCACATAGGTAAAACTCACTTGACTAGCATAATGACATCTAGATTACAAGCATCATCATATGAATCTCAATCATGTAAGGCAGCTCATGAGATTATTGTATTGACACACATAGGAGAGAGATGAACCACATAGCTACCGGTACAGCCCCGAGCCTCGATGGAGAACTACTCCCTCCTCATGGGAGCAGCGGCGGTGATGAAGATGGCGGTGGAGATGGCAGCGGTGTCGATGGAGAAGCCTTCGGGGGCACTTCCCCGCTCCGGCGAGCGTGCCGGAACGGAGATCCTGTCCCCCGGATCTTGGCTTCGCGATGGCGGCGGCTACGGCAGGTTTCTGTGGGTTTCGTCAATTGGTGTCGGGTTTTCGATCCGGGGGCTTTTATAGGCGGAGAGGCGGCGCGAGGAAGGTCGAAGGGGGCCCACACCCTAGGGGCGCGCCCCCCTTGGCCGCGCCGGGCTAGGGTTTGGTGGCCCTGTGCCTCTTCTCTCGCGGTTCTCGTGTGTTCGGATGCTTCCGGGTAAAATAGGAACTCTGGCGTTGATTTCGTCCGATTCAGAGAATATTTCGTTACTAGGATTTACGAAACCAAAAACAGCGGAAAACGAGG
>NC_061511.1:110119109-110154013 GCF_022539505.1 Lolium rigidum
TCTCCTATAAATGATGCTAGAGTACCCGGCCAACCAGCCCATCCAAAGGGGAAAATCAATCCGGGTCACACGTTTGCCTCTCGCACGATAAATCTTCTATCCCACTTTTCACCACAGCTCGTTGGATCGGTCAAAATGTTTCTCACTCCTTCGGCTTCGGAAAGGCTCCATGACGCGTGGGACCGGCGATGTGCGGGCCTCGATGACGAGAGGCAGACACGCCCGTTCCTTCAGTCGCCTTGTTTTTCCTCTCCACAGGGCACGGGTGAAACCCTAGATCGCTCCTCCAATCCCCGGGCCTCATTTCCACCCAATCCCCGTTTCTCCTCTCTCCTCCTCTCCAATGGTGGCGCGCCGCTCTCCCCGGCATGGAGACGGACGGGAGACCGCACGCAGGCGGGCTTCCGTGCGGCGGCGCCGTCGGCTGCGCACGGCGCCCTTGGCCGCCGCGACCTGCTCGCGCCTCCCCGACGCCGGCGGCCTCCCTGCGCATCCTCCTCGCCGGAGGCGAGCTGCAGGAGAGCGGACGGGGCCGGACGGGACGGCTGCCGTGGCGGACGAGAGGAGGCACCTGCAGGAGCAGGTTCCGGAGGAGGGCCCCGGCGGCGCCGGCCGGAGTCCTCGCCCGTGGCTTCCTTTCATCTCCCCGCGGCGGTTGGTGGTGCAGAGAAAGGCAACGAGCCGCGGGAGCGCACCACGCGCGTGCAGCTCGTCCACCAGCGGCGGCGGCGACACGCACGACGCCCATGCCCCTCCTTCTCAGCGCCTTTTCGTCCCCGTTAGGCAAGTGAGTTCCTGCTTCCTTTCTATGTCTCTCGTCGATTGGATGCGGGTACTGTGCTTGTGTTCTTGTCGTTGTGGGCTACTGCCTGACGTACGTGTGCTGCTGGTACTGTCTGATGCGTGTGTGCTGCTGCAAGATGAAGGAACACATGGATCTGCTGTGTTCTGCTTCGTGTGTGTGTGTTGTTGCCGTTGTGGGATACTGTTAGATGTGTGTCTATCTGAATTCAAGTTTAATACATGGATCTGATGTATGTTTGTCATGGATATAATTTCACATGGTCTGTAGGTTAGATGACAGACAGCAGCAATGCCTCCAATAGAGGCCTCAAGCAGGTCACATGTAGGTGTCTATTCTTTATTGGTAAGTGGCATTTTCGTATGATCTTTGCCGCATACGATCTTAGTGGTAATAACTTTCCAGTAATGATTTTTCTTATTTTGATCCCTGGATCAGTTTTTCTATGAAATAGTAGCTTGTTACTAATTGTTTATTTACTCTAGCTCTTGCATTATGTAAATGTTTGATTCAATTCTTCTCTAAGATGGTAAATTTTTATTTCTCGCTTTGTAGATGTGCAGCCGCGGCTTGGAATGTTGTATTTGGGTGGCGGAAGATTCCTACGACAGCAGTGACAACGACCAGCACTGGTGCATTATAATTTAGTGGTTGATCCTAGGTGAATGCAGAATGCCTACTCTATTTTATTACTTTGGCATGATTTCTATACATAAGGATTGCATTAGTTCTTCCAGAAAATAATTTATTACTATTGTAGATTGGTTTTATCAGCGAGGGGCGGCTCTTGGGGCGGCGCTGTGTGAAGAAGGTGCCGGGGGCAGGCCGGCTGGTGCGGGCCACGCTCCCTCGCCCATGCCCTCGCTCGTCGTCTTCCTGGTCGCCTCTTCCCCAACCTTAGGCTATAAGCAGAGCGAGGAATTGAATGGTAAATGGGGGCGGCTGACGAAGGTGACCACCGGAGTGCGCTAAAGCAGCACCTCATACGCCACTCGAATGCATTCTGCAATTTCTCCTCCCAAGGTATGGCAATTGTTTGCAAACCCTAGATTTGTTAAGCCTTGTGTAGATGGAGAATTGGTTTAGATTGGTTGAGGAGAGGAGACAAATCCGTGGCCTATAGCTTTCGTTGGGGAAGATGGAGCACCAAAACCGCACAATTGGTTTAGATGATTGTTTTAATCTGTGTTTCAGTCCATTTTCTGTCCAATGCTTGTTTACAAGTGTTTTTATTAGCATTTTTTGTTTGCTCGACTAATCAGGACATTGGTCTGGAAATGATCATTTGACCTTGTTTTGCTTGGGGTATATGGCGTTAGAACTATCACTTTCTCTTTACAATGAATGTTGAGGGTACTGATAAGCTCCTTTTGTGGTGTAAAACTAATAGCATGTTTATTTAGCACTGCAACAATAGCATATAAATATATGGTCCTTCTCATTATTCTGTAATATTTCTTGATATAATAAATTTATAATTCACATGATAGGAGTTTAATTATATACCATCATGTCTCGTTAATTTAAGAAAATACTAGCTTGCAGCTAAGCTCATTGTTGGAGACATGTTTTTGCTGAGTTAGGGTTCTTTTGTGAAGACCATTGATATGTATTAATCTGGACATGTTCTCGCTGAGTTGTATCTTGGGCCACCTTGCTTTTCTTATCACGTGTCATTAGATTTCTTTTATTGCATCTTCCATTTATATTTGTCCAAAGTAGCGGAGAACCTGGACTTGAGACTAAGAAAATTTCCTCCATTCTTGCAGGATGATCATTAATTCATACCGTTCTAAGTTTAAAGGTTCGGTTACCAACGCTTCATAGTACTTCACTTCCATTCCTCTTGGAATGTGCTTGTACTGATCTTTCGTTCTCAATATAGCATGTTTTATGTGGTGTGGTACCTTTGGTTCAAGACAGTGAAGATAAAGGACAGGGAGGTCAGCTGCCAGACAACGTGTTTGGCAAGGATGCAGCTTGTTGATCCAAAATCAACCGTCGAACCTCTGCGTCCTGCCAAAAGATAAAAAGTGGGTGATCTTTTGGACAATCTACATTCTTTTTATCTATTGAACATGTCTTAACAGAAAATATAATTTCAGGTGTGGGACATAACTCTGTGAAACAATCGACCGGTGCAGCCGACAAGAAAAAACAACCCTTAGACCGTAGAAGTACATGGCTCCAGCTTCACGGTAGGTATGAATGTTGAATTTAGTTCCCAGGCACCACTAAGATTTTCAAGTTAACAAGAGATTAAAAAAATCCCTCATTTTTATCTAAGAGAACATTTTTTAAGGAGGGTGCTTCTTTATAAACAAAACATGGATAAAATAAAGTGAGTTCTGCCATCACAGTAAGTTCATGTACACAATATTGTCCTTTGAAGATGTGGGTAATTGGTATTTCTGTGAGCTTTGGGTTTAAGTTTTCCAATAGTATCGTTGATGCTTTAAGTTTGGTGTTATCTGGTTTAATCACTTAAAAGAACTTCTCTTGGTGTAGGTCTGGTGCATGGTACAATACTTACATGTGGTGATTTGTTAACTATTTTTTGGTTTATCCACCCCCATCGGTTTGTGTAGATTTAGGTCCAAATGCTCATGGGTATGCATCATTGTCTTTTCAACAGATTCCAGCAGCTGTATTTTATTTCAGTTTGTGTAGAGTTCCATCTGTTTTAAGCATTGACAAAAGCTGAATTTTATTTTAGCTGAGGCTCGTATGCCCTGATTTACCCCTACAAGGTTGGCATTGTGACTATAGATGGTATACAATCGTCCAAGCTCAGGCACTGTGCCAACGCAAATTACTGGAAGCGTCGTCCTAGGTAGATGCAGTCACAATTGGCTGCAGTGGGTAGACAAAAAGAAATCGATGTGAGCAAGGTAAATTTCACCCGTGTTTGTGCATGTCTTGACTTTACTTTGACCATGTTGACACGTTTTCCAACTTATCTGCATGTTGTCCTTGATAAGCAATAATTAGGTGACTCCAAATATATCTGCCCGGCAAGACCAAATAAGCTTGATGAATTGCCCTCAAGGTAAATTTCTGTTCTTATTTGTGGATCTCTTGACCAGTCATGGTATACCAATGACCACTGTCTTCTAAAGCAGCGTGAAGATTCAGAATGTTAATAAGCATGCATGTAGAGCCCTTTTTGTACCGGTTGTATGCCCCTAACCGTACTCGTATCCGAATGCTCATGGCACTCGTCTTCCTTTTCCTTTTCCAAGCTAACTCGCACTTTATTTAAGTATCGACAGGAGGTACTGAATTATATGAAGCACCTTCACATTATTTCCAGTTCAAGCGTTTTGTTCTCAACAATTGCTTTTTGATTTGTGCATACAAGATGTTTGTATGTCCGTGAAGAATTAGAGTGCTACATGTTCTAGGCTGTGTTTTAGTTGCAGAGTATCATAGTTTCTTCAACCAGCCATTTTCTCTATCAGTTGCTTTTCAATTTTTATCTGGAAGCCAAGGTATATGTACAAGAAGGCAGCATACTAACAATTTTATAATTAGGTTGTGCATGTCCGTAGTGTGTTGCTAATTTAAGTCAGTTCTCTCGGTGCTTTCTAAAATATGTGGTTCTAATTTAAGTCAGTTCTCTCGGTGCTTTCTAAAATATGTGGTTCTTGGTTAAAATATTTCCCTATTCCCCTATCCAACACCAACTGTGCTTTAGTTACTGGATTACAACTGCTAGGATGATAAGCTTAGGATTAGTAGTGGTGGCACTTGCCACTGAACTAAAATAGTAGCTATTGATTTCTAAAATTTTGCATTGAATGTATGCCCCTTCTCCTCTCTGTGAGAATTAGTAATTTTACATTTTGTTTGCGGGATTAGCAGGGCATCTATTGCTGGTGTGAGTGGTATGATCTTGTTCTCCGCCAACTACTGCTTGGAGTATGGCCTATGTTTCTATGTGCGTGTGTTTCACATAGGATGGTAGCCTAATTGGAAAAGAATCATTCGTGTTCTTAATTTTCTTGTTTCTGTTGTTGGTGTGTTCTGAGCTAAGATATAAATGCAATTAGGCAAGTTGCTTTCATCATATCTTGAAATGTTCTAATTAATCATCCGAAGATAAGAAAAGCCAATTATAGTTAATTATGATTATTTGTTGCTGGCCAAATGTAGACTACAAATGATCTTTCATGGGATGGATCATTTTAGCTCTATGTTCACCACAGTTTTCATGAACAAAAATTCCACGTTTATACAGTAGCCCAAGCGCTTTGTTAATGCTTGACAATCATCTGTCCAGTCCTCAAACCGAAATAGACATGTTTTGTGATCTTTCAGTTTAGGTTTTATATCCTCTGTTCCACGGTAGTTGCTACCTTGGTATTACTACCCGAACCACATGCTTTTGTAAACTATAACCAAACTTTTTTGTTGCGTGTTACGTAATCCTACAAGGAATGGAGTGGTTTGCTCCTGCCCTTCACTTTGGTTCAGATTGCCGAAAAGCATATTTACTTAACATGTATGTACTTGCCGAAAACATATATTTACTTGCCGTAATACCTATGCTTTCGAGGTGCAGAAAGCCATGTAACTTTTGGGAACCCTATGATGGCATTCAAATACAGAGGTATGACAATGTCAAGTAATATTTTTTCCCCATCCTTATAACTTTCTGAAGATTCATAGATAGTTACATAGCTCATATTCTTTGTTGATTTAGAAACCTGCTATTTTTCATGATCATTGGATCAGGTCCACGGTGTTTGTGCAAATGTGTGCCATTATATGCTTAAATGTAAAACACCTTCTCCATGCAAAACCTCTTGCAAAATGTCCCTTTGTTCCATTCTTGCCCCTTCTATTTTTAGTGAAATAAGGCTATGCTATTTTTTTCGAAAGAGTATATTTTAATTTGGTTCTCTTGGGTTCAGCCTCTCAAGCTCGGTCTAGAATATTTATCAAAGAAGAGTTAGAAGAGGGGCGAGAGGAGATGGCATGTGCAACCAGAGCTTCACTGCTGCTCTGCGATAAATGTGCACAAATTGATGTTGGTATTTAGATTGTGGTAATCTAGCTGCGATTTTTGTAGCAAAATTCTTTTTGTTGATGAAGCCAATGAAAATATTGGCGACACTTTTCAGTTAAATACAAACTTTTTTTTGTTATTGGAACCTTTCCACTGAGTATTTGATAAAAGATTTTTATTGTGTTTCTTGCAACTTTTTTCTATGACTACTTAATGGTAACTATTATATTGGGCAACCGTCATTTGATGTGTTTCAGGCATGTTTTCCAAAATAAGAATACATGGCATTTAATTTTGCTTTGTTCTGTTGGTACATGCAGCTTGAGCACGGGCATATGGCTACACTTGTGGACTGGTTGCTACAATTCAAATACTTAGGCTTCTTAGGCCTTCCCTTTACATAAGGTCCTATATCTGGTGAGCATACACTATCTACTTCTTTAGGTTCTGGTTGATGTTTCTCCATATATTAGATGGTTGTGTTTTTCCCTTCTGAAAATAGACAATGCCTTTAGTTTAGCTGACTGGAATATGTAGTAGGTACCAGACCGAAAGGTGTTGTGTGGCTTTGTAGATGGTTTAGACTTCCACATTGGAATAAATGCAGAGCATGATCACACGAGGGCTTTCTCCTGCCCTCGTGCTCCCTGTCATGCATTCTAAATCGCTTTGTTCAGGCCCGCCTAAACTTTCTTGTGTAGCTCCGCTGCTGCTTAGTGGGGGTCCAGAGGGCAGAAGAAAAATATGCACAAAGAACTCTAACCAAAACAAACAAGTGAATTAAACTTGTGTAATGGATTAAGCTGTGTATCCGTGTTTTCACTTCGGATAGAAGATAACACCTTCAGAAATCACCCCAGGTACTATAGATTTGTCAAGTGATAGAAGCTTATGCGCGTTGCTACAGTTTGTTGGATGGGAACCACGACCTCTATGTTAGTATTGTTGTTACAGAAGATAGAACATACTCCAGTGTCCATAAAATGATGTCTGACAGTTTGTCTAAATTCGAATGTACTTGACACTCTTTAGTACATAAATACATCTAAATTTAGATGAAGTTCCCGACATTCTTTTATGGACTGAGGGAGTATAAGATTCTCACAGTGGTTACTACTAACCTAGCCGGGGCAAATGCTGGCCAGCGTGCCAGTGGCTAGACCTTGCCTAGGCTCCTTGAGTGGCTGGTCCATCAATGTGTACATGCGAGATTACCATATGTGTAATCTCTGTGTGAAAATTTTATTGTTAATCATCACCGGTTATTAAATTCTACTGAGTAGCTGGTCCATCAATGGGTACAGGCGAGATTACCACCTCTACTCCGAGTTCCTCCCTAACTAGCAGTAGCATGTGAAAGCGTATTAAATTCTATTGCAATATTGGCTTCCTCTTATTCATGTTACTACTATGTGAACATGGAAGTGTTTACACTGATGGACGTTCATTGTGTTTTTGTTCTTAGTTTACCTGGAGCAGCACTAGCGAAGCATCTATTTTTCTTTTCACTTCTCAATTTCTTGTGAATAACTTTCCTAGAAACAAATATTTCTTTTTTTGACTGTATTCCTTGATTTTATTATGATGGTGTGCCAAATGAATCAGAACATCATATAGCATATCCTTTCTGGAGGTCATATATTATATTGAATGTTGCAAGTTTGTGTCTCTGGTTGTTCTATGCCCCTTTTATTAGTTCATGTCTAGCTTACTGAAGTTTTGATCAGAAGAGGAATGAATCATAGAGTTGTTGAGCATCTTTTTTTCACTGCTCAAGTTCTTGAATAACTTTCCCACAAACAATTATTTGTTTTGGACTGTTGTCTTTGATTTTATTATGATGGTTTATCAAATGAATCAGAACATAAAATGCATATAACATATCTTAGGTGGTAATGTATAGTTTTGAATGCCGCAAATGTTCTTGTGGAGTTTCTTTACCCCTTTTATTTGTTCAAGTCTGTAGCTTACTGAAATTATGGATACAAAGTGCTTGTCAAATTGCTTGCAAGGATAGCAAGGATTTTCCAGGCTGCTATTTTTCATAGTACTAGAGCCTTTTTCGATCTTCTAGAATGTTACTACTTCTTATTCCTTTTGTCTATGCTGCCTTTGATGTGTTGATATTATACCGAATGTAACATACTTGCAGTTTTAGTATACAGCTACACTTCATCAATGTTAGATCGACTTTTTTTTATTGTCTCTCTAATGCTTATGGTTTTTGAACTACTCCCTCCGTCCTACCAAAAATGTCTCAACTTTGTCAAAATTTGGATGTATAATTGTGTTTAAACATAAAGGAATGACAAGAAGCTGTATATTTTCCTTGGTTGTAATCATTATTCTACATGCAGTAGAATGCCACCGCTACCCAGGGCCACGCGAGGCATTCTGGGGTGAGCACAACAATGATGGGTCATCAATGTGTTATATCCTAGATCCTCCTCTTTCATTTGTTAAACTGGCTCATGGTGTTGATAGCCTCCTTAACTTACAGAAATCACATAATTCGAAATTAATAAGGATTGTTTACTTCCTTGTACATCTATGATTGATTGAGTGAAATATAAAACACTTGTTTTTCTTTGTCTCTGGCCATATGTATAATTTTTAAAGAACTAATTTCTACTACTTGCATTAGAAATATTAAAATGTTTGTTTTTCTTTGTCTCTCGCCATATTCTTCCTACAGGAAGTACGATGTTTGATGGCATATACGTTCATCAGATCTTCTGGTTAGGTCTTGAGATCTTACCACGTGGATCATGTTCATGTGAGGCCCATTACTTTTCTGGACAATCCATTTGAACTTGTCTTCTATCTGCACACTATCGCCTCCTGACTTGATGGATTTAGGAGGGATTCCATGAGCACTGATGGTTTTCAGGTCGTGTTGATGTGGTTAAATTTACCTGGGACATGCGTCCCTTCATGATTTTTTGATTTGTACATTTTGTGAATTTTTTAACTTTGAATGAATCCCTCTATAAGGCAATGCGGTTATGGCATGTAGTCAGCTTCATAGCTTTAGGAGCTTTGTATGATTTATCTTTCTTAAGAGTTAATAACAGGTTAAGAAAAATAGAATCAATATTTTTTGGTGAGTTCTTTAGCTTAATTGATTTGTACTAATTATAATTTCAGTACCAAATCTATGGCGTATTCTCATATGCTATTCCGAGTCCTCTATAATCTTATATTTACTAATTGGAGACTCCTATCAAGCCACCACGTTAACTCTCGAGGTTATAGAATTTTATCCATTAGATCAAACCGCTAATTAATCTTTAGTCGTTGGATGTAACGCGTCTCCTCTCCCACGCCCCAGACTTATATCCTTCAATCTACTCCCTGAAAATAAATCTCTAACTGATCGTATCTGTTCCAATCTCACAAGACGAGATCGATTTCAAGAGGCGCATGCACACTTTCATCACCGCAGTCGCCTTCGTATTATTTAGTTCGCGTGTCCTGGCTGCGGCAGCTAGCGGCGAATATTTCCGGCACCCCGCGCTGCCGCGTTGGACGATTGTCCCCTACTAAGCTAATCTCTCATGGCGATCTCTTATTCCGGTTAAACAAATGGTGAGCAGCTTGAAAGTGCCAATTGATCACGTACGTTTTAATTTCCTCTTTCCTGATACAGTCGTCTTTAAATAGCTTCCAAACCTACACAGATGTATCGTAGCTACGGCCGTTCTCCAAGCTCGGGTATTGCTCTAAGATGTTTTTGCTGCAGATTGCCAAGACCACCGCTCATATCTTCATTGAGGTTGACTACGTCAAGTAATTTCTCAGAGTTATTACTAGGGTACTTTGATTTAGGTTATTTTCTGATAGTATATATACGAGATCAATGAATTAATACTTTACGATCTGACAAATTCTGGATTGAACCCGCATTTCTTTTTCATCCGCAGGTGGATATTGTCTACTGATGACTTCACTAGCACAAATATATGCCTCGAGCATGCAATGAAGCATCGAGAGTCACCACATCTCCATTAAGCATCGGTGTACACATCAAAGTTCATTTACGTTTCTCTTTCCTTTCAACATCATGAAATATCTATATAATAAGAAAAATATTAACTAAAAATACCATATACTAAGATCAACATATACACGTTTTGCTTCAGGTGCCAGCTCAATCTTTTCATTAATTCCGACAAACAATACAACGACTGGCATATTATTGATTTAATTTGCTAATTTGCAAGTAAAATTGATGATATATATTCCAGATTAACCAGCCATAAAACATGGTGGAGCTATTTTTACTTTTACTTTCTATCTCGGAAAACCTCCCAATAATTCCATCAGGTGATTGAACTATAATTTTTTTTCCTATTTTTTACGCTATCACCACGGGGACATCAACTGCTTGATATATTCAATCTACTCTCCTTGAAATTCAAGCGGTCCTAGAGCAAATCAACTGGGACGCGAGGCGCATGACCAAATCATTGACGGTGCCAAGCCTCAGCTGTGGTCGTATGGTGCATGCGCATACACGACGGCCGCCGCCAGTAACCTCCAACTTCAAGAGGGGATGCCACGGCTATACTCGGGCTGTCAGCGCGGCTGCGTCGAATTTGATGTACTTCAACACCACTTCTTCATAGAAGGAGACATACAGTCACTTCTTAGACTCTTGCCTTTACTCAATGGAAACGAGCCAGTCCTCATGCGATTCAGTTGGTACTTGGTACTATTCAAATCAATTTCGTTTAGATCGATCTTGGATTATCTAATAGACATGTCATCTATGCTAACTTTAATTTGTGCAATGTTATTTTATTTTTACTGCTGGATTGCTAATCCCTCCTTGCAGTTCGTACTGAATATAATCTCGACATGTGGTTTTGAATCTCTCTTTTCTGCGGGGACTGCTAAATTTAATACTACGGACACAAAAGTTTCTAGCGGCGAAGAACTAGAGTACGTCGCCATGAGTATGATTAAATATGAAATATTAGGCAATGATTTCATGTATTTTGAAACATTTCTAACCATCTGTATTTAAAATATGAAGCCCGTGCAATGCACGGGCTGTCGACTAGTGTCTATAATTGACATTGCATATGATCTTGACATTGCATATAATCTATAGAATGCAGGTCTCAAGCATGGCTTAAAATCACAACCTTTTGGCACCCTCCTAATGTTGGCTGGACAAAAACAAATGGTGATGGGGCTTTCAGTTCTGGGCCCGGGGAAGCGCGGCCTATGGATCCATTGATTGTGATCACCAGGGCCGATTCTACCCAAACGCAGCTAATGCCCTCTCTATGGAGGCTCATGCTATTCGAGGTGCGATTCTGGCCAGGGATAAGAAGTTTCAGAAAGTGATTATTGAAACTGATTCTCTGATGCTGTCAAAGCTGCTGAACAATGGTAACTTTAAGCGTTCAGAAATTGCACCTATTCTCTATGATGTAATGGAGCTTAGCAACGGTTTTTCTTGGTTCCCTATTGTTTTTATTTGAAGAGTATGCAATGTTGCCGCACATGTCTGTGCTCACTATTACCGAAAGGAGAAGGTACATTTGTACTGAATATACACCTGATTTTATCTGTAATTGTCTTTCTGTTGATTGCAACTCTATTGCTATGGAATGAAAAGCTCCTTAATCGCAATTTTTTCGTGTATATCTGATGTTTTTTTCACACACATGCCATCAGCATATGCTTTGCTGGTTCTATAGCATATGCACGGGACGGAGTAGACTATCAGTCTAACTCTGCTTTCCTTAGTACCAATGTATGCGTAGCTAACTTCGCATGTGTCTCGCCGTTTAAAGCCAGTAATCTCAGTCATATATGACAACATTGATAAATTTAAGGTTATAAATGTCTTGCGTTTTCATTTGCGCCGGGGCAATTCTTGGAAAACTAAACAGACATCAGTCGACAAACTTATGTTTTTATGTTCTTTAAAAAAGATTGCCTATATAGACTTAAGGGCTTTCAAAGACCTACTGAATTCTTAGACAACTAAACAAACATAAGCATCGTGTAACATATTGTTATAGTAATATCTTGCATTTGCCTGTGCGCCGGGGCGCACCGGGTCATCTAGTTGTAACAAATTTTCAATGTAATGATTATTTGATCTTGCACTCGGCCTTAAACAGAACTACTAGTATGGTCTCACAATTTTTTATCATTATACTTTGCAAGATTTAGCGGATGCCCCAAATTCAGAGCATCTCCACCGGCGGCCCCGATAGCGATTTGGGGGCCGGCGTCGTTTTAGGGCTCGCACCGGTGCGCTCCAAACGGCGCTGGCCATTTGTCGATCCCAATAGAATCGCCGGCATCCCCGTGCCGGCCCCTTCGCCAAGGGCGCGAATCGGGCGCCCCGGGTGCCTCGCGGAAGGACGGTTTTCGCTAGTGGGGGCACCTTGTCAGCGAGAGGACGTCGACACGATGGTTCGCATCGGCCGCGACGCGGGAAGGTTGGTCGTCGGCGTTTAATGGCCTCCCGCGCGGAAACCGAGGCAGCGACTGGCCACGAGGGCAGCGACTGGCCACGCGGCGTCCAGTCGCCGTAAATGTGGGTAGTTGCCACCGCTAGATAGGACGTACGCTGTCCACCACCGCCACTCCATTCTCTCCTCTCCACCACCGCCGCTCCATTCTCTACTCTCCACATCAAGATGTCGCGCCGTCTGAAGACCACCTACTCGATGCTTGGCCTCAACGGCCGCGCGCTGCCTCCACCACCACCGCAGCCGCAGCCGGAGCCGGAGCCGGAGCCGCAGGACGACGATGAGCACAGCTCCGACGAGGACGAGGACGCACGGTTCGAGGCGTGGCACGATGTCTACGTAGCAGAAGCGGAAGCAGAGGCGGCGGAGATGGCAGCGCAGTCGGGCGAGCCGCCGCAGGCCCCCGCCGACCCGGAGCAGGCGGCGATCCTCGCATCGCTGAACGCACAACGATACCAGCGGTTGAGGGAGGAGGAGCGCGAGTTCGTCAACGACGCGAACCTCGAGCACGTCCTCGAGATATCGCGCCAGCGAGCGGTCATGGAGGAGGCGGGACGCCACCTCATGGAGGCGGAGCGACAGAAGCTCGCATAGCTCAACGCTCATCGCCACTACGACTCGTTCGCTCGCTAGCAGGCGAGGCGCGCCGAGATCGAAGCTTCTCGGGAAAGGCTGGAAGCGCGGGGACAGCGGCGCCGGCAAGCCCCTGCGACGCCGGCCGCCATGCTCCACAGCCAGATGCGCGAACCAACGGAGGAGAAGCGGGCACGGACGTAGGCGGCAATGGCGAAGAACAACGACGAGGCAGGGCCGTCGAGCGCCCCAACCGATGGCCAGTAGACCAGGATTAAGTTTAAGTTTAGTTATGTTTAAATTCGAGCTACTTTGGTATAAATTTCGTATGATTTTGGGTTTTAAAATGTCAATTTAAATTTTAAAATGGCTGCCGTTTGGGGCCGCCGGTGTGGTGTGGGAGCAGCATCCCCAAATAGAGGATGATGTGCCGGAGCCCCCCAAACGGAGGTGCCGGCGCCCCTGCCGGTGGAGATTCTCTTATAGATAGATCATGATCATGGTAACAGAAATCGTCAACCTGATGATGATTTGATGTTGCACTCGACCTTGAACATAAGTACTAGTACGGTCTCACAATTTTGTATCGTTATACTTTGCAAGTTTTAGCAGATGCGCCCATTTTCAGAGGTAGATCTTGATCATGGTAACAAATTTTCAACGTGATGATGATTTGATGTTGCACTCGGGCTTGAACAGAAGTACTACTACTGTCTCACAAATTCTTTATCATTATACTTTGCAAGATTTAGCGGATGCGCCAAATTCAGAGATAGATCATGATCATGGTAACAAATTTTCAACGTGATGATGATTTGATGTTGCACTCGGGCTTGAACAGAAGTACTACTACTGTCTCACAAATTCTTTATCATTATACTTTGCAAGATTTAGCGGATGCGCCAATTTCAGAGATAGATCATGATCATGGTAACAAATTTTCAACGTGATGATGATTTTATGTTGCACTTTGCCTAGAAGAGAAGTACTAGTACGGTCTCACAATTCTTTTATCATTATACTTTGCAAGATCTAGCGGATACGCTAATTTCAGAGATAGATCATGATCATGGTAGTGACTGATATTCAAGGTGATTATGCCTTGAACAGAGGTACTAGTACGGTCTCACAATTTTTATCATTATACTTGGACCTTAGCCAATTCAAAATCTCATAGCGGCAAAACTTCCCGCCCACAAAATACAAAAATTTCACACGCTTCCAAATTCCCATTCTACCCCTGTAGAGATGACAGCAAAGTCGGTTGGTGGGGGGTCTGCCCGTCATTTTTTGGATCACCACCTCCGTAGCCCCGGAAACCCTCCCAAAAAAAATACATTTCCTTCAATCTCTCCTCTGAGACCACCCACCGGAACTTCTCAAGTCCCTCTCTCTCCCACCTCCACGACCACCGCACCGGAACATCCCCGCCGGACTTCCCTGCCCTACCCGAGGCCTCGCGATCCTCGTCATCTGGCTTCCTGCCGGAGCCGCTTCATCGACGCTGTTGATACGTCTCAAGCGTATCCATAATTTCTTATGTTCCATGCTATTTTTATGACAATACCCACATGTTTTATATATACTTTACATCATTATTATGCATTTTCCGGCACTAACCTATTAACAAGATGCCGAAGAGCCAGTTGCTGTTTTCTGCTGTTTTTGGTTTCAGAAATCCTACAAAGGAAATATTCTCGGAATTGGACGAAATCAACGCCCAGGGTCTTATTTGTCCACGGAGCTTCCAGAAGACCGAAGAGGATATGAGGTGGGGCGACGAGGCACCGACACCACAGGGCCGCGCGGCCTGGGTGGGGCCCGTGCCGCCCTATGGTGTGGGGCCCTCGTGCCTCCACCGACGCTGCCCTTCCGCCTATAAAATCCCTCCGTCGTGAAAACCCTATTACCGAGAGCCACGATACGGAAATACTTCCAGAGACGCCGCCGCCGCCAATCCCATCTCGGGGGATTCAGGAGATCGCCTCCGGCACCCTGCCGGAGAGGGGAATCATCACCGGAGGGCTCTACATCACCATGCCCGCCTCCGGATTGATGCGTGAGTAGTTCATCCTTGGACTATGGGTCCATAGCAGTAGCTAGATGGTTGTCTTCTCCTCATTGTGCTATCATGTTAGATCTTGTGAGCTGCCTATCATGATCAAGATCGTCTATTTGTAATGCTACATGTTGTGTTTGTTGGGATCCGATGAATATTGAATACTATGTCAAGTTGATTATCAATCTATCATATATGTGCTATTTATGTTCTTGGATGCTCTCCGTTGCTAGTAGAGGCTCTGGCCAAGTTGATAGTTGTGACTCCAAGAGGGAGTATTTATGCTCGATAGTGGGTTCATGCCTCCATTGAATCTGGGACGGTGATGAGAAAGTTCTAAAGTTGTGGATGTGCTGTTGCCACTAGGGATAAAACATCAATTCTTTGTCTAAGGATATTTGTGTTGATTACATTATGCACCATACTTAATGCAATTGTCTGTTGTTTGCAACTTAATACTGGAAGGGGTGCGGATGCTAACCTGAAGGTGGACTTTTTAGGCATAAATGCATGCTGGATAGCGGTCTATGTACTTTGTCGTAATGCCCTGATTAAATCTCATAGTAATTATCATGATATGTATGCATCTCTATTCGTCAATTGCCCAACTGTAATGTGTTCACCCAACATGCTATTTCTTATCGGAGAGACACCACTAGTGAACTGTGGACCCCGGTCCATTCTTTACATCTGAAATACAATCTACTGCAAACTCTGTTCTCTGTTTTTTTCTACAAGCAAACATCATTCTCCACACCATACGTTTAATCCTTTGTTTTCAGCAAGCCAGTGAGATTGACAACCTCACTGTTAAGTTGGGGCAAAGTACTGTGATTGTGTTGTGCAAGTTCCACGTTGGCGCCGGAATCCCTGCTGTTGCGCCACACTACACTCCTTCCCCAACAACCTTCACGTGGCCCTTGACTCCTACTGGTTCGATAACCTTGGTTTCTTACTGAGGGAAAACTTGCTGCTGTACGCATCACACCTTCCTCTTGGGGTTCCCAACGGACGTGTGCTTCACGCGTTATCAAGCTCTTTTTCTGGCGTCGTTGCCGGGGAGATCAAGACACGCTGCAAGGGGAGTCTCTCACATCCAATCTCTTTACTTTGTTTTTTTCTTGCTTTACTTTATTTTATTTTCTGTTTTGTTTGCTTTCGCTATATCAAAAATACAAAAAAATTAGTTACTTGTTTTACTTTACCTTATCTAGTTTGCTTTGTTTACTGTTGCTAAAATGAGTAATCCTGAAGTTGAAGTTCATTCTTCTAAAAAACAAGGGGGAGAAAGTTTTAAAGATGCTTGGTATAGAATTAGTGATGCTCATCATAGGTGCACTAAGAAACACTCCACCATTATCCTACTTAGGAACTTTTATGTTGGTATATCTAGCTGGAATAGGTATGTTCTTGATACTCTTTCGGGGGGTAATTTCCTAGGTACTCCTGCTTTAGAGGCTAGTTGCATCATTGAGGGCCTAGTTGGAATACCACCTGTTAATGAAACTAAAATTGAAATCTCTCTTGAGGATGTCATGAAAAAGTTGGAAGCCATAGAGAAAAAATTTCCAAGTGTTGAGACTAAACTGGGAATATTACTTGATAATACTGATAAACTTGATAAATCCCTAGGAGGAATTAATGAAAGAATTGCTATTTTAGAAACTGGTGCTATCCATGATAATCAAACCCATAGGATTGGCAAACTTGAAGAAGCTATGGGAATATTGGGTTCAACTTTTTCTTCTCTTAAATTTAAGGAGAAAGCTTATGTGGGCAAGGAGCAAAAATTCATGTATGTCTCTAAGGTGCCTAAGCCAAAGAATTATTATAAGCCTAAAATTGATAAAACCCTTAGTACCACTATGGGAAATTTGGATAATGGAGCATCTAAGGTACCCTCTGCAACAAGTTGTGTTTGTAAGAAAGATTATGAAGTTGATGCTTCATCTCTCTATAATACTTGATTCACACTTTCTGCGCCTAGCTGAAAGGCGTTAAAGAAAAGCACTTCTTGGGAGATAACCCATGTATGTTTTTATAACTGTTTTGTTGAGTCTTGGAAGTTGTTAGTACTGTAGCAACCTCACCTTATCTTTACTTTATTGCATTGTTGGGCCAAGTAAAGTCTCTAATAGTAAAGTTGATACTAGAATTGGATTGTTGCGCAGAGATTTCTACCTATCACGAATTTGCGTACATCTCTCTATAGAAAAATCAAAAAAAAATCTGCCAATTTACGTGCGTGATCGTCAGATATGTACGCAACTTCCATTAGTTTTTAGCTTTTTCATCTGAGCCTGTTAAGTGCCCCAGAAAAATTCGTCTTTACAGACTGTTCTGTTTTGACAGATTCTGCCTTTTATTTCGCATTGCCTGTTTTACTATGTTTGATGGATTTCTTTGTTCCATTAACTTTCAGTAGCTTTGTGCAATGTCCATAAGTGTTAAGAATGATTAAGTCACCTCTGAATAAGTGAATTTTTTATTATGCACTAACCCTCTAATGAGTTTGTTTTGAGTTTGGTGTGGAGGAAGCTTTCAAGGATCAAGAGAGGATGATGATACAATATGATCAAGAAGAGTGAAAAGTCTAAGCTTGGGGATACCCCCGTGGTTCATCCCTGCATATTTCAAGAAGACTCAAGCATCTAAGCTTGGGGATGCCCAAGGCATCCCCTTCTTCATCGACAACTTATCAGGTCACCTCTAGTGAAACTATATTTTTATTCAGTCACATCTTATGTGCTTTACTTGGAGCGTCTGTTTGCTTTTATTTTTGTTTTTGTTTGAATAAACTCGGATCCTAGAATTCTTTGTGTGGGAGAAAGACACGCTCCGCTCGTTCATATGAACATTGATGTTCTTAGCTTTACTTTTAATGTTCATGGCGAAGGTTGAAACTGCTTCGTTCATTGTTATATGGTTGGAAACAGAAAATGCTTCATGTGGTAATTGGTATATTGTCTTGAATAATTTAATACTTGGCAATTGTTGTGCTCAAATAGATCATGTTTAAGCTCTTGCATCATGTACTTTGCACCTACTAATGAAGAACTATTGTAGAGCTTGTTGAAATTTGGTTTGCATGATTGGTCTCTCTAAGGTCTAGATATTTTCTGGTGAAGTGTTTGAACAACAAGGAAGACAGTGTAGAGTCTTATAATGCTTGCAATATGTTCTTATGTAAGTTTTGCTGTACTCGGTTCATACTTGTGTTTGCTTCAAACAACCTTGCTAGCCAAAGCCTTGTACTGAGAGGAAATACTTCTCGTGCATCCAAAACCTTGAGCCAAAACCTATGCCATTTGTGTCCACCATACCTACCTACTATGTGGTATTTCTCTGCCATTCCAAGTAAATACTTCATGTGCTACCTTTAAACAATTCAAAAGTTATTATCTCTTATTTGTGTCAATGTTTTATAGCTCATGAGGAAGTATGTGGTGTTTTACCTTTCGATCTTGTCATTTACTTCTGACAGACTTTCACCAATGGACTAGTGGCTCATCCGCTTATCCAATAATTTTGCAAAAAGAGCTGGCAATGGGGTTCCCAGCCCCAATTAATTAACTTGCATTAATGATTCTCTTCACATACTTTGCCCTGATCAATCAGTAAGCAATTTAATTTTGCAACAAAAAAAAAGACACTCCTCCATGGTATGAGAATGTTGGAAGGCACCCGAGGATTCGGTTAGCCATGGCTTGTGTAAGCAAAAGGTTGGGAGGAGTGTCATCTATAAATATTAAAATACATGTGTAAACAAAAGAGAAGAGGGATGATCTACCTTGCTGGTAGAGATAACGTCCTTCATGGGAGCCGGTCTTGAAAGTCTGGTTGATAAGGTAGTTAGAGTACCCGCTACCATTCGCCAACAACAAACACCTCTCAAAACTTTACTTTTATGCTCTCTATATGATTTCAAAACTTGAAAAGCTCTAGCACATGATTTAATCCCTGTTTCCCTCTGCGAAGGGCCTTTCTTTTACTTTATGTTGAGTCAGTTTACCTACTTCTTTCTATCTTAGAAGAAAACACTTGTGTCAACTGTGTGCATTGATTCCTACATACTTTCTTATTTGCATTCATCATATTACTTTGTGTTGACAATTATCCATGAGATATACATGTTGAAGTTGAAAGCAACTGCTGAAACTTATATCTTCCTTTGTGTTGCTTCAAAACTCTCTACTAAGAATTTATTGCTTTATGAGTTAACTCCTATGCAAGTCTCACCGATGCTTGTCTTGAAAGTACTATTCATGAAAAGTCTTTCCTATATGATTCAGTTGTTTAATCATTGTCTTTACCATTGCTTCGAATCACTTCATTCATTTCATATGCTTTACAATAGTATTGATCAAGATTATGATAGCATGTCACTTCAGAAATTATCCTTGTTATCGTTTACCTACTCGAGGGCGAGTAGGAACTAAGCTTGGGGATGCTTGATACGTCTCAAACGTATCCATAATTTCTTATGTTCCATGCTACTTTTATGACAATACCCACATGTTTTATACATACATTACATCATTATTATGCATTTTCCGGCACTAACCTATTAACAAGATGCCGAAGAGCCAGTTCTTTGTTTTCTGCTTGTTTTTGGTTTCAGAAATCCTACAAAGGAAATATTCTCGGAATTGGACGAAATCAACGCCCAGGGTCTTATTTTTCCACGGAGCTTCCAGAAGACCGAAGAGGATACGAGGTGGGGCGACGAGGCGCCGACACCACAGGGCCGCGCGGCCTGGGTGGGGCCCGCGCCGCCCTATGGTGTGGGGCCCTCGTGCCTCCACCGACGCTGCCCTTCCGCCTATAAAATCCCTCCGTTGTGAAAACCCTATTACCGAGAGCCACGATACGGAAATACTTCCAGAGACGCCGCCGCCGCCAATCCCATCTCGGGGGATTCAGGAGATCGCTCCGGCACCCTGCCGGAGAGGGGAATCATCACCGGAGGGCTCTACATCACCATGCCCGCCTCCGGATTGATGCGTGAGTAGTTCATCCTTGGACTATGGGTCCATAGCAGTAGCTAGATGGTTGTCTTCTCCTCATTGTGCTATCATGTTAGATCTTGTGAGCTGCCTATCATGATCAAGATCGTCTATTTGTAATGCTACATGTTGTGTTTGTTGGGATCCGATGAATATTGACTACTATGTCAAGTTGATTATCAATCTATCATATATGTGCTATTTATGTTCTTGCATGCTCTCCGTTGCTAGTAGAGGCTCTGGCCAAGTTGATACTTGTGACTCCAAGAGGGAGTATTTATGCTCGATAGTGGGTTCATGCCTCCATTGAATGCGGGACGAGTGACGAGAAAGTTCTAAGGTTGTGGATGTGCTTGTTACCACTAGGGATAAAACATCAATGCTTTGTCTAAGGATATTTGTGTTGATTACATTACGCACCATACTTAATGCAATTGTCTCGTTGTTTGCAACTTAATACTGGAAGGGGTGCGGATGCTAACTCTGAAGGTGGACTTTTTAGGCATAGATGCATGCTGGATAGCGGTCTATGTACTTTGTCGTAATGCCCTGATTAAATCTCATAGTAATTATCATGATATGTATGCATCTCTATTTGTCAATTTCCCAACTGTAATTTGTTCACCCAACATGCTATTTCTTATCGGAGAGACACCACTAGTGAACTGTGGACCCCGGTCCATTCTTTACATCTTAAATACAATCTACTGCAAATTCTGTTCTCTGTTGTTTTCTACAAGCAAACATCATTCTCCACACCATACGTTTAATTCTTCGTTTTCAGCAAGCCGGTGAGATTGACAACCTCACTGTTAAGTTGGGGCAAAGTACTGTGATTGTGTTGTGCAGGTTCCACGTTGGCGCCGAAATCCCTGGTGTTGCGCCGCACTACACTCCTTCACCAACAACCTTCACGTGGCCCTTGACTCCTACTAGTTCGATAACCTTGGTTTCTTACTGAGGGAAAACTTGCTGCTGTACGCATCACACCTTCCTCTTGGGGTTCCCAACGGACGTGTGCTTCACGCGTTATCAGCTGTCATCAACCGGACCGGATCATCCCCGCCGAACCTCGAAACCATATACTCATCCAGCAGTCTACCGCAGTCGCTTTAGCTACGGTATCATCCACCCCACCGGAGCCGCTTCGCCGGATCCGTCGTGCACCGCATCGGATCTTGCTCACTGATGTCTACGGGAGCTTCTATTCTTGTAGACAGTGTTGGGCCTCCAAGAGCAGAGGTTTGTAGAACAGCAGCAAGTTTCCCTTAAGTGGATACCCAAGGTTTATCGAACTCAGGGAGGAAGAGGTCAAAGATATCCCTCTCATGCAACCCTGCAACCACAAAGCAAGAAGTCTCTTGTGTCCCCAACACACCTAATAGGTGCACTAGTTCGGCGAAGAGATAGTGAAATACAGGTGGTATAAATAAGTATGAGCAGTAGCAACGGTGCCGAGAAAAGTGCTTGGCGTGTAGTTGATGGTGGTGGTATTGCAGCAGATAGTAACGCGATAAAACGAGTAAACAAGCGTAGTAACGCAGTAGTAGTAACGCAGCGAGTAGTAAACAAGCAGTAGTAACTCAGCAGTATTTAGGAACAAGGCCTAGGGAATAGACTTTCACTAGTGGACACTCTCAACATCGATCACATAACAGAACGGATAAATGCATACTCTACACTTTTGTTGGATGATGAACACATTGCGTAGGATTACACGAACCCTCAATGCCGGAGTTAACAAGCTCCACAATAATGCTCATGTTTAAGTAACCTTTAGTGTAAGATAGATCAACGAGACTAAACCAAGTACTAGCATAGCATGCACACTTGTCACCTTCATGCATATGTAGGAGGAATAGATCACATCAATATTATCATAGCAATAGTTAACTCCATAATCTACAAGAGATCATGATCATAGCATAAACCAAGTACTAACACGGTGCACGCACTGTCACCTTTGCACACATGCAGGGGGAATAAACTACTTTAATAACAAATCACTAGAGTAGCACATGGATAAATTGTGATACAAACATGCTGCAATCATAAAGAGATATAAATAAGCACCTCACTATGCCATTCAATGAGTAAGTATTCTGTGAAATATGGCCTAAGAGACCCACACGGTGCACACATTGTCACCTTTACACACGTGGGACTAGGAGTCTCCGGAGATCACATAGGTAAAACTCACTTGACTAGCATAATGACATCTAGATTACAAGCATCATCATATGAATCTCAATCATGTAAAGCAGCTCATGAGATTATTGTATTGACACACATAGGAGAGAGATGAACCACATAGCTACCGGTACAGCCCCGAGCCTCGATGGAGAACTACTCCCTCCTCATGGGAGCAGCAGCGGTGATGAAGATGGCGGTGGAGATGGCAGCGGTGTCGATGGAGAAGCCTTCGGGGGCACTTCCCCGCTCCGGCGAGCGTGCCGGAACAGAGATCCTGTCCCCCAGATCTTGGCTTCGCGATGGCGGCGGCTCTGGCAGGTTTCTGTGGGTTTCGTCAATTGGTATCGGGTTTTCTGATCCAGGGGCTTCTTATAGGCGAAGAGGTGGCGCCAGGGGGTCGAAGGGGGGCCCACACCCTAGGGGGGCGCGCCCCCCCCTTGGCCGCGCCGGGGTAGGGTTTGGTGGCCCTGTGGCCCCCCCTCTGATCCCTCTCGTGTGTTCTGGATGCTTCCGGGGATTCTAAGATCTTTGGCGTTGATTTCGTCCGATTCCGAGAATATTTCGTTACTAGGATTTACGAAACCAAAACAGCGAGAAAACGAGAACCGGCACTTCGGCATCTTGTTAATAGGTTAGTTCCGGAAAATGCACGAATATGACATAAAGTGTGCATAAAACATGTAGATAACATCAATAATGTGGCATGGAACACAAGAAATTATCGATACGTTGGAGACGTATCAGCATCCCTAAGCTTAGTTACTGCTCGTCCCGAGCAGGTAAAACGATAACAAATATAATTTCTGGAGTGACATGCCATCATAATCTTGATCATACTATTTGTAAAGTATATGTAGTGAATGCAGCGATCAAAACAATGGTAATGACATGAGTAAACAACTGAATCATAAAGCAAAGACTTGTCATGAATAGCACTTCAAGACAAGCATCAATAAGTCTTGCATAAGAGTTAACTCATAAAGCAATAATTCAAAGTAAAGGCATTGAAGCAACACAAAAGAAGATTAAGTTTCAGCGGTTGCTTTCAACTTGTAACATGTATATCTCATGGATAATTGTCAATGCAAAGCAATATAACAAATGCAATATGCAAATATGTAAGAATCAATGCACGGTTCACACAAGTGTTTGCTTCTTGAGGTGGAGAGAAATAGGTGAGCTGACTCAACATTGAAAGTAAAAGAATGGTCCTCATAGAGGAAAAGCATCGATTGCTATATTTGTGCTAGAGCTTTGATTTTGAAAACATGAAACAATTTTGTCAACGGTAGTAATAAAGCATATGCATCATGTAAATTATATCTTATAAGTTGCAAGCCTCATGCATAGTGTACCAATAGTGCCCGCACCTTGTCCTAATTAGCTTGGACTACACTGGATTATCACCGCAATACATATGCTTTAACCAAGTTTCACAAAGGGGTACCTCTATGCCGCCTGTACAAAGGTCTAAGGAGAAAGCTCGCATTTGGATTTCTCGCTTTTGATTATTCTCAACTTAGACATCCATACCGGGACAACATAGACAACGAGATAATGGACTCCTCTTTTAATGCTTTAAGCATTTGACAACAATTAATTCTTTTCTCATTAGAGATTTGAGGATATTTGTCCAAAACTGAAACTTCCACCATGAATCATGGCTTTAGTTAGCGGCCCAATGTTCTTCTCTCACAATATGCATGCTCAAACCATTCAACTCGGTGTAGATCGCCCTTACTTCGGACAAGACGAACATGCATAGCAACTCACATGAAATTCAACAATGAGTTGATGGCGTTCCCCGAGTAAACATGGTTATCGCACAACAAGCAACTTAATAAGAGATAAAGTGCATAATTACATATTCAATACCACAATAGTTTTTAAGGCTATTTGTCCCATGAGCTATATATTGCAAAGGTGAATGATGGAATTTTAAAGGTAGCACTCAAGCAATTTACTTTGGAATGGCGGGAAAATACCATGTAGTAGGTAGGTATGGTGGACACAAATGGCATAGTGGTTGGCTCAAGTATTTTGGATGCATGAGAAGTATTCCCTCTCGATACAAGGTTTAGGCTAGCAAGGCTTATTTGAAACAAACACAAGGATGAACTAGTACATCAAAACTCACATAAAAGACATATTACAAGCATTATAAGACTCTACACCGTCTTCCTTGTTGTTCAAACTCAAAACTAGAAATTATCTAGACCTTAGAGAAACCAATTATGCAAACCAAATTTTAGCATGCTCTATGTATTCTTCACTAATAGGTGCAAAGTATATGATGCAAGAGCTTAAACATGAGCACAACAATTGCCAAGTATCACATTACCCAAGACATTATAGCAATTACTACATGTATCATTTTCCAATTCCAACCATATAACAATTTAACGAAGAGGAAACTTCGCCATGAATATTATAAGCTAAGAACACATGTGTTCATTTGAACCAGCGGAGCGTGTCTCTCTCCAACACAAGCATGATGTAATCCAATTTATTCAAACACAAACAAAAACAAAAGCAAACAAACAGACGCTCCAAGAAAAAGCACATAAGATGTGATGGAATAAAAATATAGTTTCGGGGGAGGAACTCGATAATGTTGTCGATGAAGAAGGGGATGCCTTGGGCATCCCCAAGCTTAGACGCTTGAGTCTTCTTGATATATGCAGGGGTGAACCACCGGGTGCATCCCCAAGCTTAGAGCTTTCACTCTCCTTGATCATGTTGCATCATACTCCTCTCTTGATCCTTGAAAACTTCCTCCACACCAAACTCGAAACAACTCATTAGAGGGTTAGTGCACAATATAAATTGACATATTAAGAGGTGACACAATCATTCTTAACACTTCTGGACATTGCATAATGCTACTGGACATTAGTGGATCAAAGAAATTCATCCAACATAGCGAAAGAGGCAATGCGAAATAAAAGGCAGAATCTGTCAAAACAGAACAGTTCGTATTGACGAATTTTAAAATGGCACCAGACTTGCTCAAATGAAAATGCTCAAATTGAATGAAAGTTGCGTACATATCTGAGGATCATGCACGTAAATTGGCATAATTTTCTGAGCTTCCTGCAGGGCAGTGGGCTCAGATTCGTGACAGCAAAGAAATCTGGAACTGCGCAGTAATCCAAATCTAGTACTTACTTTTCTATCAACGGCTTAACTTGGCACAACAAAACACAAAACTAAGATAAGGAGAGGTTGCTACAGTAGTAAACAACTTCCAAGACACAAATATAAAACAAAGTACTGTAGCAAAATAACACATGGGTTATCTCCCAAGAAGTTCTTTCTTTATAGCCGTTAAGATGGGCTCAGCGAGTTTTAATGATGCACTCGCAAGAAATAGTATTTGAAGCAAAAGAGAGCATCAAGAGGCAAATTCAAAACACATTTAAGTCTAACATGCTTCCTATGCATAGGAATCTTGTAAATAAACAAGTTCATGAAGAGCAAAGTAACAAGCATAGGAAGATAAAACAAGTGTAGCATCAAAAATTTCAGCACATAGAGAGGTGTTTTAGTAACATGAAAATTTCTACAACCATATTTTCCTCTCTCATAATAACTTTCAGTAGCATCATGAGCAAACTCAACAATATAACTATCACATAAAGCATTCTTATCATGAGTCTCATGCATAAAATTATTACTCTCCACATAAGCATAATCAATTTTATTAGTTGTAGTGGGAGCAAATTCAACAAAGTAGCTATCATTATTATTCTCATCAAGTGTAGGAGGCATAGTATAATCACAACAAAATTTACTCTCCATAGTAGGTGGCATCAAAAGACCACTATCATTATAATCATCGAAATAGGAGGCAAAGTATCATCAAAGAAAATTTTCTCCTCAATGCTTGGGGGACTAAAAATATCATGAAAACCAGCTTCCCCAAGCTTAGAACTTTCTATATTATTGTCAACAATGGTGTTCAAAGCGTTCATACTAATATTACTACCGAGCATGCAAAGAAGATTTCATAGGTTTTTTAATTTTCGCATCAAACAATCCATGTTTTAAATCAGGAAATAGAATAAGAAGCTCACTCTTGTACATTATGCCAAACTAGTGTAAACAAGAAACAACAAGATGCAATTGCAGGATCTAAAGGAAATAGCTTTGAGTACACACACAACAGCGCCGGAAAAATACTTTACACGAGACCGTAGTATGAGAGCCTTTTACCTTTCCTCCCCGGCAACGGCGCCGGAAAAGTGCTTGATGTCTACGGGAGCTTCTATTCTTGTAGACGGTGTTGGGCCTCCAAGAGCGAGAGGTTTGTAGAACAGCGAGCAAGTTTCCCTTAAGTGGATACCCAAGGTTTATCGAACTCGGGGAGGAAGAGGTCAAAGATATCCCTCTCATGCAACCACTGCAACCACAAAGCAAGAAGTCTCTTGTGTCCCCAACACACCTAATAGGTGCACTAGTTCGGCGAAGAGATAGTGAAATACAGGTGGTATAAATAAGTATGAGCGAGTAGCAACGGTGCCGAGAAAAGTGCTTGGCGTGTAGTTGATGGTGGTGGTATTGCAGCGAGTAGTAACGCGATAAAACGATGAAACAAGCAGTAGTAACGCGAGTAGTAGTAACGCAGCGAGTAGTAAACAAGCAGTAGTAACTCAGCAGTATTTAGGAACAAGGCCTAGGGAATAGACTTTCACTAGTGGACACTCTCAACATCGATCACATAACGAACGAGATAAATGCATACTCTACACTTTTGTTGGATGATGAACACATTGCGTAGGATTACACGAACCCTCAATGCCGGAGTTAACAAGCTCCACAATAATGCTCATGTTTAAGTAACCTTTAGTGTAAGATAGATCAACGAGACTAAACCAAGTACTAGCATAGCATGCACACTGTCACCTTCATGCATATGTAGGAGGAATAGATCACATCAATATTATCATAGCAATAGTTAACTCCATAATCTACAAGAGATCATGATCATAGCATAAACCAAGTACTAACACGGTGCACGCATTGTCACCTTTGCACACATGCGGGAGGAATAAACTACTTTAATAACAAATCACTAGAGTAGCACATGGATAAATTGTGATACAAACATGCTTGCAATCATAAAGAGATATAAATAAGCACCTCACTATGCCATTCAATGAGTAAGTATTCCGTGAAATATGGCCTAAGAGACCCACACGGTGCACACACTCGTCACCTTTACACACGTGGGACTAGGAGTCTCCGGAGATCACATAGGTAAAACTCACTTGACTAGCATAATGACATCTAGATTACAAGCATCATCATATGAATCTCAATCATGTAAAGCAGCTCATGAGATTATTGTATTGACACACATAGGAGAGAGATGAACCACATAGCTACCGGTACAGCCCCGAGCCTCGATGGAGAACTACTCCCTCCTCATGGGAGCGAGCGGCGGTGATGAAGATGGCGGTGGAGATGGCAGCGGTGTCGATGGAGAAGCCTTCCGGGGCACTTCCCCGCTCCGGCAGCGTGCCGGAGCAGAGATCCTGTCCCCCGGATCTTGGCTTCGCGATGGCGGCGGCTCTGGCAGGTTTCTGTGGGTTTCGTCAATTGGTATCGGGTTTTCTGATCCAGGGGCTTCTTATAGGCGAAGAGGCGGCGCCAGGGGGTCGAAGGGGGGCCCACACCCTAGGGGGGCGCCCCCCCCCTTGGCCGCGCCGGGGTAGGGTTTGGTGGCCCTGTGGCCCCCCCTCTGATCCCTCTCGTGTGTTCTGGATGCTTCCGGGGATTCTAAGATCTTTGGCGTTGATTTCGTCCGATTCCGAGAATATTTCGTTACTAGGATTTACGAAACCAAAAACAGCAGAAAACGAGAAGCGGCACTTCGGCATCTTGTTAATAGGTTAGTTCCAGAAAATGCACGAATATGACATAAAGTGTGCATAAAACATGTAGATAACATCAATAATGTGGCATGGAACACAAGAAATTATCGATACGTTGGAGACGTATCACTCACCGACACCGCTGTGCATGAACCGGATCTGCTTCACCGGCGTCGTGCATGATCAGCACCTATCTAAACTCTTCTACTGTCGTTTTTCTATTGCTGCCTACAAGTTCTTGTTTAATCATGGGGGAACCTGTTTGTGCTAACGACGCGCCGTTACGTTTTTGCAGATGAGATGAGTAACCATGAAGTGTAATCGCCGTCTCTCCAACCCCAAGTAGCACATGTAGTGTACGGACTTCATCACCGGATCTATCAACCTCAGGAAGATTGATTCCCACAAAGTGCTTCTCCTAATGTAAGTCCCTTCACTCCCTTGTTTTAGCGCCATGTTCTGGGTTCAGATGCTTGTTTGTCTGAAGCTCTTTTAGTTCATTCCTAGCTATGACAGTAACACCTTGCTATTTTCTAGTTCATTGCTAACTTTAAGCGATTAAACATTTTGGTTTGCATTCCCTGCTCTGTAGATGTAGCCATCATAACTTCTATCTTGCTCAGTCATTGTTACAAAAATTATAGCCTGCTACTATTCTGTTCATGCCAATCTTGTTCTCCTTGAACATGTTGGTTCGCATTCCCTGTACTACAGGTGATGCCATTGTTATTTCTATCTACTTCATCGTAAGCTAACAAAGTAACTGCCTGCTATTAGTTCCTGCATGCTATCGCTCTCGCCATCTCGCGAGTACAAATTTATTTGAACTCGTCACAGTAGCTACTTCGATCATAATTTTGTCTGCCATCTGATTCTTCAAAATCTGCAATATTAACTTGTTTCTCTTACTTGGCATGGCGCTCACATATGGAATGGTGAACATATTCGTGTGCATTCCCCCTTCTACAAGTTCACAGGTGATCCCACTATATTCCGTTTCTTGTCCATCCTAAGCCGTAGCATTAACTATCCTCTATGTGTTGCTCATTACAACTTTATATCCCGAAACAAATTGATTTGCATTCCCTTATCTACAAGTTTATGAGTGATGCCATTATAACTCCTATCTGTTTTATTACTAGCTATTATAGAAGTTTATATCCCGAAACATCTTGATTTGCACCCCCTTCACTATAAGTTCAGGAGTATTATTTAGTTCACGACCAATTTGAAGTAATTGCACTTGGCACATGTAGGTTCGCATTCCCTCCTCTTTAGCTTTTGCCATCGTAACTTCTATTTTTGGTTTACATTCCCTGTCTGTAGATGTAGCCATCATAACTTCATCTTGCTCAGTCGTTTTTACAAAATTTATAGCCTGCTACTATGTTGTTCATGCCAATTTTGTACTCCCTGAACATGTTGGTTTGCATTCCCTGCACTACAGGTGATACCATTGTTAATTCTATCTAGTTCGTCGTAAGCTAACGAAGTAAGGACTTAGTTGGCACACTATCACTCTGCTATCTGGCCTGTAGTACAAATAAACTGTTCATACTACCAGATAATAAATTTGTGTTCCATCTTGTTCTTCAAAAGCTGCAATACTGACTTATTACTCTTAGTGTGGCGCTCACATAGGCCTACCAGTGTGTATATATGCATGAACACACATTCTAGGGAGATTCATGCCACATCGCTCACTATTTTTGGTGTTCAATGCATGAATACCACCGGGACGGAGGGAGTACATAATTCTGTTTATCATGCTGGAACTCGTATGTATGACTGATCATGTCTTCATGCAGAGTAACAAATAACTCCCTTCAGAAATAAGGGCAACATTGGACAACTTCAAGTGCAGCAACCAGGTGAGCTGCATGGAACTCCATCAGATATGATGTTATCATCCCTATGTGTGCACGGCTAAGTAGGCACCCAATCTTCAATAGCTGTCGTTGGAGATACATGAGTCTTCCTGAGGGATTGATACATCTTTGAGTTCGAGTCTCCGGTCTGAGTTGGGGACATCGTCCAATATGTAGGTTTGAAGTGGATGAGATAATAGAGTAAGAATTTTCAAACATTTTTATAAAGCGGAGGGATAAGAATTTAGAAGTTTTGAAGAAACAAGAGGAGTAGAAGCTATGCTTCCGACTAAAGAAAGAATTTGTTTGGTAAATATTTTTGCCCAAGTACTTGTTTCCTAACTAACGTCCATGCTAACTAAGGTCTCCTACAGTCATGATGACTCTGATACCAGCTCTGTGGGGACCCCGGACTAGCTGTCCGAAGTACCCGTTATGTATACAGTTCACGATCCCATGATCAGTGCGCCGTGAACATATAACCGAACTGATATCAAAATTACATCATCCTTTACAAAACGGAATAAGAAAATTACAACATGGTCAGATGACCAATACTTACATAACAGCCTTGAAGGGCCTAATCTAATCATCAGAGTAGCGGAATCACTTCAGCGGCGTAGAGCCCAAGTCATCTGCCTTAACCCTACAGGCAACTGACTGGGAAGACGTTCCTAGCTCGCATAGACGTCGTCAACTCCTTCTTCATTTGTCGAACTTCTTCAAGTCTGGCCAAGTAAATAGCCAGGGACAAAGCCGTGAGTACATTGGAATTGTACTCGCAAACCATAACGAAGGTACTTTGCAAGAGTGCAAGATAACAAGTGCTAATCTAAGATAAAAAGAGGGAAGAGCTAATTTCTCTTGCGGAAATAGCATGAAGAACAGAAGTAGTTTCTCTTGTGGATATAGCATGCATAAGAGAGTCAGTTTCTCTTGTGGATATAGCATGCATAAGAGAGTCAGATTCTCTTGTGGATATAACATGCATAAGAGAGTCAGTTTCTCTTGTGGATATAGCATGCATAAGAGAGTCAGTTTCTCTTGTGGATATAGCATCCCGACGTTCCAGTTGACAGGGACACTAAGGAAGTCCTATGACATCTCTATATCTTTGTTAAAGAAGATACTTCAAAAGATAGACTACGACATCAATATATCTTTATTGAAGAAGAGTTATCATCCCGCCATCTCTGTTTATGGGGAATCTAGGGAAGTCCTATGACATCTCTATATCTTTGTTAAAGAAGAGTTCTTCTACATGAAACACTAGGAAGGGTCACCCAATTCTGTTTCATTTTCCTCGACCAGCTCCGTATGGTCGGCACAAACCTTCCCGTACCCTTTTGGTACATCCGACACATTCACTTCCTTTATAAAGCATTTTCTAAAACAAAACTCGACACAGCTTGGCAACGGCCATTCCAACCGTCCATGACCGCGGACGCGGCTATTCGAATAGTTTTAACTCTGCAGAGTGTGTGCACTTTCCCCACAAGAACCAATAAATCCGCCGGGATCATCCCCGGATCGTCATACGAAAGTATGCGAGTCTCGGATAATCAGTCATAGTCTTTCTCCTGTCTCCCTTGACATGAGTCCTTCCCTGTGGGCTTACCCCCTCCCGGCACCCCGGCAGCATACCTCCTTTTGAGCGTATCTCCGGCTCCATGACGGAAGACCCTCAGTAATCGTCCTGCTATAAGTTAATACAGTGTATTGCCTCCTCCAGAGCGCAACCCGGCGTCAGAGGTCATCGTGACCCTCCTAGAGAGTTGTGAAGGTGGCTCATGCCAATTTCAACAGACGTCAGACTAAGCCCGTGTCCACTTTGGATAGTGTGGTTGCGCTGTTTGGTTGTTCCGGGCGAATACTAAGAACCATGTGTCATTTTTCTCAAAACCCAAGTCACACACACAATCCTTCTCACACATCTTTGACAAGATCCTTTTTTCCTTCATAAACCATACGCTTGGGTAAGATTGCCTCACCCAAGGTTTTCATAAACATTTACAACAAGGTAAACCTTGAGGGGATCCCAACCTAAAGTTTCATGAGTTGAACTAATACATCACTATGGCCGAGATGAGAGTCATCATGCCATTGAGGGTATGAAAAAGGGGTATTGGAGTGGACCATACTTGCTTAAGGTAAGCATGTATTATGACAACATAAGGGGGAATATTGTGGGGACCCCGAACTAGCTGTCCGAAATACCCTGATATGCATTCAACTCACGATCCCATGATCAGTGCACCGTGCGCACATAACCGAACTGAATATCCAGATTACATCATCCATTACAGTACCGAATACATAAGTCTTACAATAGCGAGGTCACATGACCCAGTCTTACATAAATGCCACAGCGGGCGAGTTCACATACACAGCAGCGGATACACGTCAACGTCGTCGGGCCCAAGTCATGCCTTAGACCTACAGGCGTCTGACTTGGAGAGCGCCCTAGGTCGCATAGTCGTCCTGGTAACCTCCATCATCTTCATAGTCCTCCTCATAGTCTGGCCAAGTTAATAGCCAGGGACAAAGCCGTGAGTACATTGGAATTGTACTCGCAAACCATCACAAGGGGGTGCTAATGTAAGCTAACTAAAGGAACAAGAGAGGAAAGATAGTTTCTCTTGTTGATATAGCATGCATCAGTTTCTCTTGTTGATATAGCATCCCGGCATCTCAAATGATGCGGACACTATGGTGTATTTACGATATCCCTATATCCCTGTTGAAGAAGATACTTCAAAAGATAGAATACTACATCTTTATTCCTATAAAGAAGAGGTAGCGTTCCGGCATCTCCGTTGATGCGGGCGCTGAGGGAATCCTATGACATCTCTATATCTTTGTTAAAGAAGAGTTGCATTCCTCCATCTCAATTGATGGATATGCGAGGGAAAATCCTATGACATCTCTATATCTTTGTTAAAGAAGATTTGTTCTACATGAAACTTTAGGTAAGAGTTCCCCACTTGGTCTTATTTTTCCTTGACCATCTCCATATGGTCGAAACACACCCTTTTTCTGTACCCTTCCGGTACATCCAACACAATACTTTCTTTGCAAAACACTTTTCAAAACAAAACTCAACACAGCTCGGTAACGGCCATTCCAACCGTCCATGACCGCGGACGCGGCTATTCGAATAGTTTTAACTCTGCAGAGTGTGCGCACTTTCACCACAAGAACCAACAAATCCGCCGGAATCATCTCCGGTTCGTCATACGAAGGTATGCGAGTCTCGGATAGTCAATCATAGTCTTTCGCTTGCCTCCATTGACATGAGTCCTTCCCTGCGGGCTTACCCCTTCCCGGCACCCCGGCAGCATACCTCCTTTTGAGCGTATCTCCGGCGCCACGACAGAAGACCCTCAGTAATCGTCCGGCTATCAGTCTAGACAGTGTATTGCCTCCTCCAGAGCGCAACCCGGCGTCGGAGGTCATCGTGACCCTCTCTAGAGAGTTGTGAAGGGTGCTTATGTCAACTTCGACAAACTACGGACTAAGCCCGTGCCCACTTTGGGTGATGTGGCTGCGCTGTATAATTGGTCCGGGCGAATACAAAGAAACGTGTGTTGTTTTTCCCAAAATCCACCATCACATACACATAATTCCTCCTTCCAACAATTTTGAACAAGATCCATTTTCTCTCATAAATCATACACTCGGGCAAGGGTAGCTTACCCAAGGTTTTTCATAAAACTTTTCCAACAAGGTAAATCTTGAGGGGTTCCCAACCTATAGTCTCATGTGTTGAACTGTAACATCCCAAATTGCAAATAAAGGAAGAAGAACATTTCCAAGTATCCAAAATTCAGAACCAACAAAAACTTTTACTTTGCATATAGTACCCTGCATAGGACTTGTGCATTTTGAGTGATATGCTATGATGATTGTTACTTTGTGTATGTGATGAACCCCAAAACCCTAGAGTGATCAAGTGATCATCATAAACCAAATCCATCAAAAAGAGAAAGAAATCAAATATTAGAAAAAACCCTAAAAACCCTAACATAAGGTCTATGTCATTCTTGTAAATTTGATCCTAGACCCATTTGATCTTCACCAATAGTTGTAGTATGTTATTAAAGAGTAATTACAACTTTGGGAATCAAAGATATACCATTTAAACCGAATTCAAATTTGAATATATGATCACATATGATAATGGTCAATTCTGACTTTTATAGTCTGGTCACCACTTTGAGCCTCTCTATTTCAAAATTTCTAAACTAAACAAATCCAACTCTTGGCATGTCATCCAAGTACACAACAAGGTGAACAACTTTTGTATAGATCATCTTACCAAAAACCTTCTGGATCACGAGATAGGATCAAGCAAAGATGAGACTTTGAAACAGATTCAACAATCCCCATTTTCATATTTCGACCAAACCTTGCTGCTCCTTGACCATTTCTTTGCTCAACCAAGTCCCCTGGACATCCCTCTACCTAGCCCATGCCAGAGCACGCCATGGACACGACCAAATCATGGCCAGCCATGGCCATGCCGGCCACGTCGCCCTCGACACGCCTCCCCTTTCTCTCTTCACCATCGCCACGGCCACCATGTCCAACGCGTAGCCCACACCCTGCTGAGATCGCCCGTACCCACCGTCGATCGTGAGGACGCCGACAAGCCCCGGACGACGCGCGCCCAGGTACGCCCAAGTACGCCGCGAGCGGCATGGGCGACGTCACTGGCGCACGGACGCGCGCGACCCGGCCACGCGGCGCCCGCCAAATCTCGCCGTACCCCGACCATATCCGCGCGCCGTGGTACCCTTCTCGCCACGCGGAGCTCGCCGGACACGTTGACGTCTGATGACGCACAAGTATAGGGGATCGCAACAGTCTTCGAGGGAAGTAAAACCCAAATTTATTGATTCGTAGTCAGCCTTTCGAGGGAAGTAAAACCTGGGCCCTATTGATTCGACAAGGGGGGAGGTAAAGAATACTTATAAGCCTTAACAACCGAGTTAACACCAACCGCACCCGGAAAAGCAC